>NW_027461810.1:124408-433783 GCF_050947455.1 Rhinoderma darwinii | reverse complement strand
TCTATATTTGGAAAGTTCCAAAACACTTTTTTATACACGAGTTTAACCCTTTAGTCACCAGCCTATTTTGAGTCAATCACGGAGCAAAATATATATATTTTTTTCTCAGTTCTTTTGATTGGTGCATTTCAAACGCCCTAACTCTTTTTTATTTTATTTTTTTTTGGACGTAGTTGTGTGAGGGCTTTATTTTTGCAGGATAAGCGGTCGTTTTTAATGGCACCATTTTTGGGTACAATGTAATTTATTGATTTACTTTTATTAATGTTTTGGGGGGGGGGGGTTATTGAAAAACAGATATTTCACTATTCTTTTTTGCATCATAAATTGACATAGTTTACCGTGTGGGCTAAAAAGCATAATAACTTTATTCTGTGGGTTGTTATGATTACAGCGATACCAAATTTCTATATATCTTTTTTTTTTTTTTTTATGTTTTACTGCTTTTGCACCATAAAAACACTTTTTTAAAAAGTTTGTTTTTGTGTTGCCATATTCTAAGAGCCATAACTTTTTTTTTGCGCCGATTTATCTTTATTTGGTCTTACTTGTTGCGGGACGATATGTAGTTTTTATCAGGGTACATACGACTTTTTGATTGCTATTTATCAAGTTTTTTAAGGCGGGATAAACCACTTAGATGCAGCTTTCGCTATTGACCTCAGCATCTAAGGGGTCAAACGGACCGGATCAAAGGTGCCTTTAATCCTGGCTGTCATTAGACAGCCGCTCTAGTTTATCTCACAGCGCTGTAGCGTTAGTACCCTTAATTGCCGTCGTAAAAAGGCATATGGGGGGTCATGAAGGGGTTAGAGGGTTCTCCGATTTGGTTAATCTCAATTTATTAGGGTCCCTAACAGTAAGCAGATCACAAAGTGTCCCCCTGCTAGGACCCCCAGCAAACAAATGTAATCTGTGGGGAAATCTGTCAGCAAATATTGTTTTCCTGCAGGGCCAGCACGGGAGACATTAATACTGTTCATTCAAATCAATGGGGTGTCTGGTAAATGCAAGACAGGCAGGTCTTCTAGTACGAGCCACTCTACTCTGGCCAAGAGATGAGGGTCCTGAACAGGGGGCCCTCCTGTAATACCTCAGAAGGCCCTAATATTCAAATGTTTTTCTAGACTCGACAACCGTGATTTTCCAAGGTGTAAAAAAAGCTTTCTATTGCCCCGAAGTATTAAAATTGCAAATTTTGCACTATTGTTCAGGGCTGTCAGCCGTAATAAATTCACAAAGTTTATAAAACAGCACTTTTAGGCAGTGTCTATTGGTGTTATGAGTTCTTGCCGTATATTCCTGTAGGCGTCTTGTAGACTAAGCCCGCATTCACATCTGCATTGGAGGCTCCGTTAGCGGCCTCTGTCACAGATTCAGCTGAGAATACCGAAAACCAAACCCTGGAAACTCAATGGAACCCATTAAAGTCAATGGGTGCCGCCGGTGGTGTCCATGGTGCAACGGAGCCGGATCTTCCGGTTTTCCCTTGTTCTGCTCCTCTGACATAGCAGAGTAACGGAATTGCGAACGCTGGTGTGAACCCAGCCTACGGCTGCATTCACACGAGCGTGACAGATTTACGTGTGTAAATCTGTGCGTTGCGTTTTGCACCACTGCTTTGCGAGTGGCATGTGTTCATGCACTCGCAAGTCCTTTTTTAAAAAAAAATCTAATAGATGCGTAAGACACGGACAGCACACAGATGTGCATTCGTGTTCTGTCCGTGGTCTTCATGCACCCATTGACCTCAATGGGCCGTGAAAACGCACCAATATAGGACATGCAGTGAGTTTCACGCCACTGACTCGCTGCATGAAAACTCACGCACGTGTGAATGGCCCCATTAAAATCAATGGCGGCCGTGTGCTGTGCGTTGTTTCAACGCACAGCACACGGTCGAGATTCACGTTTGTGTGAATGGGCCCTAAGGCTCTGTGCGCACTGTTTGCAGTATACTGTCGCCGCTATCCCACTGGTTCTCCTTTGTTTATTCAAATGTTTGGGGGTCTGTTATCCATACTGATGACATCACATGACGGCAGGAGCCCACTGCAGTCATCTGATGTCTAGTTAGGTACATGCAGCAGGCGAACCTGTCACGATTTGTCATTAGTATGGGTGACACGTCATCACGCACTGGAGTAACAGCCAACCGGCAAGGATCTGTAGGGCGGCGAACATCATAGCAAGTATATATATTTTTCACGTCCTGGGAATTCATTTTTAAACTGTAAATTGATGTTAATAGGAAGTTCCCAGAACAGATTTCTACTGTTTTGTGGCTGCGTAGGCTGAAGGAATAACCACTCTCCCGGTAGCACTTCTATGGTTGGGCCAAACACTATGTAACTGTAACTACACTTTAAGGCCCCATGCACATGACCGTAAACTCGGCCGTAATTATGGCCCCATTCAGTTCTATTGACCGCAGACACCTTTCCGTATTACAACGGATGGGTGTCCGTGCCGTAGAACTGTGTCGGGAATTATGGAGCATGTGTTTTTCGTGTTTTACGGGCCGTGCTCCCATACTTTGTATGGGCGCACGACCAGAAAATGAGGGTGGCCATCGGCGGCCGGCCGTGCCCACAATCGTGGGCCGTGATTACAGGCATGGCCGTGTGCATGAGGCCTTAATTGTATCTAAGGCCATGTTCACATGGCATATGTTCAGGCTGAAAAATACGAGACTGATTTCAAGAGAAAAAAGCTTGTGAAATACAGGCATTTCTGGAGCTGATTGTATTGATCTTTGCAAGCAATTTTGAGGAGCAGTTTCGAAGTGTCTTTTGAAGTGTCAGTGGTAAAAATCAGCTTGTAAAACACGTCAAATGTGTTTACGCATTGTTTTTTAATTCTGCGGCATTAAAATACACCTCGTATGAACTATGCAGCGTATTTCCCATTGAAATACAAGTGTTTCATGCCAGAAATACGGCGAAAAATTTGTCATCTGAACACGCCCTAAAGGTTTAGGCTGGGTTCATTCACACAGTGCAGTCAAAATGCATTTTGCTGCGGTTGTGGCAAAAATACGCTTTTTGACCACACTGTGTGAACCCAGCCTTAGGCGGGATTTACACACAGCGCAGAAAACTGGAACCAGCTTGAAATCCGCAATAGAATTTGCATTTGTTGCATTGCAATGTGTAAAATCTGCATAGGTTTTATTGTGGTCATCTTTTCTTTTTCTTTTCTTTTTCTTTAGATTTGAATACATCTTTGGTATTTTCTAAGGACTATGGCTTGCTTGAGTTTATCCACAAATCCCTTAGCATGGAAGAAGTAAGTTGTTTACAAGTGATCGACTTTTTACTTACAAAGGACCTGTCACTGGGTCATAGAATACAAATTGTTTATCTGACCTAAATCCTGCCGTCTTCCTGATTCCAGTGCCATTTCTTTGTTTTTTGTGGCCCCACCATTCCGGAGAAATGGCCCCCTCCATTGTGTTGGCACCTAATATTCAAATTAACAGTAGTTAACTAACAGGTCGTGAACTAAACGGATTCTCAAGAGCCGGAGCCACCTTCACAATCTGACTCTGTCCAATCAGCGCAAGGCAGCCTCCGACCCGCTCTGAAGTCTTCACCCAGTGTAGTCTTGCGAGATAAGTTTGTTCTGGCAGATCACGCTGTGCCTGGCTGGTCTGAAGCTGCATCGCGCTGAATGGGCAGCGTCCGAAGCAGTGAAGCTGGCTCCACTATGGGAGAATCCGTGTAGTTCATGCCCTGTTGGCTAACTACATAAGCATATAGGGTGCCAACACAACGGGGACCATATCTCAGGATCGGGTGCCCAGGAACTAAAAAAACAAAAAACGGGTGCTGACTGGAATCAGGGGGACAGCAGTTTGCATTATATGACCAAGTGACCGGTCCTCTTTAAAGAGAAACCCCTTTTCTCCGGCAGCATTTGCCCAAATTGTAGATGAGCAAAAAAATAAAAATAAATAAACTTCTGGTATCCACATCCTGACTTTGTATTCCTAGTATATTTTGTGCTAGTGACATGGATAATTCAAATTGACTACAGTCTGATTTTTTTTTTTTTGCATTGCTCAATACATAGCGATTGTGTCAAGATATATGTATTAACGTGTAACTATACTTTCCCTAAAACTTTTGATGTGTCATGAGTATTGATCGGTGGGAGTCCGAGCACTGAGAACCCCAGCAATTCCTAAAACAAAGAGGCAAAACCCTTGGAAAGCCGAGCGAGTGGTCTACGGGCTCAATAGAAAGTTTGTAGACCGCTAACTTGGCTCTCCGATCAGAAACTACAGGGCTCACCTGAGCACTTGTGTCGTTTCGTTTTGGAGATCGGAGGGGTTCTTAGTGCTCAGGCCCCCACCGATCAAAACTTCTGACGTATTACTATGGCATGTAAAAAGTTTTATAAAAGTAAGGTTACACTTTAAAGCATTGTGCTGGCATTTATTACAAGTTACTGTGCTGTTTTTTATGTATTGGACCTTTAGAATGGGTTCACACGACCTATTTTCAGACGTAAATGAGGCGTATTATGCCCTTTTATGTCTGAAAATAAGGCTACAATACGTCGGCAAACATCTGCCCATTCATTTGAATGGGTTTGCCGACGTACTGTGCAGACGACCTGTCATTTACGCGTCGTCGTTTGACAGCTGTCAAACGACGACGCGTAAAAATACAGCCTCGTCAAAAGAAGTGCAGGGCACTTCTTTCAGACGTAATTTGAGCCGTACTTCATTGAACTCCATGAAGCACAGCTCAAAATTTACGGCTGTCAGAGAAGCCTCGCAAAATGCGAGGAGGAGCAATTACGACTGAAACGAGGCAGCTGTTTTCTCCTGAAAACAATCTGTCATTTCAGACGTAAAAGCCTCTCATCGTGTGCACATACCCTTAGGGTCAGGCACACAGCAAAGCCATGTGCACGGATGAATTGGTAGGCGCTCTTTGTGTTACCACATGGTACAGTATCTCTTTGGGGCACGTTTTTTTTCCCTTAGAAAAAATGCTTGAAGTGTAGAATGCCTCCATAATAAGGCCTGTGGTGGAACAAATTCTCTTTCCTCACAGATTCTTTATGAATTATTGAGGAAAATACCGCAGTGTGCCTCTGTATTAGATTGGAGGTGCAGTATGAGCCTATAGCAGCCTATGGGTGCCAAATTTCAGATTTGAACAATATAAATCCATAATACTGTGATGTCCATGGGCCTTTGCTTTCCTCACTTGTCTGCTTTTAGTAAAAATTCTGCTCTGGTGCTCCTTTTATTAGAACTGTGTTGTGCTGTTCCTCTGTTATTCCTCCTGCAGATGTATGAATTCATTTCCCTTATCAATGGGGTGTGTCCCTGCGTTGTCTGATATTTGTCAGCACTTATTGGCCAGTGTTAGGCCCCATGCACATGACCGTAAAAACGCCTGTAATTACGGGCCCATAGACTTCTATTGGCCACGGGTACCTTCCCGTTTGCATACGGGAAGGTGCCCGGGCTGTTGAAAAATATAGAACATGTCCTGTTTCAGGCCGTAATTACGGCACGGGCAGGTCCATAGAAGTCTATGGGGCTCCCATAATTATGGGTGGCTACGTGTGTGCACCCGTAATTACGGGAGCGTTGCTAGGCGACGTCAGGGGATTTACATTTTTGAATAAAGAGAAGCAGAGAAAATGGCGTCTGAGCGACCATGTGACATAATTTCCAGCCCCCTTTTTTTACGGGTCCGTAAATACGGGTGGAGTATGGATGACAACTGACCCGTATTTATGGAAACGGGTCTGTAAATACGGTTTAAAAACGTGTGACAATGGACCCGTATTTACGGGAGGGAAAAAAGACAATTCATTGGCAAGGGTAATGGTAACACCCAGTTGTCATTAATTCATACATTTATTCATACGTTTCTAGGAGGAATAACAGAGGTATGGCACAATGCAGGGTTCTAAGAAAAGGTCTTCCCTGTTCAATAACAATTCTGGAGCTTAAGTATTTACATGTCAGGAGAACTGACAGGCCCACTTTTAACCCCTTCCCGCTGCTGCCATTTTTGCTTTTTAGTTTTCGTTTTGTCCTCCCTGCCTTCCAAGTGTCATAACGGTTTTAATTTCTCTTTCGACAAAGCGTTTTGTTTTTTTGCGGGACAAGTTGTAGTTTTTAATGTCACCATTTAATATACCATATAACGTACTGAGAAGCTTTTTAAAATTATTTTTTGAGGTGGAATGGAAAAAAACAGCAATTCTGAGTTACACATGAGATGTTTGCTTTATTCTACAGGTCAATACGATTATAGCCATACCAAATTTATATGGTTTTTATATGTTTTTACTACTTTTACAAAATTATAAACCATTTGTTCCAAAAAAAAAAATTGCAGAGACACAACTTTTTTATTTTTATCTTTGTGGGGCAATTTGTAGCTTTTATTTTTACCATTTTAGGGCGCATCTGACTTTTTAATCACTTTCTATTTAATATTTTTGGGCAGGCAAGGTGACCAAAAAACAGCAATTCTGGCGGTTTTTTAAATGTAATTATTTTTTTAACGACGTTAACCTTGTTGAATAAATAATATTATGTTTTAATAGTTCAGACTTTTAGGGACTCGCGATACCACTTGTGTTTTGATCTTTTTCATTGTTTACATTATATTATTTTTTTTCCCAAAAATAAATTTTTTTCATTTTCTATTTTTTTTTAATATATATTTTTTACTACCGCTATGGGACTTGAACATGTAATGGTTAGATTCCTGGTACAATATACTGTAATACTTCTGTATTACAGTGTATGTGCTTTTAGCATTGTCTTACAAAACCCTTAAAATGAGGACCAGCATGGCAGGCCTGGGGACACACGGCTGCCATGACAACCCATCGGAGCCCCGCTAATGACCGCCGCATTTAAGTGGTTAAGCGAATGGGATCGGAGTTATCTACGATCCTGGATGTTGGAGCGAAGTATTCTCTGTAATATACTACTGACTTTCGCAGCGCACGGAATGGGCTCCCCTTGTCATTCCACTTCATACTCTGTCCCCAACCTTTCCAAATAGGACGTATATGTACGTCAAATGTCGGGAAGAGGCAGAAGTTTTATGTTTCAGCCCTAATTACCTGATTTTCTAATGTGTCTTTGTCTATTCGACTTTAGTATCGAGACTGTCGAGAAGAAGCATTAAAATTCCTTTGCAGCTTTCTTGAGAAAATAGACCAACATTCACAACCATATGCCTTAGAAATCAAGGTAAGGTCAATCTGAGTTTTTGAAATAACTGCACCAAGCTTGACAAATACATTGAAGTTTTCTTATTATAATAATGATAATAACAACCTTTATATAGCATTCAAGGAGAGATAGGAAAAGGACTGGCACTGTCAAATTCAGATTTGATGCTACACCTGCATGAGGTTTCTAATGGCAATATATTCATATATGGAGTCGGATGATGCATTTGCCCACGGGGTGCTCATCAAATAGCACAGCACGATATCTTGAAACTTAAAAAATAGAGAAAATCGAGGCACTCACCGACTGTAGCAATAAACTTCTTTTATTCAAGATCTTGGTCTTGAATTCTCCATATCTAACAGACCAAGATCTTGAATAAAAGAAGTTGATTGCTACGGTGAGTGCCTCGATTTTCTCTATTTTTGAGGTTTATGTATATATCACCAACATATTCTGCAGCACTTTACAGTTCAGATGGAACATGTACTTACAATATCAAACGTTACATCGTGACAAAACTAATTGACCATTCAAACAAGAGGAGTGATTGCAAGAGCTTACAATCTATGAGGAAATGGGTGCCATAATAGGTAAAAATTTCTTGGTCAGTACAATGGTCCAGCCATCCTTTATAAACATAGGGTAGTAAACGTAAAGCTGCTTGAGCCAGTCACCAGCCAGTATCTGTGTATGACAGACATGAAGTACAAGGAGTGTGGGGGATACTGCTGAATGAGGGTCCGGTTACATAGTTATATAGTTACATAGTTAGTACGGCTGAAAAAAGACACATGTCCATCAAGTTCAACCAAGGGAAGGGAAAAGGGAAGGAAAAATTTCTACACATAGGAGCTAATATTTTTTTGTTCTAGGAAATTATCTAACCCTTTTTTAAAGCCATCTACTGTCCCTGCTGTGACCAGCTCCTGCGGTAGGCTATTCCATAGATTCACAGTTCTCACTGTAAAGAAGCCTTGTCGCCTCTGCAGCTTGAACCTTTTTTTCTCCAGACGGAGGGAGTGCCCCCTTGTTTTTTGAGGGGGTTTTACAAGGAACAGGATTTCACCATATTTTTTGTATGTGCCATTAATATATTTATATAAGTTAATCATGTCCCCCCTTAGTCGTCTTTTTTCAAGGCTAAATAGGTTTAATTCTTTCAATCTTTCCTCATAACTTAAATTCTCCATGCCCCTAATTAGCTTCGTTGCTCTTCTTTGTATTTTTTCCAACTCCAGGGCATCCTTTCTATGAACTGGAGCCCAGAACTGAACTGCATATTCTAGATGAGGCCTCACTAATGCTTTGTAAAGTGGTAATATTACATCCCTGTCCCGCGAGTCCATGTCTCTTTTAATACACGACAATATCCTGCTGGCCTTTGAAGCAGCTGATTGACACTGCATGCTGTTATTGAGTTTATGATTTACAAGTACACCAAGATCCTTCTCAACAAGTGAATCCGCCAGTGTAGCTCCCCCTAGGACATATGATGCATGCAGGTTGTTGGTACCCAGGTGCATAACTTTACATTTATCTACATTAAACTTCATCTGCCAAGTGGACGCCCAAACACTTAGTTTGTTTAAATCTGCCTGTAATTCATGAACATCTTCCATAGACTGAACTATATTACATAGCTTGGTGTCATCTGCAAAAATAGAAATAGTGCTATTAATCCCATCCTCTATATCATTAATAAATAAGTTGAATAATAGTGGTCCCAGCACTGAACCCTGGGGTACACCACTTATAACTGGGGACCATTCAGAGTAGGAATCATTGACCACAACTCTCTGGATACGGTCCTTAAGCCAATTCTCAATCCAATTACAAACTATATTTTCTAAACCTATGGTCCTTAATTTACCCATTAGGCGTCTATGGGGGACAGTGTCAAATGCCTTTGCAAAGTCCAAAAACACTAAATCCACAGCGGCCCCTCTGTCTAGACTTCTGCTCACCTCTTCATAAAAACAGATTAGGTTAGTTTGACAACTTCTGTCCTTAGTAAAACCGTGCTGGCTGTCACTTATAATGCTATTTATTGTCACATAATCCTGTATATAGTCCCTCAATAGCCCCTCAAACATTTTCCCCACGATGGATGTTAAGCTTACTGGTCTATAATTACCTGGGGAAGACCTAGAGCCCTTGGTGGTAGACGGAGATGAGGAGTGAGATGTAAGGAGGTGCAGCACTGTGTCTCCACGCTTTGTTTTTGAGAGTAATAAGATTAAAAGAACAATTCTGAAGGGAATGGGCAACCAGTGCGGTGACTGGCACAGGGTAGAGGCGTTGGAGTAGCGGTTGGTCAGAAAGATGAGCCTGGCTGCTGCATTAACGATAGATTGGAGAAGGCAGAGTTTAGTGAGGGGAAGTCAGATTAGTAATGAGTTACAGTAATCAAGACGAGAGTGAATCAGAGCAACAGTGAGAATTTGGCTGTTTCCAAAGTAAGAAAAGGCTGGATTCTGGAGATGTTTTTGAGGTGAAGGTGACAGGAGTGTGCTAGTAATTGAATGTGAGAAGTAAAGGAAATCTGAGTCCAACGTAACTCCAAGACAGCGGGCGTGCTTCCTAGGAGTTATGGTAGTACCACACACTGAGATGGAGACATCAGGTTTAGGTAGATTAGTAGATGGTGGAAACACAAGGAGCTCCGTTTTTGAAAGATCCAGCTTCAGATAGAGTGAAGACTCGATGTTAGAGACAGCGGACAGACAATCACTGGTGTTTTGTATTAGATCAAGGGTGATGTCACAGGAAGAGGCATATAATTGGGTGTCATCAGGGTAGCGATCATACTGAAAGCCATTTCTGCTGATGCTTTGTCCAATAGGGACTGTCGGGAGAGAAGAGGAGTGGACCTAGGACTGTTTCCTGAGGAACCCCAACAGCAAGAGGAAGAGAGTAGTTGCCTTTAGATTGCCTTTAGATTTGGCCATCAGGAGATTATTTGAGACTTTCATAAGGGCGGTTTCTGTAGAGTGTAGAGCGTGGAAACCAGATTGTAAGAGGTCAAGAATGGAGTTCGCAGAGAGATAGCGGATTATGCAAGAGTAGACCAAGCGTTCCAGGAGTTCAAAGATGGAGGGGAGATTAGAGACAGGTCGGTAGTTAGTAGCGCAGGATGGGTCAAGAGAGATTTTTTTTTCAGTAATGGGGTTATTACAACATGTCTAAAAGAGGGGAGAAAGATCCCAGAAGAGAGAGGTTAAATATTTTAGTCAGGTGACAACTGATATCCGGGGAGGGAAACTGGACAAGGTGTTGGGGAATAGGATCACTAGGGCAGGTAATAGGAGGAGAAGAAAAGAGGAGCCTAGAGACTTCTTCTTTTATTGGGTCAAATGTTGAAAGTGAAGAAGATTGGGTACGGGAGGGAAGGGGATTGATGCTACTAGTGGACTGGGAGATATCATATGCTGGATGTTGTAAATTTTAAGTTAAAATTTCACCTTGTTGACCCCCAGCTGCCACAGCCATATTTTGTTATTTTCAGTTTTGTTTTTTCCTCCCTACTTTCCAAAAGCCATAACTTTTTTTTATTTTTCCGTCTGTATATTCGTATAAGGGCTTGTTTTTGCGGGAAGTGTTGTAGTTTTTCACGCCACCATTTGTTGTACCATATGTATTGGGAATTGGGAAACTGGAATACAATTATTTGTGGTGTGAATTGGGAAATAAACAGTAATTCCACCATTGTTTTTTAAGGTTTGTTAACTTTATGGCAATCACGATGTGGGTTAAATAATGTTGTTTTTTTGTTACATTACTTATGGGGGGGGTGATGGCTTGTCGGAGAAAGTCTGCCCCTTCATTCTCCTGGCTTCGATGTGAGGGTCGCTATTGACTGCAGCATCTAAGTGGTTAATGCCGACCCCGGCTGTTTATCTTCGATACCGGCCGTTGCAGTGAAGTGTTGGCTGTAACATACAGGCGACTCCCACTGAGTATGGATTGGGCTTGGCCCGTGAGCTCGCTCCATACTTACCCTACACGGCTATGATGTAACCCTACGTCATATGTCGGCAGGGGGTTAATGTCAGTGTGGTAAACTTAAGGGTGTGTCCAGATGTGGCGGATTTGGTGCAGATTGTACAAAACCCCACCCATGCTGTGGAAAAAAAAATCTGAATATTTTAGGGTCTACCACAAATTTTCAAATCGGCTGCATGACTACTTACATGTCGCGGAATTACTCATCACATATTCCATGCCGAAATCTGCTCTGCCTGAACATACTTTAACTCTTTATTCTAAGGGTATGTTCACACGGCTTAGCAAAGTACGTCTGAAAATACGGAGCTGTTTTCAGGCGAAAACAGCTCCTGATTTTTCAGACGTTTTTGTAGCAACTCGCGTTTTTTGCGGCGTATATTACGAACCTTATTGGAACTGTTTTTCAATGGAGTCAATGAAAAATGGCTCCAAAAATGTCCCAAGAAGTGACATGCACTTCTTTTTTGCGGGCGTCTTTTTACGCGCCGTATTTTGACAGCGATGCGTAAAATAACATCTTGTGGGAACAGAACACCGTAAAACCCATTGAAAGCAATGGGCAGACGTTTGTAGGCGTAATGGAGCCGTTTTTTCAGGCGTAATTCGAGGCGTAAAACGCCCGAATTACGTCTGAAAACACTGCGTGTGAACATACCCTAATACATATTATGTAGATAATTGAAATTACAACATTTCTGGTAAGTGATTATGCTTGAAGGATTCCATACCAGAGAGGAAGTGCCAGTACTTAAAGGGAATGTGTTGCCAGAAAAACATGTTTTTTTTTTAATTAAACATTTAGTGTGTAGGTGATTAAACATTGTTCTAATTTTTTTTATTTTTTTCACGAGTCAGGAAATATTATAAATTAATTCTAATTTATAATATTTCCCATTGCTGGTCACTAGATGGATCTATTCCCAAAATTGCAGCATTGCAAAATTGGGTAAAAAGCCCTCGCTCTAGTGAGCTCTCAGCATCCCCCCCCCTCCTTTATCCTGGCTAGTGCCGGGATAAACGAGGGGTTTGAACGGTCTAACCTCCTACACTGTGTGTCGCCATTTTTTGAGCTAACACACAGTGTAGTAGGTTTACATACAGTAGTAAACGTACACAAACACGAACATACATTGAAATCTCTTACCTGCTCCTGCCGCCGCGGCTCCCTCCGGCCCGTCCGCTCCGTCTGCTGCCGCTGGTCCAAGTGCACAAGTCCGGAAGCCGCGACCGGAAGTAGTAATATTACTGTCCGGCCGCGACTTCCGGTCCACAGGAAAATGGCGCCGGATGGCGCCAATTTCAAATTGGACTGTGTGGGAGCGGCGCATGCGCAGTTCCCACACAGACGGCGTACACAGAAGTGGATGGGACGGGACCCGTTCGCAGTCCCTATGGGACTGTGGCTGCCGTATTCCATGTCTGTATGTGTCGTTAATCGACACATACAGAAATGGAACAAAAAATGGCAGCCCCCATAGGGAAGAAAAAGTGTAAAAATAAGAAAAAGTAAAACACAAACACACAAATAAATATAAACGTTTTTAATAAAGCACTAACATCTTTAACCCCTTAATGACCGGGCATGTTTGTACCTTAATGACCAAGCCAGATTTGTCAAATCTGGTATGTCTGACTTTATCAGAGAATAACTCTGCGAAAGTTTTGAATATCCAAGTAATTCTGACATTGTTTTTTCGTCACATGTTGTACTTTATTTTAGTGGTAAAAGTAGACTGATACGATTTGCGGAAATTAATTAAAAAATAGAAAAATGGAAGAAATTTTGTAAAAATTACCATTTTCCCCTATTTTTAACTGCAATATGTCACATATGTACATACATACTGTACAATTTTTTTTAATTAAATATATATTTCCATCTCTTTACTCCATTTTGGCAGCACTTTTGAAAAAATAAAATAAATTTTCAGCAATTTAGAGGACTTACAAATTAAATAATAATTTTATAAATTTTGAAGTACATTTTGTTTTCCTGCACCAAGCCAGGTTTTCAGAGGCTCATAGGTGTCAGAATGGTGGAAACCCCCACAAATGACCCCATTTAGAAAACTAGACCCCTTAAGGTATTTACCTAAGGGTATAGTAAGTATTTTGACCCCACAGTTTTTTGCTAAATTTAATACATAGCAGGTGAAAAAAAAAATATTTCACTTTTTTTCATAAAAGTATCAGTTTGAAGACCAATTTCTTTGTAAAGCGACCATGAGAATGAAGAAACACACCCCAAAATCTATCACCCTGTTTCTCCTGTTTTCAAAAATACCAACATTGTGGCCCTAATGCGCTGCCTGGACACACGGCAGGACCCAAAAGGAAGGGAGCACCCGGAGGCTTTCAGGACTCATATTTTGCTTGAAAATGTTTTAGGCCCCACTGTACATTTGGAGAGGCTTTGAGCTGCCAGAACGATAGAAACTCCCCATAAACGACCCCATTTAGAAAACTAGACCCCATAAGGTATTTATTTAGGGGTATAGTAATTATTTTGACCCCACAGTTCTTTGCTAAATTTAATGCATATCAGGTGAAAAAAATAATAATTTCACTTTTTTCATAAAAGTATTTGTTTGAAGACCGATTTCTTTGTAAAGCGACCATGAAAATGAAGAAACACACCCCAAAATCTATCACCCTCTTTCTCCTGTTTTCAAAAATACCCACATTGTGGCCCTAATGCGTTGTTTGGACACACGGCAGGGCCCCAAAGGAAGGGAACACCCGGAGGCTTTCAGGACTCATATTTTGCTTGAAAATGTTTTAGGCCCCAATGTACATTTGGAGAAGCTTTGAGCTGCCAGAATGATAGAAACTCCCCATAAACGACCCCATTTCGAAAACTAGACCCCTTAAGGTATTTATCTAGGGGTATAGTTAGCATTTTGACCACACAGGTTTTTCGCTAAATATATTGAAATTAGTCTGTAAGAATTAAAATGTACTTTTTTTCTGAAACAACATAGAAATTTTTATTATTTACAAGGAATAACGAAGAAAATGCACCCCAACATTTGTAAAGCAATGTCTCCCGATTACGACAATACCCCATATGTTGTAATAAACTGCTGTTTGGTCCCACAGCAGGGCTCAGAAGGGAAGGAGCGCCATTTGGATTTATGATTTTGCTGGAATGGTTTTCGGTGCCATGTCGCATTTGCAATGCACTGGAGGGACCAAAACAGTGGAAACCCACCAAAAGTGACCCCATTTTGGAAAAACCTTCAAGGAATTTTTCTAGGGGTATAGTGAGCATTTAGACCCCACGGGTCTTTTGCAGAGTTTATTAGAATTAGGGCGCGAAAATTAATATCAACATTTTTTCTACTAAAATGTTGCATTTTCTCATTTTCACAAGGAATAAAGGAGGAAAAACACAACCATTTTTTTATAAAGCAATTTCTCCCGAGTACGGAAATACCCCACATGTAATCATACGTTTTTTTCATTAGAAATGAATTAACCCTTTCAGGACTGATCCATTTTTTGCTTTCATATTTTAAATTTTCACTCCCCGCTTTCCAAGAGCCATAACTTTTTTATTTTTCCATCAATAGAGTGGTGTGAAGGCTTATTTGTTGCGGGACAATCTGTAGTTTTCATTGGTACCATTTTGGGGTACATGCGATTTTTTTTTTTTTTTTTTATCACTTTTTATTCTATTTTTTTGCAATCCTGAGCAAAAAACAGGAATTCTGACACCGTTTTTTAGGTTTTCTTTTTGCGGCGCTCACCGTACGCTATAAATGAAATTTTTACTTTATTCTGCGGGTTGGTACGATTACGGCGATACCATATGTATATAGGTTTGGTCCTTTTTTTTAGCGTTTGCGCAATAAAATGACTTATTTATAAAAAAAAAAAATTCTGTGTCACCATATTCTGAGAGCCATAATTTTTTAATTTTTTAGTCAAAAAAGCTGTGTAAGGGCTTGTTTTTTGCGGGACGGATAGAAGTTTTTATTGGTACTATTTTCGGGTACATGCGACTTTTTGATCACTTTTTATTCTTTATTTAGGGAGCGGTGGTGACCAAAAAAATTGCGATTCTGTCGTAGTTTTTTATTGATTTTTTTTTGGGGTGTTCATCGTGCGGGAAAAATAACATTATAGTTTTATAGTTGGGTTCGTTACGAACGCGGTGATACCAAATATGTGTACTTTTTTAACGTGTTCATTTTTTTTCTATAATAAAAGTCTTATTATAGGAAAAAAAGCATTTAGTGTTTATAGAACTTATAACTTTTATTTTTCCACTTTTTTTAAAACATTTTTATTACTTTTTTTTACTTTTTTAACTTGTCCCACTAGGGGACACTTAGTCTTGCAGCTTTGATCGCTGCTAGAGTACATTACACTACACACGTAGTGTAATGTACTCTAACTGTCATTGTGACGTGACTGTCACACTGACAGGAAGCAGAGGAGGAACGGCCGGAGGCTGTTCCTCCGAGGCTTCCGTGCATGGCAACCCGGAGGTCATTATCTGACCTCCGATTGCCATGACATGCATCGGTAGCCCCCACGATCACTTAGTGGGGGCTGCTGATGTGCTTCAAACCACTTAAATGCGGCGACGGCAATCCGTCGCCGCACTTAAGGGGTTAACTGCCGAAATCAGCGGCGATGGTCCGCTGTCCGGCAAGACTGATGTCTCAGCTGTCTAGGACAGCTGTCAGCGCGGGTCTGTCACTCTGTGTTTACACAGAGTGACAGTTTGAAATGCGGACGAAAATGAACGTCATGGTGCGGGAACTAGCAGCCGACCATGACGTTCATTTTCGTCCTTGGTCGTTAAGGGGTTAACATATTAAATTTTTTTTGGTGATGACACTGTTCCTTTAAGTGATTCTTTTAGTTAATCACATGGCAAATAATCAACCCCTCAGTACTGCTACTTTCTCTGTTCAGAGGACTTATGAAGCATAATTTCTATCAACAGCAGAAACCTTCTGGGACTCTGCTCTCCCGTATTCATATATAAAGAGATGACCCTTAGCGTTTTTCAACTTGTGGTATGTGTACCCCCAGGGGGAGCATCCCATGTTTCTAGGGTACATGCACTGTGCTCATGCTGTGGTTTTAATAGTCAGTGCAGTGTATGATTATAGGCTTTTAGGGTACTTGGCTGATTAACATTGAGAAAAACTGCCCTAGGGGATACAAGACAAACATTTAGGATGTACATGTGAAATCTCTAGACTATGCGTCAGTCAGTGTTGTTCAGCCCTCTTCGCTGGCTGCAGGCTTTTTTATATATATATATATATATATATATATATATATATATATATATATATATATATATGTACACTGTTGTAGGATTTCTTTTTTTTTTTGCTATAGGTGGCATTGTTGCATGCTGGTTCTGTTATGGGGGCAATACAGTAGTACTAGCCACAACATGGTGTAGTGTGAAAACGGTGGAGCACTTTTATTCAAAATTACTAGTCTTTGAGTTACTTGTTTAAATCATAGTGCAAAATGTCACGTCCTCTTTAATAATCCTCTTTTGGATAATTTTCTTGATTACTTAATGAGTATTTAATGTCTGTTGTGTATATACGGTTTAAGCATTGTATAATTAAAAAAAGTTATGCTACTTTGTAATATATGTTGTGTTCTAGTTCTTCACCATTTTCAAGATCTGTAATCTGGTAAGGTTGAATCAGACTGCAGTTGTGTGCAAGTAGGGCTGTATGTCTTATGTAGATTTTCATCAAGAATGCATCCAATGACAACCAACAGATCTCGAAAATGCCGAGGATTTAATTACATTGGTCATATCCTATAACTATAAAACGTCTTTAGGTTGGGATTATCCTTTAACTGATTTAATGTTTCATTTTTTTCATCAGAGAATATGTGTTGTTGTATTCACCAAAGAAAAATTAGCAAAGTGTAAAGTAGCCGCATTGGATCTTCTAATTAAGGTAACTATGATAAGTGTCAGAATAGTTTATAGATTTAAGTCATACTATACTTTCAAATGTTATGCAGTGGAACAGTGTGAGAAAATAATTCCTTGTTAATATCATTGGGGGATACAGCATCATGGGTATAGGCCATTGCCAGTCTATTGGCTGACTGGGGAGGAGTCTCTCTTATGGAGGCAGGCTCAGAATTAGAGCGGCAGTTCCATGGTGCGGGCTCAAACGGAGGCGACCCTTTTGCTTCCCGTGTCGTTCCCACAGCCAGACTCTGGATGTGGGCACCATTTTCCAGCTCTGCTGCATAGCAAGCCACATATTTCACTATGGCTTCTCCAGGAATCTATTTTTTCATCGCTCTTCAGCCTCTTCCAGTCTACTGCAAAGTTGTACATAGCACTAGGGGCATGGTAGGCTAACCTTAGGGCTGATTATCTCTTGCTTTTAGAAGGGGTCACTTTTATGTTTTTCAATAGTTTGGCCCTTTCCCAGGGTCATTCTTCCCTCTGACACTGTTGGTTGCCCGTTTTTTTACCCTCTACCTTGTGACAGGTCTTTGTCTTGGGAGGATTCCACATGGCAGCCGGCACAGGGGGCCATGGTTACATGCTATTACTATGGCAGATGTAATATAAAGTTTACATGCAGCTAGTCTAACCCCATCTGCCCACAGTGTAGGAAATCCAGGACCCCCCAGGAGGCTAGCCCCTCCACAGGATATGGCACCTCCTAAATAAGCCAGGTCTTTTGCTTAGGCCTTAGGTGACTTTTCCAGACTCTTCCAAACCAATGTTGTCTTTACAGCACCTTCCTCCTAGATAGCAGCCAAACTCAATGCCCCTCTTTCCCCTCCCCTGGATAATGCACAGTCTACCTCTAAAATAAAGTCCAGCTCCTCAGGTTCTCTTCAATTGTCCCCTATGAAGCCGCTTCCAACCAGGATCCTTAGCTTTCCTATAGTATATCATCCGACTTGGATTCCGAATCGGAGCGGGGCTCACACCTGCCATGTAGACGTGCTGTCAGTGATACCTTTCATGTAAAGGATGATCCAGTCACCCTTTCTCAGGAAGAGGCAGCCTTGCAGCGCCCACGGCACCAAAGGCTATCCTTTCCAAACCATAGCTAGTTTAAGGAAATTTTATGCAAAAAAATGTAAACCTCTTGACAGACATCTGTCTGTCTGTTTCAAATTGCATTAATACTATGTTTATTTTTCTGGAAGACTTAATTTCTAAATGGTCTGTTTTTCCTTCTGTGGATCTGAGCATCACCATCCCACTGTCAGATGAGGCAGAACTCCGTTAACTTCTTGACAAGAAGTTGGACTACCAAACCAAGTCTGCATTTGTGGCCGCAGATTAGTAAGTAATGCTTGCTCGGTTTGGATGAAACTGCTGCACCGTGGTATCTTGGAAGGTGCACCACAGCAGGTTATGACTGATCTCGCTTCTTGGGTGATCCACGCTTCAAAGTACTTATTTGAGGCTTCCCTAGAGTCAGCCTGAATCAATGCCCGTGCATTGGCAAACTTCATTGTCATTCGGATTTCTTTTAGGCTGAAAACTTGAATGGCCGACGGGGCTTGCAAAAAATGACCTCGTTGGCCTACTTTTTTTCTGTGGAATACCACTTATGGCAGCCAGGCACATTAACACTTTCAGTTTTAATGGAAATGCTCACATTTATACATTTGCACTCTGAATTGTACATAAAATCCTCACACCGTGTTTAACTTCAAAAACTCTATCCAATTGGACATAAGCATGCATGCATATCTATGGAATCTTTAATGTTCTTCTAATGTTTAACGTATGGCTCACATAGCATAACAGGTGGCTGAAATCTAGTTTTTCCTCTTCGCTTTGTTGGCGGCAGACTTTAGTAAACTTCTGGACAGGATTATCGCTGGTACGGGTTCTCTTCGCCACAGAACCGCCTTCACTGTGCACAACCTTCTTTCCTTTCTCAGAGGTTTCGGTCCTTTTCTAATTCCTCCCAGCAGAGGCAAGACAAGACTAGTTGGCCAACTTTCAAGACGAGACCTGCTTGGCAACAGCTCCCCAGGGCCCAGAAATTCTCCTCTGCCAAGCCATCTTTTTTTTTTTTTTTTCTTTATCAAAGATTTTTATTTTGAAAATATAACAATACATAAACATTTCACTGTTTGTGCAAAAAAAATAGAAATTTGCACGCAGTGCAATACATTTAAGTGAAGTATCATAGTATAACAACAGTATGCATATATATATATATATACATGTATAAGAACAACAGTAGAAGGTAGCCTCCCACCTATCAGAATTGAATGATAAGAGAGATATAACGGCAATAACTGTACCATGTTCGCATCAAATCAGTGCAATAGTCAGGGAGACCGCCCCCCCCCCCCCCAGTAAAGTGAGAAGTGGCACATATAAGAGCACTTTTGAAGATATGGACACACAACACATAACACCAGACGACAAAGGGAAAACACATACAGACAAAGCGCCTCAGGTAGGTAATATGATTCATTCAGAACATTCCATCCAGCCAGAGAGGTAGATCAGTACCACCCCGGAATCCAGACCACACCATCCAAGTTTGGACGAAGATCCCTGATTTGCCCTTATCAGCGGACAGCAACTCCTCCATCCTCATAATCCCGTTCACCTCCGTTACCTATTCCGCCAGGGACGGTACAGTATGCGACTTCCAGTGACGAGGTATCACCGTTCTCGGTGCGGTCAAGAAATGACGAACGATCCCCTTTTTGAGGTGTGGGAGTGATCCAGGAACCATAGAAAGCAAGCCTATGGAAGCAGAGGTCGGAACCTCAGTATGGAAAAGCTTGTTGCCTAAATCAAAAATCTTCCCCAAAAGGGACATAGCATGGGACAGTCCCACCAAATATGCAACATAGTTCCAGCAGCCCCCCCACACCTCCAACAATCAGCAGACACATCAGGGTATAGCCTATGTAACAAGGTCGGACAACGGTACCACCTGGTAAGTATTTTGTTATTCTTTTCCTGGGCAAAACAAGACATTGGTAACTTATGGGCTAAAAAGAAAGCGGTACCCCACTCTTCTTCAGAGTGTCTAACCCCCATTTCCTCGTCCCATCGGCAGTGAAGGATAATTGAGAAAAAGAAAATTTTGGCAGAAGGATCCCATGTAGGTGGGACAACACATGAGAAGGGGCTGTGGGCAAGGATAAGTAGAGTTCCAGAGGAGTCTTATCCTGTAGTAATACCAGACAGTCACCCATGGAAGAGAGATAGGACCGCAACTGCAAATAGGACCACCAGGTTGACCGCCTCCCCTAGCTGGCAGCAGATACATCAGTCATTGGCAACATGGCACCGTCTGGAGTAAGGGTCTCAGACAAACATCCACCATTTCCTCTCTCCCAACAGAGGAATGTATCAACACCCTCCGCCGGAGGGAAAGAAGGATTATCAAATAGAGGAGTCAAGGGACCCGGGCGATGAACAAGGCCCGTAGTACCCAGGATCCGTTCCCATACCATGAGAAACTGACGTGTGAGGAAAGGTAGAGAGAGAGAGTTGTCTCTGAAGGACTGACAGCCACGGCAGAGAGGATAATGCAAGAGGAGACATAGCCTTTTCAATGCGCACCCATTGCTTACCTGTTTCCGAACGGAACCAATCCACTACTCTCATAATTATCGCAGCTTGGTGGTATCGTTTAAAGTCTGGGAGACCCGCGTCCCCGTCTACTTTTGGTCGGCTAAGGACAGCAAACCGGATACGAGGCTTAGAGGAGCCCCACACAAACTTGGTTATGGCCCTATGTAAAACCTGGAAAAAACTGGATGGTACGGCAATAGGGACGGTCTGGAAGATATATAGAAATTTGGGCAAGATATCAATTTTAACCGCATTGATACGTCCAAACCACGACATGCGGTTCCCGCCGTATTCCGCCAAATCCTTCATGGTACGCTGTAGAATGGGCGTATAATTCAGAGCATACAAATTTGACTGTTGCGTGGGGACATGTACCCCTAGGTATTTTAAAGCTGTAGGTTGCCACCTGAACGGAAAAACCTGAGCGAGATGGCAAAGAAAGGTCGATCAAAAGGTAAAGAACCCATTCTACTGATGGCCTGTTCCACTTGAGCGATTGACACCTTGAGGCTTCTGCTCTGCAGGTGTGAAAGGTCGCTATGTGATTTTCTCTTCGCCTTTTTTTAGTTCTACAGGGTACATAATTTTGCATCCGCTGACTCCTCTCTTTGTCACGGAGTTCTGCAGGTGGCAGTCCACTGATCACACTCAATATTTTCATGTTCCCACCCCTCGGGAC
Source organism: Rhinoderma darwinii (assembly GCF_050947455.1). Classification (NCBI taxonomy): domain Eukaryota; kingdom Metazoa; phylum Chordata; class Amphibia; order Anura; family Rhinodermatidae; genus Rhinoderma; species Rhinoderma darwinii. The sequence goes on along the minus strand of NW_027461810.1, from coordinate 412,294 downwards.
TGCTTTTAAACCTCCCAAGGTCATTTGTGTCACCCAATTTGTTTCCTTTCGGGTGTTAAAACATGTTTTTTTTTCTCCTATTCTCACATGGTTATGTTGTTTATACATTTTGTTTATATATGTTGCAGTACTGTTTTGTTATGGCTACTCCTACGGATTGTGTACTAAACTGGTTTAACTCGGTGCCTGTAGGAGGGGTATAGCTGGTGAGAGGAATTAACACTTTTTTACTTAGTGTCTACCTCCTAGTGGCAGCAGCTATACCGAAGGTCATCTATGTATCCCAATGAATATGACGGGTATGGGATTTTACAGTCAGTAACAAAATCAATTTGTTTATTTATGTAATTTCAGTTATTGCAGCTTCTGAAGAAATCTTACAAAATTGAAGAATTAAAAATCTGTGAAATTTTCAATAAATTTTATGGTGAACTTGCTATAAAAAGCAAAATATCAGATACAGGTAAGATCTGTCACATCTTCAATACATTTTCATAGTGGACTTTAGTAATTTTGCCTTCTTTACCAGAGAAGACCAAAATATCTGTCACATGATCATTATGTATAATCCTATCTACATATAATAAAAGTGTAAACTGCGTGTCTGTACATTGAAAATATTTGCAAAAAAAAATAATTGGGGGGATGAAGGATAAGTCATAGAATGCATTAAGATCATTTTGGAATTTTTGTCTGTTTGTGCACGCATCACGTAAAAACTACTGACCCAATTCGGATGGAGTTTCTAGAATAACATAGGGGTCAACTTGAAGTAACGTTTTAGTTTTTATTTCATCGCAATCGGTTCACTCAATCAGAAGATATGCAAATTTAATGTTTCCAAAAATTCATTTACATTGCATTAGTACAACAACAACAAACACATGGAAACCATGACAACCAATCACATTTTTACTATCTGCCAGCGCCATGCATCGTCACGCGAGTCTGAAACTTTCACCGACAGAATCTCGCTTGAGTTGTCAGAGAGCTCGCACAGCGGCCTCTCGAGCTTGAAGTAGTGAAGAACGTGAAGCGCGATTAACCGCCGATCGCAAACGTCACAACTATGCCAGAGCTCTCGAAAGCGAAGACCAATATCAATGACGATTGTAAAATACGCTAGAGAATTATGAACGCACGTGCCAAAATAATGAAAGCTATTTATTGACTGAAAGGGAAAGAGTAGATGAAATATGGCAGGCAGAAACAGCAGAACAACGTCAATCACACTTAGAGGCTCATTGAATTTGACACTCCCTTAATAGAATGTATTTCATCAGAAGATTCAGATGAGTCTCAGAAGTATGGTGCGGCAAACAATGTTGTTCGTTGGGTCAATAAGGAAACGGCAAGTTTTTTGTATTCCCCTAGCATTGACTATGCTGAATTCGCTTCCATAGGTGGTATAGTTGGAATTTGCAATTTTTGCGGTGCTCTCAAATCGAGAATAGAACCAAATGGAATCTGTTGTTCAAGTGGTAAAGTTCACATTGAAAAATTTCAAGAACCTCCAGAGGTTATAAAACAACTTTTAAATGGTGACCATCCACAATCAAAACACTTCATAGACCGTATCCGTTTATAGAACTACGCACTCCAAATGACATCTTTTGGGGCAAAACTAATTACAGAGGAACCATTCATGCCAACCTTCAAGGTGCAAGGCCAAGTTTACCATCTCATCGGAACTTTGCTATCACAAGATGAGCCCAAATTTCTTCAGATTTATTTAGTATCCGATTAAAATGAACAGGCGAACATCAGAAATCAGAACTTTCCACAACTAAACAGTAACCTTTACAGCTCCACTTTAAACCATGCTGCATCAGGTGAATCCGTACGTGCATAGTTTCAAAGCTGCATTACAGTCTATTCCGCAGGGGCAAAGCAATGATTACAAAATGATCATCAGCGCAGATAGATGTCCTGTTGCTGAACACTGCGCCAGGTATAACACCCCCGTCACAGATGAAGTTGCAGTGGTTTTAGTAGATCAGGAGTGCGATAGGCGTGACATCGTGTTGCGCACTCGCGACGATCAGCCCAGCAATTATATTCATACCTGCTGCACATAAGGTGTAATCGTTTTAACTATTTTAACCCCTTAGTGACCAGCCCATTTTAGGCCCTAATGACCAAGCTATTTTATTCGTTTTTCTATAGTCGCATTCAAAGAGCTATAACGTTTTTATTTTTTCGTCTACATAGCTGTATGAGGACTTGTTTTTTGCGGGATTAGTTGTGCTTTTTAATGGCACCATTTTTGGGTACATATAATTTTTATATTAACTTTTATTAACCTTTTTGGGGGGGATTATAAAAAAAAACTGAAATTCCGCCATTGTTCTATGCGTTTTTAAATTGACGCCGTTCACTGTGCGACGTAAATAACATGTTACCTTTATTGTATGGGTCGGTACGATTACGCCGATACCACATATGTAGAGGTTTTTTTATGTGTTACGACTTTTGCACAATAAAAACACTTTTGAACTAAAATTATTTGCCTTTGCATCGTCGCTTTCCAAGAGCCGTAATTTTTTTATTTTTCCATCAATGTAGTGATTTTTTGGGCTTGTTTTTTGCGGGACGAGACGTACTTTTGATTGGTACTGTTTTGGGGTGCATGGGACTTATTGATTCATTTTTATTATTACTTTTTTGGGGGGGCAATGGAAAAAAATTGCAATTTCGCCATGGTTTTTTGCGTTTTTTTTTTACGGTGTTCACTTTGCGGTTTAAATTACCTATTAACTTTATTAATGGAGTCATTACGGTCGCGGCGATACCACATATGTGTACTTTTGTTTTATTTTTTTACACTTTTACTAAATAAAACCACTTTTTATGGAAAAAAATGGTTTTATTTATTTTTTTACTGTACTTTTTATTAATAATATTTATTTCACTTTGATGACTGATTTTATTAGTCCCACTAGGGGACTTTACTGTGCGATGTTCCGATCGCTGCTATAATGCTTTGGTATACTTCGTATACCAGAGCATTATTGCCTGTCAGTGTAAATCTGACAGGCAATCTGTTAGGACGTGCCTCCGGCGCGTCCTAACAGGAATATGTCCAGGGCAGACCTGGGGGCTTTTATCAGGCCCCCGGCTGCCATGACACCCCATCGGAGACCCGCGATTTCATTCGCGGGCCGCCGATGGGTTACAGAGGGAGCGCACTCCCTCTGTAAACAAAGTTAAATGCCGCGGTCGCTATTGACGGCGGCATTTAACGGGTTAAACGGCCGCGATCGAAGTAAACTTCGATCGCAGGCGTTGGAGCAGGAGCTCAGCTGTCATCAGACAGCAGAGCCCCGGCTCCTGCCTGCACGGGAGACCCGTGCAGGACTTAGACTAAAGCCCATTAGTGAATCACGTAAAAAGGCGTATTGGTGGTCACTAAGGGGTTAAACGATTTAGAGGATTGTTGAACCAATTTATTTTGGACATGTATGCGAAAGTAGAGACTGAGCGTTTAGTGTACATACTCACTAATCGGACACGTTTTACGCGCTGAAGATTACGTGCATCTGCGAGACGCCATGCAACAAGATAACTTGGAAAACTTAGGATGATTAGTTATCCTGTCGTCCAGTTTTACCGGTGGTCCGCGTTACATGCATGAACGTACACAAGATGCTTTCTGCTACGTCCGAAAATACGGCCTACATGACCTTTTCATAACGTTAACTAATCCAAAGTGGTACGAAATTTCCCAAGTACTTCTCGCAGGACAGGTGTCTTATGATAGGCATGATATTCTAGCCAGAGTTTTCCTCTTAAACTAAAGTTAATGATCGACCTGATCACAAAACGAAATGTTTTCGGTTCAGCTCTTTGTTTCATGTACAGCATTGAGTGGCAAAAGCGTGGCTTGCCACACACACATTCTCCTCTGGCTGCAAGAGAAAATTTGTCACGATGCTGTTGACACGGTCATAAGTGCTGAATTTCCTGACTGGAACGAGGATCCGATATTGCACGAGATTGTAAAGATGCACATGGTTCATGAACCATGCGGCGCTTTAAATAGAATCTCTCCTTGCATGCAGGAGGGTCATTGTTCTAAAATATACCCTAGAGCGCTATTAGAGCAAATGATGTTGGGGGAAAACGGATATCCCTACAAGGCGATTTCACAGCTACCGTCAGGTTAAGTGGTCAAGAAATTGTTTTGGACAATCGATGGGTTGTACCAAATTCACTGGTGTTATCAAGAACATTTCAAGCTCACATCAACGTCGAAATATGTAACAGCGTCTAAGCTATCAAATATATATGTATATACGTCAACAAGGATAGTGACCAGGCCACGTTTGCGTTGAGAAATAATTAATGATTACGACGAAGTCACGAGGTACCAATCTGGCCGATCTATAAGCTCTGAGGCGGTGTGGCGCATTTTGAGCTTCCACATTCACGAGAAACATCCGCCAGTGATGCATTTTGATGCTCACCTTGAAGATGGGCAACGGGTGTACTTCAACCCTGAAAATGGGGCAGAGTGGTTAGAAAACCAGAGACAAACCACTTTGCTGGCATACTCTCAACTTTGTGAAACAGATGATTTTGCAAAAACGCTGTTATATAACGAAGTTCGGTCAGATTATACTTCTAATAAGCATCAAGGTGTTTTCAACCGTAGAAGACGTGGAACAGCTGTGAATGGCGAGCCCGGCATTTTAAAAGAACACGTAATTGGAAGAGTCTATACGGTGCATCCAAACAACTCTGAATGCTATTACTTACGCTTACTTCTACATACAGTGTGAGGACCTACTTCTTTTGCCGAATTGCGAAAGGTTGACAATATTGAATATTCTACTTACCAGGCTGCTTGCTGAGTGTGTCACTTGCTAGATGGTGATCAGCATTGGGATGGCGCTTTGGCCGAAGCGTGCGTCAGTGATATGCCACATCGCTTGCATCGTTTGTTTGCCATTTTGCTGGTTTTTTTTGTGGACTTTGGGATGCTGCTCAGTTGTGGCAAAAATATCAGGAAAAATTAGTTGACTTTTTTTCAGGCATTCACAACTAAACAATAACGGAGAACTGGACGACACGATGTGTAAAAATATGAATCAATGTTTGCTGGCTATCCAATACCTAGTTACATCTATAGAGGTAATCCTGTCTCTCAATATGGGTGCCCGCACCAGCTTTAGACGGGGAACGCATTAACGGAGTACGCAGCAGAAATAAACTATAATCCAGCTAAACTGGCCGAAACATTGCAAAACGGTGTCTCGAGTCGAACAGCGTATGATATTCGTCGCGTGTGTCATTGCGTAGATGGTACTTTGGGGTAAAATGTTTTTAGATGCACCCGGTGGGACGGGAAAAACATTTTTCACCAAAGTCATCTTGGACCAAGTACGCAATCAAAGCAATATTGCTGTTGCTGTCCCTTCATCGGGCATAGCAGCCACGTTGTTGCCCGGAGGTAAAACCGCCCATACAATGTTCAAGATCCTGATTGACTTGAATCTTACAGAATGCCCAGTGTGTAATGTTTCTAGAAACCGTGACAAAGCAAGGGTTCTACGTGATTGCTGCTTAGTAATATGGGACGAGTGCACTATGGCTAACCGTAAAGCGGTGGAATCAGTGGATGGAACCTTGCGAGATATTGGACAAAATGACCAGCTCATGGGTGGTATGACAATGCTTTTCTGTGGCGATTTTAGTCAGAATTTGTCAGTCATACCACGAGGAACGAGGGCGAGCCTGCCTAAAGCGCTCAAGTCTGTGGCGCAACGATATACCGATGCATTTAACAATAAATATGCGGGCGCGAACAGGACGCAACCCAAATGCACATGAGTTTTCAGATTTATTACAAAAAATTGGTGACGGCACGTGTCCGCAAGAAGAAGGGAAAGTTATTTTGCCTGGTAATTTATGTTGTAATGTTCCATCACTGCAAGACCTCATTTCTTCTGTGTATGGTGACCCAACGCAAATAACAAATCATGCTATTTTGACCCCTCGCAACCACCAGGCAGCAGCAATAAACGCTGAAATATTGACGTGTGTTCATGGGGAAAGTGCAGAATTTATCTCTATCAACATGAACAAGAAGATGCTACCAACTATCCGGTGGAATTTCTAAATTCCCTAAGCACACCCCGTCTTCCGTCACACAAAATAAATTTAAATGTCGGCGTCCCTATAATTCTCCATAGAAATTTAACCCCACCAAAACTATGTAACGGCACCCGACTAAAAATCACAAATCTACAACAAAACGTGATAGAAGCTGAGATTTTAACAGGATGCAGCGCAGGTGATAGCGTTTTTAAACCCCGAATCCCCCTCATTCCAAATAATTTTCCCTTCAGTTTTAAATGTGTACAGTTTCCGGTCAGCTTATGTTACTCTATGACCATCAACAAAGCGCAGGGCCTAACGCTGCTCATTGCGGGTGTGGACCTCCGTGTCAGCTGCTTTGCGTATGACCAGCTCTGTGGCTCTCTCCCGTGTTAGCAACTCCACCAATCTTTAGGCACACATCCCTGGTGGTTTTACTAACATTGTTTACAGGGAAGCGTTGTCATAGTGAACCGGACTACTGAAAGAAAACTATTTTTAATTGTTTGTTGTCTTTGTTTTGTTTTTTTTCACTTTGTTTTCAGTATGGTCCAAGGCTAGTAGTATACTTATAAAAAAACGGCATCGGTGCGTTTTTCAGCGGTCTGCACTTACGAAGTCGTGGGCACAGCTAGTGTGTAATATAATCACATTCTTGCATACCAGTTGTACAGCACCGTGAATGAAGGAATATCTGGAGGATTTTTAGAGCAGGCCTTCTAAAACATTATCACTAAATTAAACTGCTATTCCAAGAAATGTATATTTTGTGGTTTTAACATTTGCTTTTTAGCCATTTATTTGTCAATGTCATGTTTTCTGCTGAAAATATATGCATATGTTTTCCAGTTTTAGAAAGAATTTATGAGCTACTGGGAATTCTGGGCGAAGTGCAACCTAGTGATATGCTGAACAATTCTGAGAAACTTTTTCGAGCCTATTTGGGAGAATTAAAGGGACAGGTACTGGCCTATTAACAAATATGTTAACACACACATTTTTCAATTTGAATAATACTTATTTAAGGGCACTTTTGTGATCATTTTTTATTCTTTCCCTGCCCGCTGCATGTAAAATAAAATTAAAAAAAGAAGCAACTTTGCAAAAAGTGTTGTATTTGCTGCCTTGTTTTCTTGCTGCATGCTCTGCTGTATGATGGAGGGCCTACTAGGAACTTTGTGCTATATACACTGTATAGTACACACACATCAGAGAGGAGGCAGGGCTGCTGGGTTAGCACTGGAGTGCCGCATGAGGTCTTTACAGCGCTAGTTGTCAAAAACTGGGCTACAGCATTGAAAGAAAGTAGTGGGAGAAAGCGCATGCTTTACAGGGAATTCTCACTGAGGTCTGAACTTGCAGTTCCTCATGTAAGCATGTCAGAGGGAGCAGGTTTTGAAAATAAAAGAAACCATACTGAAATAAGCCAAAACTTGAATCACTTCAGGTACACAGAAAAATACCTAGAGAACATTTTATTTATGACAAAGGTACATTAACGCTTTAATCTGGAAGTAAAGCTAAAAATATAGCATTAGGCAGCTATTCTCACATTGCTTATATAATTTTAGAGCTTTTCATGCTACACTGTGCAATGTTAGAAACAATAGCCACTGAAGGGAAAAAAAATAAACCATTATGGATTATTAAAGAACAATGTTCTTTCCTCATAAACCACCCGTAATTTGGCAGGAAATAACGAGGTGTATTTTATTTCTTTCATTCTTAGCCTTTTCTTGACCTCAATAAATTTAATTCTGGCTTCTGTAGCATCTCTTGAATAATCTGGAAACAATAATATTTTATTTCCATTATATTCCACTGGGGGGTGGGTTCTGGAATTTCTTAAGATTTGATCTCTATCTTCTGATGAAATAATTTGAATCAAAATTGACCTTGGATTACTTCATGGTTGGAGAGCTCTCCCTGGAACGCTATGAGCGGTTTCAACTCCAAAGAGAGGTGATCGAACAGCTTCTGCAAAGGATTTTTTGATCAATTCTGAAATAAACTTAGTACAGTACTCTCCTTCCGCCTTTTCTGTAAAACCTACTGCCCTAATATACCTACTAGACCTGTCCTCTAGGTCTACAATCTTACAATTTAATACTTTGTTAGAAGAGGTTAGCTGATTTACCACTTTAGTAATAAGATTAATCTAATCATCTAGCTCCTCCACGCTTTTTTCCACTTCTGTTGTTCTGTCATTTGTTATTCATATATTTCCTAAGATGTAGAATATCTTCTCACCCCTCCTATTTCCGCTTTTAATTCTTCCATTGACTGGCTAGTGTTTAACACAGAACGCAGTATCTGTTGCAGGACCGGGTTTTCCAGTTACTCTTTCCTCTGAATTAGAGATATCATCTTCCAAACAATCCTGTTCCTCTTCACACCCCATACCTACGGCCGTACTAGGAGATTGCAAAAATGGATCCATATTCCCCATTCCCATTAATTTTTCTTTTCCCTGTGTCTTCAACTGGGTTTTTTCCATCCCCTGTTGAATCCCTGGAGAAATACCAGTCCCAGATCTCCTATTCCTCACCTTTTGCTGTTTCCACTTTATTTGGGGAATTCCGTCTCACCATCATTCCTCCTAGTTTTAAATACTGAATCGGCCGCAGAAACCAGATACAGAAGTTGACGCTTGATTTGAGCATATAAATTGGAGCCAATTCGGGTTAGTTAAGCCGGGTAGATATAATTGGAAGGATTAGAACAGTTGAGCCAAGTAAAATTACAAGCCCTCAGTTAAACGCTGTTGGCCACAAATCGTTGGGCCACGTATAGACCTTTTTGACCAGATCCACAGACTAGAGTTGAGAATATAAATTAACCCGGGTCTAAACAGTGTTATTTTATATCACAAGCAGGATGACCAAATATCAGACATAGGAAATGCTAATTCAGAGTTTTACTTTCACTCTTAATTAATACTCTTTTTCCCACTGGAATATGGGTATTCATATATTCAAATATTCAGTTATATAACCATATTCAAAAGATATTGAGTTCAGGTATTCCGTGTTCCACCTTCCTTCTTTTCTTTCCTTCCCCTGCACCTTCAATTCCACCTTAAAAACCTTACTGACTCTTTGCATTTTATACCCTTCTGTACCTTTTTGTACCTGCATATATTCAAGATTGTCCTGGTCCAGGTCAGGATACTGAAGAGGCCTTGGGCACTCTCCCCCTGAATCACCTCTGCTGTCCCGTTTTCAAACGGGCAAAATCAACACCTGCACCGCAACTCTGGGCGTCATAGAACCTTTCCTGCAACGGAACCACGTCCTAGCGGCTCCTTTTAGCAGTATTGCCCCAGCGGTGGCGATCACACAATGGCCCGACTCTTTCTGCACCACATCCCCTTAGCAGCCTCTTGTCTCAGCTCAGTCCTGTACTCCAAACCCGGCACTTCACAATCACCTGACGAGACACCCTGTGCACTTCCTCCACTGCATCAGAACTCCATAGAGGTGGGTGGTGCTAAAACAGCGTGCATCCTACACACTATGCATCATCCTATCGCACATGACCAACACACAGGATTTGACAAATACATGCAATGAATGGGAGGGTGTTAGTTTTGAATATTAGAGGATTGGGAGAAAGATATAAGAAGCTTGCGGTTTTTCAGGTAATAAAAAAAACATATGCCTGTGATTGTATGTTTATTAGAGACGCACTTAACGAGGGAGAAAAGATCTTCCCTCTCACGGAAATGGTTTGGGACAGAGAGACACTCAATCCATACAGGGTTCTCAAGAGGGGTAAGTGTATTGATACACTGATCATTAAAGTATGAAATCCTGTCTAAAAAAGTAGATGTGGAAGGTAGATTCATCTTCCTACATTTGGAGGTGGTAAGACCGGAAATACTTCTAGAATTTATATATATTCCTCCTCCATTTTCGCTGAAGGTGTTAAAAACCGTATGTAAATATATGGAAGATAGAAATGGGGTTCCGATATTAGTAGTAGGGGATTACAATTGTGTAATTAATGAAGAGGATGAGAGTTGGAAAGGTAAAGGCTTGAGTACCCCTCTTGAGAAATATATAACAGAAATGGGTTGGATGGATTTCTGGAGACAGATGCACCCTGACTTAGAACAATACTCTTGTTAGAATAAATCTAAGAATACTTTATCCAGGATAAATATGGTTCTGGGGTCTCCCAATGCATATACGTTAATTCACTCTATCGTATATGAACCAAGACCGGTATCCGACCGTTGCCCCTTATTATTGACATTAAAATTAGGAAATGATGTGCCCCAAATATATCGTATGAATATACATCCTCAATGGTTGGCTATACTAACAAAACACGAAGAAATCGAGAAGCATTTGAAAGAATTTTTAAAATTCAACTTTGGGTCAGCGGCTAAAGGAGTGGTTTGGGACACCTTAAAAGCCTTCCTGAGGGGTATAATGAAAAGATATATTGTCCAGACAAAAAAAGAATTTAGATAAGAGGAACAGGCTAGAATAGAAGTGGGAAAGGCTGAGCGGGAATATCTGAGGAGGAAAGATGTAAAGGTTAAGGAAGATTGGGTAAGGGCTTGTGAAGAATATGAGGCAGTGCTTCTATGTAAGGCAAAAAAAATCTATGTAGAAGGAGGTAGACCAGGGAAATTATTAAGTAATATGATTAAGGGGAAAGAAGATCATACCATAATTCCAGGAATAAGAAGACAGGCAGGAAAAATGTTAAATAAGGGGGAAGAGATTAGAAAGGAATTTTATACTTATTTTAAAAATCTATATACATCAGAAATACAATTAGAACAAAATACAATTAAAGGATATCTGGGGGAAATTATATTACCCTTTTTAACGTTGGAACAGAAAGGATCGATGGAAGAAGATATAACTCTAGAAGAAGTAGTGGAAGTGATTGAGAGTTCCCTAAAGTCTAAAGCAGAAGGACCGGTTGGTCTACCCTTTGAGTTATATCAGAAATATAGATCGAGTTGCCTCATTGTTCATGGAAATCTTTTAATCTTTAAATGCCGCGGTCAATAGCGACAGCAGCATTTAAATCGTTAGTAAGAGGGGGGCGAACCCCTCTAACAGCTCATCGTGCCGCCCGCATCGCATTGCGATGGTTGCTATGGCTACCTGGGGGTCTAATGTGCTCCTATTAAGCCCTAAGTTTTTTGTTTTTTTTTATGTAATAAAAAAATTAATTAAAAGTTCAAATCCCTCCCTTTCCCATTTTCCCCCTAGATCATAGTAAAAAAATAAATAAATAAACAGAATTGGTATCGCCGCATCCGTAAAAGTCTGAACTATTACAATATATCATTATTTAACCCGCACCGTGAACGCCGTAAAAAAAATCATTTTAAACGCCAGAATCTCTATTTTTTTTGGTCCCCTCCTCCCACAAAAAAATAAATAAAAAGTGATCAAAACGTTGCACGTACCCCAAAATGGTCTCATTAAAAATGTCAGCTTATCCCGCAAAAATTAAGCCCTAATACCACTTAATCTACGGAAAAATAAAAAAGTTATGGCTCTCAGGATTTGGCGACATAAAATAAATTTTATTTTTTACACTTAGGTTTTTACTTGTAAAAGTAGTAAAATATAGAAAAAACTATATATATTTGGTATCGCCGTAATCTTATTGACCCACATAATAAAGTTAACATGTTTTAATTTCACAGTCAATTCTGTAAAACAAAGAGCAAAAAAACAATGGAGGAATCACTGTTTTTTTTCATTTTTTTTCCCGTTTCCTAGTACATTATATGGCACAATAAATGATGCTACGAAAATCTACAATTTGTCCCGCAAAAATAAAGCCCTCATAGGACTATATAGACGGAAAAATAAAAAGTTATGGCTTTTGGAAGGTAGTGAGGAAAAAAAGAAAATGAAAATCTGAAAAATGTCTGGGGCGGGAAGGGGTTAATATACATAAGTGGATCTGCCCATACCGTTGAGAGATTAATGCAATTGATATAAAAATTTTGATCTGTCAGGTCTCCGGATCAACTGGGAAAAATCAACAATAATGCCTTTGGGAATGGAAAAAAATGGTTATAATTAAAAAATAGGGAAAGGAGAGGCATTTAGATATTTGAGTGATGGTGTCACAAGATATATCTAATTATCTAGATTTGAATTTGGCCCCTTTAATAAAGAAGCTGAGGGGAAAAATTAAAGTTTAGAAATGACTCCCATTATCAATGGCAGATAGGATTGCTCTGCCATGTTGATACTTCCCCAGGTTCTCTACGTGCTGAACAACTGTCCGATCTGGGTGGGGGGAAAAATGGTTCAAAATGATTGAGAGTTTGATATGGAGAGGGAGGAAACCTAGAGTGAAGCTCCGTCTACTTCCATTAGACGTGAAGGAAGGAGGATTTGCAATACCAGATTTTAGAGCATACTTTCTGGTGGGACAACTTTGGTTTATTTCTAAGTGGAAGACCTTTTCATACCTAAGGAAGATAGTGATAATATCTGAAATCTTGGAAGCTAATATGGTAGGAAATTTGAAATGATTAAAATGTTGTGCAAGTATGGGAGAAAACACGGAGGAGGTGTAAAATTAGGGGTTCACTAAATTATACTCCTTTTATTAAATGAGAAGTTGGAAGAGGTAAATAAAATGGAGGATCAAGAATTTTGGCACAGGAAAGGTTTATATTATGTAAATCAATTTTTTCACAAAGGTAACTTACAAGAGTTAAATAAATGGGATGAAGAGAAGGTACCAAAAGGTGCACTATTTCAATATTGGCAATTGCAGCATTCTGTAAGAGGTTCACAAGATCGTAAAGGATTTCACATATAGAAAGGTTAAAAAGCAAAAGTCTGAGCCATGATTAAGAGCACAGCCAGTGCTTGAAACGCGTAGGCTTCATTTCGTGCCACTTCAACCACCTTGTTACCCTCCTGGCGTTTCTGTCACTTTGTTGTATTATCCGTGTGATTATTTTTCCAATAAAGTGGGAACGGAGTTTCCCCCACCTATACTACACATCGCTGGATCATTCCTCTTTTTTGCTACTATCTAGGAAGTTATCCTGACTGCACGGACTAGATTTAAACAAATACACCGACTGGGTAAATATCTCCTTTGGTAATAGAGCCTATATAGGTTCAACGCAAGTCCAGATCACCTAAAAAAATATAACAAATAATATCAAAAATAATAACAAAATAATAAAATCAAAATTTCAAAAAGAATCAAAACTCTATATAAAGAAATAAAAACAAAAATTAAAAATCAGACCTTTTTAATAACATCCGGACCAGAGGAACAATAGGCATATTTGGAGCACATACCTCGTTTAGTTACCAAGTCACTGAGTTGTTTAGTGGCAATGTAAGTGCAATAGCACTAGAAACAACATCATAATTTGCATAGTCTATTAACACTTGCAGATATAATTCATGAATCGAAGACCGTAACATCGCTACCAGACAAACATTCCTTATCCCTATAGATTTGAATCAGTGAGAAAGAAAAATGGGATAGAGGTTTAGGGAAAATAAAAAATTAAGAATGGTTAGAGATAGGAAGATCTCTGAAAGTTTCTATTAACAATAATCACAGGATAACACAATTTTTTATATTAAATAGATTATACTTTGCCCCTAAGAAATTAAGTAAATTTAATAGGGTTACCACGATGTGGTAGGGAAGGAGCAGGATTTATGCATTTGATTTATTGGTGTTCAGGAGTTTACAGGTTTTGGATAGAGGTGATTTATATAGAATTAATACTGGAGATTGATATCCCAAAAACTCCGGCCATCTGGTTGTTGGGTATATGTAATAGGATCCCTAGTATTATGTCTAGTAAGAGAACAAGGAAAAGAGAACGGAAAGATCCAAGGGCGCAGCCGTGTGAAGACAATGGATTTTAATTGTACATAAACCATAATAGTATTATGTCTGGAAAGGAGTTCGTGGCAAAGTTATTTTTCTTGGCTCGGCTGATAATTGCAAGGAAATGGATGGCAATAGAAAGCCCTGACATTAGTTACATAGTTCGTACGGTTGAAAAAAAGACACATGTCCATCAAGTTCAACCAAGGGATGGGAAAAGGGAACTAAAAAATTTCTACACATAAGAGCTTATATTTTTTGGTTCTAGGAAATTATCTAAGCCATTTTTTAAAGCCATCTACTGTCCCTGCTGTGACCAGCTCCTGCGGTGACTATTCCATAGATTCACAGTTCTCACAGTAAAGAAGGCTTGTCGCCTCTGCAGATTGAACCTTTTTTTCTCCAGACGGAGGGAGTGCCCCCTTGTTTTTTGAGGGGGTTTTACATGGAATACGATTTCACCATATTTTTTGTATGTGCCATTAATATATTTATATAAGTTAATCATGTCCCCCCTTAGTCGTCTTTCTTTCAAGGCTATATAGGTTTAGTTCTTTTAATCTTTCCTCATAATTTAGATTCTCCATGCCCATTATTAGCTTCGTTGCTCTTTGTATTTTTTCTAACTCCAGGGCATCTTTTCTATCAACTGGAGCCCAGAACTGAACTGCATATTCTAGGTGAGCCCTCACTAATGCTTTTGTAAAGTGGTAATATTACATCCCTGTCCCGCGAGTCTATGCCTCTTTTAATATACGACAATATCTTGTTGGCCTTTGAAGCAGCTGATTGACATTGGATGCTGTTATTTAGTTTATGATTTACAAGGACACCCAGATCCTTCTCAACTAGTAAATCCCCCAGTGTAACTCCCCCAGGACATATGATTCATGCAGGTTGTTGGTACACAGATGCATAACTTTACATTAATGATGGCCCTTCTTTACTTTTGGGTTTTCGTAGCCATCCCTACTTAGATAACATCATTCATAAAGCTCCGTCCTGGTCAGCCAACTTGGAAAGCCTTAAAATCACCCTGGGCACCTAGTCAACCACCATTCCAAGTCTTCCCTCTCCCTCTCATAGTACCTAACTTTTCTGGGTATGTGTTTTGACACGGCTCAAGCCAGGATACTTCTTCCAAAAGAAAAACTTATCTTTCTCTAACGAAATGTCCGATATCTCCAGGGTTGCAGTCCGATTTTCAATTTCTTACTGCACACGGGTGGAACAAACACCCTGTATCGCTCCATTCTCCTACCCCGTCAGTCTTCTCTCTACAGTGGTGGCTGTTCCTAATACTCCAGTTGCTGTTCTTGATTACAAATGCCAGTCTACTTGGTTGGGAGGTGAGATCTTTTCAGAATCTGACAGTTTAGGGTGTGTGGTGCCCTCCAGGAAGTCCTTTCTTCCAATCAATGCTTTGGATGTTTGGCCCATCTTTTCATCCCTATGACACTGGATCCACCTTTTGGCAAGTCATTCTGTCAGGGTTCAGTCAAACTACGCAATGGCAGTCGCCCACAAGGCGGAACCTGCAGCTGCACAGTCATGTTGGAGACAACCAGCATCTTTAGGTGTGCAGAGAAACACATTTCGACTCACTCATAGTCCAGGTTTGAACTTTTCGGTTGTCTATCTTTCTCTGGCCGGGAACGGTACAACTCATGAGTCTGGGCCCCTAAATCATGAAGTATTCAGAAACCACTGTTCCAAGTGGGGTCTCGGTGATGTGGACCTCATGGTGTCCAAACTCATCCAAAAACAGCCCGCTTTCGAATTCTGGACTTGAGATCACGCAGCACTGATTGTAGACGCACTTGTCATCCCGTGAAACCATTTCACCTTTTCATAAATTTTCCCATCTCTCCCACCTCTTCCACGAATCCTCGAGACAGTCAAGGCGGAAGGCGTCCCAGTGATTCTCCTCATTGCTCCATATCGGCCCCCGTCCAGTCTGGTCCTCCGACATGGTCACATTACTGGCTGTTGCACCATGGTGGATTCCCCTGCTGGAAGATCTTCATTCTGAGGACCCGCTCTACTACACAAGTTTAGCTTACCCATTTACAGGGATGGCCACTGAAGCCGTCCTACTGAGAGCAATGTGGTTTCTCTGAGCATGTCATCCAGATAAAGCTTAAAGGCTATGTACACCTTTTGAAAGGGATTTATTTGTTGTTTTTTTATAAAAAGTTCAGTCATTGTGTTTGGTGAAACATTGATTAGTTTTTTATTCAAAAGTCTTTTTACTTTTTGAGATATAGCTACTCTGTATTCTGCAAACAGATCAACTCTGTAGTTCGCAGAGACCTGAATCCGTCTGTCCTGCGGACCTGACTGGTTCAGTGTCAGCGAGTCCACGCAAGATCCACCTGTAATCTATCACCTTTTAAGTTATGAACTTAGATGTGATGGATAACAAGTGGATCCTGCGTGTCAAACATGCAGTACCTGCTTATCACTGAACCCGTCAGTCCAGCGGACCTGACAGGTACAGGATTCAGTGTAAGAAACAGCTGCTCTGTATGCAGAATACAGAGCAGCCGTATCTCAAAAAGTAAAAATAGATTTTAATAAACACTAATCACTTACAAAGTTGCACCAAACACGCTAGTTGAGCTTTTTATTAAAAAAATAAAATTAAATTAAAAGATCCCTTTCAAAGTTAAACATAGCCTTTAGAGCCATAAAACCTCCCCAAATCTACCACAGAACTAGTAAATCCTTTTTCCGTCCGGGTACAGAAAAATGTTCCAGCCAATGCAATTTTTGCCCATCCCACCTGCTTTCCTTCCTTTCCTTGGCAACGAAATTCTCCATCCATACATACATTTCTGCAAAGAGTAGTCCAGGCTGCGCCCATCTACTACCAGCATATGACTCCATGGGATCTTATTTTGGTTCTTGATATTCTGCAGTCTTCCCCTTTTAATACCCTGTCTCCCTCTGCTTTCTGTATTGGAAGGTAGTACTTTTTGGTAGCCACAACCTTTTATTTGGCACATTTCCAAGCTGTCAACCCTATCTCCATACATGGTGATTCCCCAGACATGATGGTACTTTGTCCTGTCCCCTCCTTTTTACCCAATGTGGTATCCGATTCTCACATCATTAAGGACATTGTCCAGCCCTTCTTTTGTCGACCCCCCCCCCCCCCCCCATCCAACTTGAGGTAAACGGTCCCTCAAAAATTTGGACATAGTCACCACACTGCGGATCTAGCATTCTCAAACTTCTTCTTTACGCTGCTTAGGATTGCTCTTTGTGGTCCCGTACAGTCCTAGGTGAGTCTTTATGGCATCCAAGGCCACCATAGCCGCTGAATCAACCATTAGTAAGGCATTCCAGTCAAAGTGCAAGGACCGCCCCTATTCGAGTAACAGCTTCTGCTCTACAGGTGTTTTAGGCCACTATGTGGTCCTCCATCCTTTTCTGTTCTGCACGGTGCATACTTTTGTATCTTTTGATGCCTCTCTGTCGCAGGGTTTTGCAGGCAGCAATACATTGACCGTGGTCCTGCTTTGTTTTATCCCACCCCTAGGGATTGCTCTTGTGTGTTCAAAGATTATAATCTTTGTCTTCCAATGGCACAGATTTTCTGTTACTCAGTGTAAAATATTTTCACGTTCATTGGGTGACCGCACCCACAGAATGTTCTCCTTTTCGGTAGTTATGACCGTTTTCTGGAAAAAGGTTTTGTTTTTTCCCCTGGGCTATCCTATGGTTCTTGTTGTTTATTACAAGTTGTATGTGTTTAGTTCTGTTTTTGTTTTGTTTTTTTCTGCTTTTCCTACTGCTTCTGTTCAAATCCAGTTTGGCTCGGTGTCTGCAGGAGGGGTATAGCTGGTAGAAGAACCTAACACTTTTTGGCTTAGTGTCTGCTTTCTATCTGCAGTAGCTATACTTATGGTTATCATCTGTGTCCCCCAATCGACATGACATAAGAAAAATATTTTACAATGAGTAACAAAATTCGAATTTTTAAGAATTCTTGTTGATTTTTCATTTTATTTTTTTGTTTTACATTTTCCATGTCCATATCCATTTAAAAATAATAATCATTAATGCATACCTAACTTTTCAGGTGACTTTTCAGAATAAGCTGATATATGTGTACGTGAGGAATAACACTATTTCTGGCTATTATATAACTTGCATGTGCCATTATTTAGCAGTTTTCCCCTCTGCATACTCTATCTCGAATTCTTAGATGTCTCAGGCTCTGCCCACTAGCTTTAACGGCTATCATGTTCTCTATACAATGAACACCTAGATATACAGTGAAGGAAATAAGTATTTGATCCCTTGCTAATTTTGTAAGTTTGCCCACTGGCAAAGTCATGAACAGTCTAGAATTTTTAGGCTAGGTTAATTTTACCAGTGAGAGAGAGATTATATAAAAAAAAAAAAAAACCAGAAAATCACGTAGTCAAAATTATATATATTTATTTGCATTGTGCACAGAGAAATAAGTATTTGATCCCCTACCAACCATTAAGAGTTCAGCCTCCTCCAGACCAGTTACACGCTCCAAATCAACTTGGTGCCTGCATTAAAGACCGCTGTCTTAAATGGTCACCTGTATAAAAGACTCCTGTCCACAGACTCAATTAATCAGTCTGACTCTAACCTCTACAACATGGGCAAGACCAAAGAGCTTTCTAAGGATGTCCGGGACAAGATCATAGACTTGCACAAGGCTGGAATGGGCTACAAAACCATAAGTAAGACGCTGGGTGAGAAGGAGACAACTGTTGGTGCAATAGTAAGAAAATGGAAGACATACAAAATGACTGTCAATCGACATCGATCTGGGGCTCCATGCAAAATCTCACCTCGTGGGGTATCCTTGATCCTGAGGAAGGTGAGAACTCAGCCGAAAACTACACGGGGGGAACTTGTTAATGATCTCAAGGCAGCTGGGACCACCGTCACCAAGAAAACCATTGGTAACACATTACGCCATAATGGATTAAAATCCTGCAGTGCCCGCAAGGTCCCCCTGCTCAAGAAGGCACATGTACAGGCCCGTCTGAAATTTGAAAATTAATCTCTGTCTCTGTCTGTCTCTCTCTCTCTCTCTCTCATTTCCCCTAGAATCCTGTCATATTTACCCTAGGCTCCAGGGAATGAGTAGTTCTTGCAATAGAAAGCTCTAGTTTTCCAATCTCGGCTTAAGGAAAAGCCGGAAAAAAGGGCCTGGAGTTGGATTGGAGAAGAGCAGGGCGGGTTCCCCAATCCCTAGTCCATCTCTGTTTGTAGGACAAGGCTGCTGCTCAATTAGCTGCACCTGTAGCCTGTGTATAAAAAGGTGCAGACACAGTGTGTGGGAGTCTCACCACTGACTCAGACTGGAGGCTACTAAGGCTGGAGTAGCCTGTATGCTATGTGAGTAAAGACCTGTGTTACTTTGTGTCCAGTGCCTGGTAGGAAGGCACTCGGTATAGTTAGATAATATCTTGTTTAGTTAGTGCTCAGACGAGCAGGATTTATTTTGTATTTTGCCTTGTTGTACAAGAGGCTGTTTCTTTGACAAGAATAAAAACACAGGCAAAGCCCTGTTATGACTTTTAATGCACGGTGTCCCTGTCTCTGGCTACAAAGAAACCGCTGTACCAACCTCTCCTGATGCTAAACCCTCACAATATATATATATATATATATATATATATATATATATATATATACACACACACATACACACCTAGGGACAGTAACTTGGAACAGAATTTGCATGGATAGAACTAAATTTTAACAGTAAATTACAGATTTGATCTATATCAGGAATTCTTTTAGATTAGAATAAGTTGTTTGAAAAGTTTGTGTCAATTAAATATTGCAGTTTTCAAACTGGCCACTGAACCTTTATAATAGACTAACACTTCCTGTTCTGTAGAGATCACTCTTTAGCATTCATCTCATTATAATGAAGCAGGAGTACAATAAAAGTTAACACCTCTATTATACAGCTAGTGGCAGATCCGCTATTGACACGGAGTTTGACACAATTCATCTCATCACCATCCCAGCTCATTGACCTCTGCACAGGTCACAGAGCAGGCCTCGAACACTCTTTCATAGAAGTCGATGGGTCGTCTCCAGACTATTGCTTTCTATGGTCCATGTGGCTGCTGTGAAGCATATCCTTGATTCCTGTCAACAGAGGAGAGCAGATATTCAGGCAATAAGAGCGTCACCATAATAGTGTACAGAAAATAAAATAACACTACAATCAGGATTTAATTAGTAAAAAAAACCTGATCGAAAATAAAGGGGTAGTTAGGTTAGAGAAGGGTCAGACTATATTGGTGGGGGGGAGAAATGGACTGTGGGGAGAGGATTAGGTGACTGGATTGTTACACAGCAACAATGAAAATAAAGATGCCCAAATGTCAAATAAATGTAATTTCTGATACTGAATGTGAAAAATTAAAAGGCAAGTTAAAGTTTATGTTTACAAATGCCAGAAGTCTAGCAAGCAAAATGGGGGAGCTTGAGGCCTTGGTACTGGAGGAACATATTGATATAATTGGTGTTGCTGAAACTTGGCTAGACTCTTCACATGACTGGTCTGTAAATCTACAGGGTTTTACACTGTTTCGAAAAGACACAGCAAATAGGAAAGGCGTTGGTGTATGTCTGTATGTGAGAAGTGATATGAAGGTGATTGTGAAAGAGGAAATAGTCGATGATGATGGTGAGGAGGTTGAAACTGTGGGTGGAATTACAAAGGGAAGTAAACACTAAAAAAAAAAATATTTTTGGTGTAATCTATGAATGCCCCAATATAACAGAGGAGACGGAAGAATATA
Source organism: Rhinoderma darwinii (assembly GCF_050947455.1). NCBI lineage: Eukaryota > Metazoa > Chordata > Amphibia > Anura > Rhinodermatidae > Rhinoderma > Rhinoderma darwinii. The sequence goes on along the minus strand of NW_027461810.1, from coordinate 391,526 downwards.
TATATATATATATATATAAACAAATGAGGTGGGCAGCACAGGGGGTTACTGTAGCGATAATGAGAGATTTTAATTACACCCAGATATTAATTTGGGTCGTGGTTCTGCTACAACTGCGAAGGGGAAAAATTTCCACAACCTGTTGCAGGAAAATTTTATGTCCCAGTTTGGGGAAGACCCGACTAGACGTGATTCTCTGTTGGATCTAGTCATTTCAAACAATGCAGAGCTTGTTGGGAATGTCACTGGTCGTGAAAACCTGCTTAACAGGGCTCACGATATAGTTGCATTTTGCCTATACTGTAAAAAACAAACTTAGGCTAGAAGGGCAAAAACACTTTAATTTAAGAAGGCCAATTTCTCCAGAATGAGGGCTGCAATTCATGACATAGATTGGGAACAACTAATGTCAAATAATGGCACAAATGATAATCGGGAGATCTTAAAATCTACTTTGTAGAATTATAGTGCAAAAAGTATTGCTAGAGGTAACCAGTATAAACGACTAAAATTAAGCCCCACATGGCTTACACCTTCTGTTTAAAGGGCTATATCTGTCAAAAATAGGGCATTTGCAAAAATACAAATCTGAGGGTACATTTCTAGCCTTTGTAAACCATAAAGAGTAAAAAAAAACATAAAAGCTGTAAAAAAATAAATAAAATCAGCAAAAATACAAAATGAAAGGCAGGGGGCAAAGGCATGGATAGCAAAACAAATCCACAATAATTGTTCAAGTACATAAATACAAAAAGCCAAGGTCTGAACATGTAGGACCCCCAAATAGTGATAATGGAGAGTTGGTCTCGGGATGATCAAGAGAAGGCAGAGTTACTAAATGGGTTCTTTATCTCTGTATAAACAACAGAAGAAAGAGCAGCTGATTTAGCTGATCCAAGTGCTGTTAATCCATCAATTCATATACTGAATTGGATGAATGTAGATATGGTCCAAGCTACGTTAAATAAAATAAATGTGCACAAGGCTCTGGACCAGATGGGTTACACCCTAGGGTTCTTAAAGAACTTAGTTCTGTTATTTCGGTCTCCATTTTCATAATATTCAGAGATTCTCTAGTGACTGGTGTAGTACCAGTGGACTGACGCAGGGCAAACGTGGTGCCTATTTTCAAAAAGGGCTCTAGGTTTTCCCTGGGTAATTATAGACCAGTAAGCTTAACATCCATCCTGGGAAAAAAGTTTCAGGGGCTATTGAGGGACTATATACAGGAGTATGTGACAAAAAACTGTATTCTAAGTGACAGCCAGCACGGTTTTACTAAGGACAGAAGTTGTCAATATGAAGAGGAGTGTAGAAGCCTAGACGGGGGCCGCTGTGGATGTAGTGTTTTTGGACTTTGCAAAGGCAAATGGGTAAATTTAAGGTCTGTAGGTTTAGAATGTATAGTTTGTAATTGGATTGAAAATTGGCTCATAGACTGTATCCAGAGAGTTGTAGTCAATGATTCCTACTCTGAATGGTCCCCAGTTATAAGTGGTGTACCCCAGGGTTCAGTGCTGGGACCACTATTGTTCAACTTATTTATTAATGATCTAGAGGATGGGATTAATAGCACTGTTTCTATTTTTGAAGATGACACCAAGCTATGTAATATTGTTAAGCCTATAGAAGATGTTCATAAATTACAAGCCGATTTGGACACACTGAGTGTTTGGGCATCCACTTGGCACATGAGGTTTAACGTAGATAAATGTAAAGTTATGCATCTGGGTACCAACAATCTGCATGCATCATATGTCCTAGAGGGAGCTACACTGGGAGAGTCAATTGTTGATAAGGATCTGGGTGTGCTTGTAGATCATAAACTAACAGCATGCAATGTCAATCAGCTGCTTCAAAGGCCCGCAAGATATTGTCGTGTATTAAGAGGCATGGACTCGCGGGACAGGGATATAATATTACCACTTTACAAAGCATTAGTGAGGCCTCATCTAGAATATGCAGTTCAGTTCTGGGCTCCAGTTCATAGAAAGGATGCCCTGGAGTTGGAAAAAATACAAAGAAGAGCAACGAAGCTAATAAGGGGCATGGAAAATCTAAGTTATGAGGAAAGATTAAAAGAACTAAACCAATTTAGCCTTGACAAAAGACGACTAAGGGGGTACATGATTAACTTATATGAATGGCCCATACAAGAAATATAGGGAAAACCGTTCCATGTAAAACCCCCTCAAAAGACAAGGGGGTGCATGGATGGCGAAGAGGGAAGACTTAAAACGTAAAGATAATTGATACTTAAGGGGTTAATAAGATTGGTTATTATTTCTTCAAACTGTATATGAAGTCCTTATCTAATGTTTAAGTTTTGGTCACATGTTCCCTAATTTCTTTTATCGTATTTATTTTCTATTGTAAATAGTATTTTATTTAAATTTTTATAAGTTTTATTGCTTCTTTCTAGATGACATCATCCACAAGACAGCCTAAGTTTGCAGTGGTAGCTGGATGTTTGAGAGGATTATCAGCACTGTTGATCAACTTCACAAAATGTGTAGAGGAAGGTACAGTTAGTATTTTGTGATTTTTATATTCTGTTTTAACATGCAATGGGGTATGTATATCGCCATGAGATTCTGGAGACTGGCCAACCCATCTCAATACCATCCAAGAAGAAGATGGCTGTAGGTTTGTGCTCTACAGCCATCATGAGTTGAATTGGATTTCTGCAATGTTTAGCCAAACCACTGTATTTGATACTTCAGGTTTACAAGATGGTTGCATTTTATGTTCGTTGTTTTCCTGCGCTACAAAAAGCCTGGATAGGGATTAGAAAGTTGCAGCCCCCCCCTTTCCCTGCTCCAGCCTTAATGTGGTTTTCCGGGACGTTAATATTGATGGTCTATCCTTTGGATAGGCTAACAATGTCAAATCAGTGGGGATCCGACTCCCATCAACCCCACCGATCATATGATTAAATGGGCTGTAGCGATCTGGTGAGCACTGCGTCATCTTTATTGTTTGCCAGGCACAGTTCTGGACATTTTGGTAGTGGTAGTATACATGCATGTTATTCTATGATTTATGCAATAACTTCAAATTAACCTTTTCCCCCCCAGATGCTAGCACTTCTAAAGAAATTTTTGACTACACAATGAAGGCAATAAATCCTCAGGTACAGTTTATTTACAACAATAATAGTGCTAAGAAATTATTTCTTTATATTATTTGTATGTTTTCTTTTTTGCAGATTGACCTTAAGAGATATGCTGTGCCTTTAGGTGAGTTTGCAATATAAATAACAACTTTATTCTACGTCGTGTTAGGATTTTGGCGACACCAAGTGTGTGTGTGTGTGTGTGTGTGTATATTAGTATTCCACAATAAAATTACTTTTATTGGGGAAAAAAAAAAAAAGATTTGCTTTTCTACTTTGAGCCTTAACTTTCTTTTTCAGTTGACCCTATGATTACACCAGTGGGAAATAGACCATTGTAACATTACCCTCCCCTTCCACCCATCTACAGTGTTTTTCTGTCTCTGTTTAGGACAGCAGCAGAATTTTTTTCCCTATTTTTATAGAAAGTATGAAACTCATGGGGCGTCTCCTGGGGGCCTGCTGCTAGTGGAAGATATCCTTCCTCAAATATACCAGTATGGGAAGGTTGGTGCTCCTCAAATCACTGTGCCAGGTTCTTACATGGGCTATGTCTCCTGGCTTCAAGGGGAATCACAGGGCTATATAAGTAACCGGCAGATGGATGGATTACTGCATGGGAGGTTTTTTTCTGTCTCACTTGCAGGGGCTTAGTGTGCCCCATAAAAGCAGTACTATGACCAGGTTCTTGTTAGGATCACTCTGTCACTCCAGTAGTTCTTTGGAGGCAGTTTCTGCTACAGCCTTGCTCGCCACATGTATATTTCTACCCGGACCATTTCTGTCTTTTTCATGACGTGGAAAGAAAAAATTCACAGCATCTGTTGTGGGTTGTCTTTTTTTTGATGCAGGGGCTCCTGAGTAGATTTCCTGTAGTTTCTCTCACAAAGTATTGTAATCCAGTTGGTAATAGGGCCAAAAAGCCTATAGGTAAAAGGTGAAATGATTTTCTTTTTCTATTTAAATCTATCTGGTAAGTATGCAGCTAGATATTTTGTCGTAAAGCTTATGGACACCTTTGACATGGGGGAAAAATATATATTTTTTTATATGTTAACTGGAGTTAAAGTTTCTGGCTACAATCTTCATTCCTTTATTCCTTATCAGATCTTCAAATATGCAGTTTGCAACCTGCTGCTATCTTGACTTTTCTCATGTGGGCTTGTCCCTCCTAGTAATGCTGGATATGACTTCAGTGTGTTCAGGATTCTGCTGCCTTCACCAGCTCTCATGTATCAGCGCAGCTTCATTCCTTTATTGCTTTCTCTACACCTATAGCCTGCGTTTTTGCCACTCTGCTTTCCTCACTATCTACACTGATACTGACCACCTGTCTGATCTGCCCTCCCTGAACACTTAGATGCTAGCCATCCTCTCCACAATCTGATCTGCATTCCACAACGTTCTATCCCTTCCTACCTCTATCTCAAACACTGAGAGGAGAAATGTCCAATTTTTAATGAAGACTTATGTAGAAAGTTGCTTAATTTTTTATTTTCGGTGCAAATGAACAATACAAAAATGTGCCCCATCTGCTACATAATGTGATCGGCGCTGTAATGTAGATAACAGTGGTTTTTATTTTGAAAAACGATAATTTTAGAGCAAGTTATGAACAATTTTAAATTTATGCTAATTATTTTCGTAATGACTAACTGGGCGTGCTTTTTACCAACTGGGCGTTGTACAGAGAAGTGTATGATGCTGACCAATCAGTGACCAGCCAGCTCCATACACTTCTCATTGTTCCAGCCCATTGTTAGTGTGATTGTGCAGTGAAAGAAGCTGGGCTGGAACAATGTGAAGTGTATGAAGCTGATTGGTCAGCATCATACACTCCTCTGTACAACGCCCAGTTGGTAAAAAGTCAAAACACGCCCAGATGTCTATTAAGAAATTAGCATAAATCTAAAATTGCTCATAACTTGATAAAAAATGATCGTTTTTCAAACTAAAAACCACTGTTGTGATCTACATTACAGCGCCGATCAGATTATGTAGGAGATAGGGCATTTATAATCTGGTGACAGAGCCTCTTTAAATGTCAGTTTTCATTATATTTTATTCTTTTTTGAAATAATATTGTTGTTTCTCTGATTTAATTTAGACTTCTGCTTTAGTAGTTGTTAACTCCTTAAAGAGAATCTTGTCATCATGTTTATTTTGTCTTCTTTGAGGGCATTAAGGAGTAGTGGCAGACACTGATTGTCATTGCTGTCTGTTTTATATGTGGCTGTGGTGTACTTTTTGCAAAATATACACTTTATTAGTTTCAGTGCTCGTATCGCACTGTGACCCAAGAGACCTCTGTATTCATGAGCTGAGGGCCCACCCATTGCTGTGCATAGTGAGAAAGCTGCCAAACAATGGTGGATGGGCTGCAGCTCATGAATACTGAAGGCTCCTAGCTCACAGTGCGATTCGAGCGCTGCCACCTAAATTTACTTTGACCTCCGACTCACATGTGGATGCTACCGGTTTTAGAGAAATAGATAATTTTTTCTATTTTATGTTTTTTCTCTGAAGACCTAATTTTTCTGATGGTAGTGCAGACAAATATTTATGCGGAGCAATTTATTTCCCGCAATCATAATTGTTACTATTCCAGGTCCCACGGATGAACCCCTGCTAACGCAGTTGATATGCAGGTATTTTGTGGCCTCCTACTTAAAATGAAGTAAAAAAGAAAGGAAAAAAGGACCGAAATTGCTAGGCGCTGCTATAAATGACTTATTTAATGAAAGACATGAATTACAGGCTAGGCGTTTTGACGCAGGACATGCGTCTTCAACAGGCCATAAATATATCTATATATAGATATATTTATGGCCTGATGAAGACGCATGTCCTGCGTCGAAACGCGTAGCCTCTAATTCATGTCATTCATTAAATAAATCATTTATAGCAGCGCCTAGCAATTTCGGTCCTTTTTTCCTTTTCTTTTTTACTTTATACCTGGCGGTGAACTTCTGTTTACTGGTTTGGACCTGGGCAGCAGCTGTATCCGTGATCTGCCTACACACACCCAGGGTGTGTCTGCTCTCAACACATCTCAAACAGAGGTGAACAATGTGTAGGCTGATTTACGTTTTTTATCAGTGTTGTGCCTGATCAGCATAACTTCTCTAGGTGAGTAGAATTCACCTTACCTTTGACCAATGCTTCGTGGATAATCCGCACTATGTGGCGCCGTGTGTGCCGTCTTTTTCTCTTTTAAGTATCCTACTTAACATGGGCATTACAAAAAAGCCCACCATATACTCTTATTGGAGTACTGATAAACTTTACCATTCGTTCATTTACTGCTTCACTATGCCCGGGGGTCATTTTGAGATCCTGCTAAGGTTGCTACATTCTAATAATTATGAGAAATGCCCACACACAAATGACCACAGTTTTGACAGACCGTGTAAAATCAGGCCAGTAGTTAACCTCTGCATTTGAAAGTTTATTGAAATTTATATGCCACAAATGCATTGCAGTGGACAAATTCCTGGTGCTTTTCAATGGCAGGCTACGCTTCCGCTAGTGCCTGCTGAACAAAAAGGCAAGGTACGGTGTGAAGCTGTACAAAGTGTGCGAAAGTCTATCTGGATACACTTTCAAGTGCAGGGACTATGAAGAAAAAGATTCTACAATAGAGCCCCCAGGCTGCCCCCCCCTGGAAATAAGTGGGAAGACAGTACGGAATTTACTGCACCCCTTGCTGAACCACAGATACCATGTTTATATCAATCACCTTTAGGGTAAGTTCACATGTAGCGTAAATACTGTGGATCCACAGCATAATACAGTAGCAGCAGAGTGAAACCGCAGCATGCGGCACAAGTAGGAGAAACCAAGAGGGCCTCTCCAAGTCTTTTTTAGGTCAGACTATGCGAGGTTCAGAAATCAGGGCTGTTTGCAGTGAGAATTTGCAGGTGGCCAAATGCAAGGACAAGCGTAATGTCCTTGTATTGACCACTCTATGCAGTCTGATCCAGCCCAGTCTGAGGAACCACAGAGCAGACCCCCAAGCCTTTGTGTATCCAGGACTACAGTCAGTTCATGGGAGAGGTGAATCTTTTGGACCAGGTTCTGCTGCCCTACAATGCCCTCAGAAAATCGATGATCTGTTATAAAACATTGGCTATGTACCTAACTCAAGTAACTTCAATTATTCCTTTGTCCTCTATAAAAGTGCAGGCCATAGGGGGACTTTTCTTGAATTTCAAGATTATTATTATTTTTTTTTAAAAACCATGAGTTTTGGAGACCAGGAAGGGAAGGGCTGCAGTGCTTCGGTCCTCTGTATTAGAGAGTGCTTTCGAGCATACCACACGTCAGTTGATTTTAATTATATCCCTTTTCTTCCGGTCTTAAATGTTGCCTTGGTATTTCTTTTTTTTTAAATTTATTTTAGTTATTTCCAACAATTTTGCCATTGTCATTTCCCATTTTGTCCCAATAACTTTTGAAAAGACAACCAAACGAAACAAATAATTCCCATTATTACCCCTAGATGAATACCTTGAAAGTTTCATTTTATTTAAGGAGGCATTTCGTGAATTTCTAAATGTTTTGGCCCCCATTTTGTATAAAAATCTTCCAAGTAGATAGTGTTCCTCAAAAAAACTTCCTGGCACACCTTCAGTCCTGATTTGCAATCCTGACATTCCAATAAAACGAAAAATTCCCATTATACCCTTAGATGAAAGTCTTGACACACAGGAGAAAAGGTGCACTAAATATTGAGGCACTTTTCTTCACTAAAATGTACTGTCCAAAAAGACATTCTAAATTTCTGAATTGTCCTATATTAATGCATTAACTCCTGCAAAAGAAACGTAGGGTCTAAATACTAGCTACACACCTAGATAAAAACTGTAAGGGGTATAGTTTTCAAAATGTGGCCTTATGTTGTCTCTAAAATGGCATATCTTGTATTTTTTATCTTATATTTTTTAATTTAAGATGGCCTCTTATGAATATGTCCTGCCACACAAATCTCAATTTATTTGACTGTATTGTGAAATAGGCGTGATATTTTTTTATTTGAAAGATCTCTAATAATCTAGCTGTTCCATATCAGTACACTATGGGCTTTTTACTGGATCTCTTACACCCGATAATACGGCTAGAAATGCTGACCGTATTTTGGGGACTAGTTATGAACTTAGATGTGATCGTTAACAGCTCGATCCTGCATGTCAGAGACACGCAGGACCCGCTGTCACGGAATCAGTCAGTCCTGCAGACCTGCCAGATACAGGTCTCAGGGTGAGATACAGCTGCTCTGTATACAGGATACAAAGCAGCTGTATCTGAAAAAGTAAAAATTATTTTTAATAAAAGGTGATTAGAATGTTGCACCAATCACACTGATAGTGTTTAATTAAAAGAAAATAGTTTTCAAAGGTGTACGTAGCTTTTAAAGTTATGTCTCCTAAATTGCTAAAAAATTTATTTATTTTTTAAAAGTGCGGCCAAAATAGAGTAAAGAGATGGAAATATATATTTAATGAAAAATTGTGTTTTTTAAGGGTTTTAATTTTTACATCTCTGCATTCTGAAAACCATATTTTTATTTTTTTCTCCTATGTATGAGAGCTTGTTTTTTTTATTTATTATTTTGTTTGCCAGAGTGTGGCTTCTTTCGCATCTGCGTCTTGATTCCGTAGTCTAATACCGTAGTCTACTACGGTATTGATTCCGTCAAAGCAACGGAACCCTTACACAATGGTGACAAACAGAAACCATTTGCACCGTATCCATCACCATTGAAATCAATGGTGATGCAAACGGAAACGTATGGTTTCCGTTTGGTTCAGTTTGGATTCCGTTCATGGGTTCCCCTGACGGGAAGGTCCGATGGAGCCCATGGACCGAGTCCCGATGCAGATGTGAACGAAGCCTAAGGTGTATTTTTAGATGGCACCTTTCTGGTAAACACATATGTACTGAATAGCTTTTAAAAAAATAATTTTGGGGGAGGATGTAAAATAGTAGGAATTCGGACATTGTTTTTCGGGATTTGTTTTTATGGTGTTCACCGTGTGGCTTGTTTTTTGTGATAAAAGCTGTCGTTTTAATTGTTTTTTTGGGTACATTCTTTTCAATAAATGTATTCCCTTGTGTCTGTAAGGTGCCAGAATAAACAAAAAAACAGCAAATGTTTTTAGATTGTTTTTTTTCGTGATGTACACCGTGCATGATAAATAACGTTATGATTTTAGGATATATTGACACGGAACATTTTTGTTGCCGGTATTGCTGCGACTGAAAATCAGTATAATTTATCTGAATGCAGCTGTCTCCGCTCATGTTCATGTATTTTTGCAGGCCCCATTCAGATGTATGGAATAATCGCAGAAATTACTGCAACAAATCTGCTGTATGTGACTATTCACTTATGCCACTGGTCGTTACGAAGGAGGGGGTACCAATTTTGTATAGTCTCCCCCCCCCCCCCTCATTATAAAGAATTTTGTTAGGGAAAAAAGGCCTTCTTTTAATTAGATTTTTTTTTTTCCCCACACAACACTTTTTGTATTGAACTTATTTATTACAAAATGTCTTATTTCAATTAGACTTGAATATGCGATTGTTTGATACCATACATAATACGCTTCATTACTTACTTTAGTCAAGGGGAGGGTCTTTTATACTTTTCTGTCCCTGTCATGGGTTTTAAGGTCTATATCCTATTGGTTCTGTCATGAGGCTTCCTGAAAACCGGTACATTATTCTTTACGGTACGGTAATTCAGAATTTTACCATTGACATAACTGCATGGTGTTGGTTTTTAGGGGATAACTGCAGTTATTGGCACAATTTTGTTGTACGTAAAATGTATTACCGTATTTTTCGGACGATAAGACGCAGTATTTAGCAAGAATAAACTTGCTAAAAAGTCTCTGCGTCTCATAGTCAGCAGTCAAGCGACCCGGCAGCGCCAGGCCCCCTGAACGCTTCTTACTTAATCCCTTTCCCAGTCCGTGAGGTGCCGGCACATCGTGGGGTGTGGAGAATGATGTTTGGAGCGGAGCAGGCTCACGCGCTGAGGCTGCACCATACACTGCAGGTGTCAGCTATGTATTACAGCGGACACGCTGCCCTAACGGCCAGGAACAGCGATGGCGCTGTTCCTGGCAATTTAACTTGTTAAATGCCACGGTCAATAGTGACTGCGCCATTTATAATGGTCTTCCCATGAAAGAAATTAATGACATATCCACAGGCTTGAGAAAGACCCTCCACTTGTCACAGGTCGAAACATTGCCATTTTTTAGTGGATGTTTTACCAATAAAAGAACATATTGATTGAAACTTGGGAGACGTGTGCTGCTGTTCAACCATGCTTTTTCTTAGGATATCCACAGGATATGTCATAAATGTTAGATAGGTGCAGGTCCCAGAGGTGGAACCCAAATCTATCTCTAGAACGGGACCCCCTAAACCCCGTTCTAGCTTACTCTGCTCCGCTGTCTCCCGGCCACTTCCTGGTCAGATGGTCAGGAGTTATGGAAACAGCCGAGTGTTCGCTGAGCTACGCTGTTTCCGTAACTCCCATAGAAGTGAATAGTCGTTATGGAAACCGCGTAGCATGCTGCACTACTTCTGTAACTTCCATTCACTACTATGGGAGTTACGGAAACAGCGTAGCTCAGCAAGTTACGTGTTTTCCGTAACTCATCCATGTATTGCAGTGTATTGTACCAGCGATCTAATGAAAGTTAGATACATTTTCAGGAGTGTAAAAAAATATTAAAAGTTCAAAAAAACCAAAAACAGTTTCCCATTTTTTCCCCAAGCACAATGTAAAAAATAAAAAAAATTTGTATCGCTGTGTCCATAAAAGTCCGAACTATTACAATATAGCATTATTAGACCCGCACAGTGAACGGCATAAAAAAGAATTGTTATTTTGGTCACCATAGTGCTAAAGAGTGAAATTAAAAGTGATAAAAAAATCGTATGTACCAAAAATGTTGCTAGTAAAAAAAAAAAACAACTCCAGCTCGTCCCGTAAAATATAAGTCCTCACACACCGCTCAAACAATGAAAAGATAAAAGTTAAAAAGTTATGGCTCTCAGAATGTAATGAAATCGAACAAATTATTTTATTTAATGAATAGTTTGTTCTTAGAAGACTTTTCATAAAAGTAGTAAAATATGACTTTTTTTCCTTTTTTCTGTTGTCTAAAACCTGGGTGCGTCTTATAGTCCAAATAATACAGGCATTAAAATTTTTTAACATTCATGTCAATATTTTATTGTTTTTTTATTCTTTATTTTATACATTATTCTCTATGCGGGATAAATAATATGTTAACTTTATTCTATGGGTTGTCACGATTTCAAAAATGCCAAATATGTTTGTTAACATTTAAAAAAATATTTTAGACCTTTGCAAATGAATAGCACATTTTATGGTAATATTTTTTTATATTAACTTTTTTCCCATACTAGGGGGACTTCAACTTAATATTTTTTGCTAAAGTATTGCAATGTAATATGCCTGTCTGTTTATCTCTGCTGGCAATCTACTTAGCCCTGACTTAAGTATTGACCTAATGGGCATATTGCCAAGGCAAGCCTGGGGGCCTTTGTCAGGGCCTGGCTGCCATGGTAAACCATCGACACTTCGCAATTGCAGTTTCAAAGTTAGCCCCCTCATTCCAACCGCTTAGAAGCCGTAGTTTGTATGTATTGACCATGGCATCTTAGGTGTTACCAGTCGACTTTAGAATTCTCCTTTATCCTGCCCTTGTTGCGGGATGTCCGTTGTATATTACTGCTGTTACCCATTTTTATTGTCATTTATCTACATTTTGTTTTAATCAATATATTGACTTCTATGAATTACAGCTGGCCTAAATCTTCTGGCTCAACATGCTTCCCAGTTTAGTACCTATCTCATGGACTCCTATCAGACTGTTTTTGAAGTAATATCCAAGTGGTGCGGCCACTCAAATCATGAAATGAAGAAAAATGCATTTTCTGCTCTGGACTCCTTTCTGAAGCAAGTATGTGTGTATTTTAACCCTATGACCGGAACTGAATGGCAATTTAGTTTCAACATTTTTTGCAGTTAATAATTTTAATGGATGATCTGCATGCTACTGTAGAATGAGTTGAATGTCCTGTGGCACTGTTATTAGAAATATGAATTTAATTATTTTTTTTCTCCTGGTTTACAAAGTCAATTTAAGATAAGATCTTCTTTATCACAGAATAGTCACACTCCAATATACTGTATCCATTATGATACTATTCTTTAAATTCATAAATCCACAAAATCGCACAGGTTAAAAACATCTAAAAACATAATATCATGAACCTTTCTCATTGAGTTGGTGTTATCCCATCGTCCATCCCCAAAATATTTATAAAGGGCAACAGAGGAGCCCCATGCTAATATCAGACTTTACAAACAATTGAGTAAAGTACATATATTGTACAAGAACCTTCTATGCTAGAGAATTTACTCAGTCCTAAATAAAACCCACAACATCTTGGGTATAAGTCCTTGCTTTAGAAGCAATCACTAAACAATAATAGTCTCTTCATATGCAGGCTTCTGCATTTTAGTTGATTATTTTATTATTTTAGTATGTTACTGTACAGGTATTTACATCTGGATACATTTGTGCTAGCACCTCTACAATAGCACTGACGGAAGAGTTTCCCTTACTGGGGACAGAAAACAACATGGAAGCAGTAAATAAAATTCCCCTCCCCTCTTCTTGGTCAAGTTGTTTCTGGTCCCTCAGGTACACCTGGAAGCTGTTTCTGCTGGTTGCTCTCTAGCAGGCATTATCTCTCCTCCCATGCTGTCCTCTTCCCCTGGCTGAGGCATGGAGGGCTAGTACTGAAAATGGGGCAATGGGCTGTAGCTGCGTTACCCTCCTTGTTCTGGGCATAAGTTCTTCTGTATTAAAGCAGCCCCGGACTCATCCTCCGATCTCATTCACCAGTCTCTGCTCTCATCTGAATGGGTTCTGGATACGGCCACACGCGCTGCATTCTAGCAGACCCAGGAAATTCCTCCTGCTTTCCACAATTTTAATTACAGGGCATGGTGTGTGCCGATGCAAGGGACGCAGCAGCAGTAATTTCTTCAATAAGAGGTCAATATTGAAGTTAAAAACGCTAGTTTGAGATCCATAATGAAAGAGAAAGGAAAACATTTTAAAAATTATGCCTGTGTGGTAAATTTTATAGCATTCAGAGATACATAGGGCTGGCTTTGAAGGGCAGTCTGGACAAAAATAGCTAGTGTCACTTCTTTTGCCCCTCTTAGAGCACACGTGGCATGCTCTTCGGGGATATTGTCTATTCTCCGTTGAGGGAATAGAGGACCAAAAATGCCTCTCTGTGAGTCTTTTAGCATCTTCACAATCTGGTCGATGTGAGGGGGAGATTTTTTTAAACAAGAGGTCCTAAATCATTTTCTCCAGTACATCCCTCATGACAGCACCACAGGAGGTTGCCCTATTGACCTCTATAGGGACAGGAAGACAGAGAGGTTAAAAGGCCCCTCCCATCACCCACTTGCCAGTGTTCTTCCTGTCCCTACAGGGTCAGGAGCAGAGAGACGTCGCTCCTGTGGTGCTGCAGGAGAAAACTCGGGCAGGGGGCAAGGTCGGGGAGTCCGTGCACTCCCCCTTCTATTCCTCCTAAAGCCTAGGCTAATACCCCTCTGACGAGAGGTCCCTTAGCTCCCAACCTAAAACACTTACCTTAGGAATCCTAGGCAGGATTCCGGTAGTGTGTGGGGTACGGGATTCCCAAGCAGGCTTCGGCCTGGCTGCGTGACCAGGCTGGGACCGGCAGTTCCATATGGTTGGAAGCGCCGGCAAAACATCCTCGTAGCGGGCCGCACCACAATCGAATAGCCGCGACCGCAAATGACGTCGGGCTACTTCCGGTCCGCAGCCATCTTGGAAGGCGGGAAATTCTAAACGCCCGCATTTAAAGGGACACGCACAGGTATGTAGAGCTGATACCTCTAACTTGGATTTATATCTTGGGGATTGGATATTGCATTGTCTATTACCTGTTGTGGAATGGAACTTCCTCGTTCTGAAGGAATTCCGGATATGTCCCAGGGTCACGTGAGTCTCACTCTTGGGGTAAGGGTTATGACTCCTTATGCAAGTACATCATACTTTACCTGCCTTCTGTTTTCTCTAGGATAAATATTCCTCTCAGAGACAAACTGATAAAAAGAAGGTTAAAAAATGTGCGACTTGTGCGAAAAAATTGCCAGAGTCACGTAGGAAACAATTGTCAGGATTGTATTGCAAAATTACTAAAAGAGGAACAACCGACATTTATGTCTGAACTTAGGGCTATGATTCGCGAAGAAGTGAGTCAGTCAGTAGCCTCCCTCGCCCCTCCTCAAGAAACTCCCTCACACTCACGGGCAAAAAGGCCACAGACTGAAGTGGATCAAAAATATTGCCCTCCATCTACAGGAGTTTGACTCGGAGCAGGAGTGTTATTACTTATCGGAGGGTGAGTTAGAAGAAGGAGAAGAACTCTTGCCTTCAACTTCATCTACTCAAGAGAAAAAAATTGTTCTCTTCTGAGATGTCTGATACCTTAATCCAGGCAATACGTGAAACCATGGATATTCCCAAAGAAGACCAACCCCATACCATCCAGGATGAGATGTTTGGGGGCCTAACGGAAAAGAAAACAACGATTTTTCCGGTAAACGAAAATCTCAAGACAATGGTAACGACTGAATGGGAGGATTCGGAAAAGAGGCTCTTCATTTCAAGAGAATTTAAAAACAGACTTCTCTTTTGATCCAGAAGACACTAAACTTTGGGATGAGATCCCAAAAGTAGATGTCCCAATAGCCAGGGTTGCTAAAAAAAAATCTGAAATCCCATTTGAAGATTCCTCTCAGTTGAAGGACCCCATGGATCGGAAGTCAGACGGGCTGCTGAAAAGAGCTTGGGAATCTTCATCCGCTTTGATCTCTACGAATATCGCGGCCACGTCGGTAGCAAGAGCAGTGTTTATATGGTTAAACCAGTTGTAGACCCATTTGATGAAGACATTACGACAAGATCTATTAGAATCTCTACCCTTACTAAAGATGGCAACCGGATTCTTGGTAGACGCTTCAGCGGAATCCATTAGATTTGCTGCCAGGAATGGAGCTCTCTCAAATGCTGCTAGAAGAGCATTATGGCTCAAGATGTGGTCAGGAGATACGTAGTCCAAGAACAAGTTGTGTTCTATCCCCTTTACAGGTTCTCTGATGTTCGGTCCTCTCTTGGATAACATGCTGGAGAACGCAGTGGATAGGAAAAAGGGGTTTCCAGAAGAGAAACCCCCCAAAAAAACCTCCGTTTCGGAGGTTTCGTCAACAGAGGGAGTCAACCTTACAGAACTACAGCAGGAAAGGGAAGTCCGGTCGCTGGAGTTACCCCAAGGGAGGAAGGGGTCGAGGATAACTCCTTAACCCCAATAACTAATTTCAGCCCTCAAAGCAATGATGCCAAGAGTGTGGGGGGGGGGGGGGGAACTCCTACAATTGTATTCCAAATGGACCGGAATAACCCAGAACCCTTGGGTTCTAAAGATTATAAAAGAAGGGTACAAATTAGAATTCTCCTCCATTCCTCCAGAGAAATTTCTAATAACCAAGTACCAAGCAAAAGACCTTCATCAGATCCTAAACCGGGATCGTCCAGGAACTGCTCAAATTGAGAGCATTTACTCCAGTTCCCCATAACGAAAAATTCAAGGGCCACTATTCAAAGATCTTCCTAGTCAAGAAACCAAATGGTTCTTACAGGACAATAATCAACCTCAAGGTCCTGGACTAATGGGTAAAATATTGAAAATTCAAGATGGAGTCTATCAGATCGACTATTCCTCTAATAAGGGAAGAGGCATCAATGTGTACGATCGATTTAAAGGATGCGTACTATCACGTCCCTATCCACCCCGCTTACCAGAGATTCCTCAGATTCGCGATTCAGAACGGTCCTTCCATTCTCCACTTCCAGTTTGTCTTCCTCCCTTTCGGCATTTCCTCCGCCCCCAGAATTTTTACAAAAATTATGGCAGAGATTATGGCATTCATAACAAGTCAGGGCATAGTAATTATCCCATATCTAGACGATTTCCTGTTGACAGCAGATACTCCGTCTATCTTAAACCGTCATCGGTCACAGGTTCTTTCCCTACAGGAATTGGGATGGATAATCAACTTCCGGAAGTCAAGTCTTCCTCCCCAAAAACAGAAGGTCGTCTTAGGAGTGCTACTAGACTCTTCCCTTCAACAGTCCTTCCACCCAAGAGAGAAACAAATACTTCTACTGACAGAAGTGAGGACATTTTGGAGGAAAAGCTCCTGTTCCGTAAGGGAAGGAATGCGAATGTTGGGAATGATGACGTCTTGCATCCAATCTATTCCATGGAGTCAATTTCACTCCAGACCCTTACAGAATCTGATCCTGTCCCATTGGGTTTCGAAAACAGGACTCCTTGAATTCAAGGATTCAGATTTCCGAAACAGTGAAATCATCTCTCCATTGGTGGCTCTGCACAAACAACATAAGCAAAGGGTCCCCTGGAGAACTTCTCCTTATGTGGTAATTACCACAGATGCCAGCAAACACGGCTGGGGGTCGGTAATCCAAGACAAGCACTTTCAAGGCACATGGCCTGTTCAGATAAAGATGATGTCCTTAAACTTCAGAGAACTAAAAGCCATATGGGAGACACTTATAAGAGCTTCACCCATCATAAAAGGGACGCATGTAAGAGTTTTATCGGGGAACACAGCAGCTGTGTCCTTTCTTCGCCATCAAGGGGGAACAAAACACACACTTCTTCAGGCCCTCTCTACACAAATTTTCAGTTGGGCAGAAGAAAATGTCCGATCAGTCTCTGCAGTCCACCTAAAAGGCTCAGATTTCCAGAGTCGGGAAAAAGTAAACCCTGGAGAATGGTCCCTAAACAGGGAATCTTTCTGTTCTTAACCCAAAGATGGGGTTATCCACAAATAGACCTGTTTGCCACAAGGAAAACCTCCCAGGTAGAGACGTCGTTCTCCCTAAATCTCAAAGCCAACCCATTGGGGGTAGATGCATTGTCCCAACCCTGGGACATGGATCTGGCCTATGCCTTTCTTCCGTTTCCTCGAATACCAATGGTACTAAGAAAATTTGACAAAGCTATTCATTATTCTTCCCTACTGGCCAAAAAGAAGCTGGTTTCCAATCGTAAAGTACCTAGCACTGGAAGACCCTATCAAGTTCCCAGTCAAGAAGAATCTTCTTTCCCAAGGTCCCTTATTCTTTCAGGGAATAGAAACTCTGAAGTTGTCAGTCTGGGTCCTGAAAGGCAGATCTTGAGAAACCATTGTCTGTCAGAAGAGGTTATTTCAACTATCTTATCAAGTCATAAAGAAGTTACCTAAAAAATCTATCAAAAAATTTGGAAGAAATTCTGTTCTTAACCCCTTTACTCCCAACATTACGAAAATCCTAGATTTTCTACAATCCGGATTCAAAAAAGGGCTTGGCCCTAGTACCTTTTTAAAAGTAATTTTTTCAATACTCCTTTAGCTGAACATCGGTGGATCAGAAGATTCACTGAAGCAGTCTCTAAACTGAAACCTTCCCTAAAGAAATCGGTTCCTACCTGGGATTTGAAAGTAGTGTTAACGGCTCTTTGCGATCCCCCCCCCCTTTGAGACGCTCGACACAATTAGTATGCATTTTTTAACTCTAAAAGCTGCATTCTTAGTCGCTATTACTACAGCAAGAAGGATTGGAGAAATCCAATCTCTCTCTGTCGGTCATAGAACCCTACCTAAAAGTACAAGAAAACAAGATATTTCTAAAGCTAGATCCTTCCTTTATTCCGAAGGTATCTACTGCCTTCCATAGGGAACAAGAAATAATTCTACCTTCCTTTTGTCCAGATCCTAAAGACCAACAAGAAGAAAAATTCCTTTGCCTGGATGTCAGGCGAACAATTCTTCAGTAACTGGATAGAACCTCCTCCTGGAGACTAGACAAAAATCTATTTGTCCTGTATGGGGGAAAGAATAGAGGAAAGAAAGCCTCAAAAGGCTCTAGCGAGATGGGTAAAAACTACCATACAAGAAGCATACAAGTCCCAAGGACTATTTTATGTGCCCCACAAGGCATCAAAGCCCATTCAACGAGGGCAGTTTCGGCATCCTGGGCAGAGAGAAGAGAAGCCTCTATGGACCAAATCTGCAGAGCTGCCACTTGGTCAAGCCATCATACGTTTTGAAAACATTATAGGCTAGATGTTCTGTCAGATACGCATTTAAGTTTTGGACGGAAAGTCCTCCAACCCGTAGTCCCGCCCTGAGCATTATAATTTGGTATTGCTCCTGTGGTGCTGTCATGAGGGATGTACTGGAAAGTAGGAATTAGACCTTCCGGTAATTGTATTTCCAGGAATCCATCATGACAGCACCCTTACATTCCCTCCCTTTGTTGAAATTCTGATTTGTGCAAGTAACATGTCCGTTATTATCCCTAGAAATAAAATAGGGTTGCATCCATCCTGGTGTAGTAATTGAAAACCACTGCCAAGTGGGTGGTGGGAAGGGCCTTTTAACCTCTCTGTCTTCCTGCCCCTATAGAGGTCAATAGAGCAACCTCCTGTGATGCTGTCATGATGGATTCCTGGAAATACAATTACCGGTAGGTCTAATGCCTACTTTTCTTGGTAAGTGAGGAATGTGTCAGTAGTCAGACTTTTTGCGCAGTACAAAGGAACTGTATGTGGCTTGAAAAAGGTAGATGGCAATTTTTTTTATACCAAACATACGACTTCCTCATTACTAGGTACAGCTGGATAGCTTGGTCGGCCAGATCCACACCACCCATATACTTGTTATACTCTAAAATACAAGCAGATTTTTGCTTCTGAGTGGTGGGTCCACTTTCTGTTACTCCCAGGATGGCATCTGAGTGTATAGTACTTAAAACAAAAACATATTTTTGTATCTGACTTAACTCCCCCTTTTTTTAATTTAAGGCTGCCTAGTGTTTGTGGGAAGCCCGGAAGATTTTTTCGAATGGTCCCACAAGCCCCCATATTTTGTCTCTGCAGACTTGTAAAAAGGGGTATACTAGTATAACAATTGTCCGTGTACAGTATATATCCCTTTTGCAGAAATGGGCTGATTAGCTCCCACACAATTTTGCCATTTGTCCCCATGTATGGAGGGCAACCCAGTGGACTTGGCTTTTGATCCTTGCCCTCAGATCCTAAAAGCAGATGTATAGCCGGAAGAGCTTTCGCACATCTTATATATCGAGCCCTCTTTCCAGGGAGATATTGCTTGATATTAAGCCTCCCTTTGAATTTTACCAGGGTTTCGTCTATTGAGATGTTTTGTGTGGGTGTATCTAAAAACATGATGTGAAGAGGTCTAATTTTATAGAGCCGTTTAAAGTCTGCAGCCTTGTTTTGTGGGCAATTACTATCATTGTTAAAATGGAGAAATCTCAAAAGGACTTCATAACCATTTCTGCTCATCACCGCAGATGGCGTTCACCGTGCGGGTTAAATAATGTAATCATTTTATAGTTGGGTTCGTTATGGATGCGGAGATACCAAATATGAGTAACTTTTTACTTACATAAAGTATTTTGTAAAAGAAAAAAGTGGGGGTTTTTATTTTTTTTGTTTTTACTTGGGACATATATTTATTTATTTAAATCTTTAACTTTTTTTTTTTTAAGTCTCACTTTGGGACTTTACTGTGCAAACGTTTGATCGCTATTATAATACACTGCAATACTTCTGTATTGCAGTATATTATTGCCGGTCAGTGTAAAACTGACAGGCACCTGTTAGGTCTTGCCTCTGGCATGGCCTAACAGGCAGTTACTAAAGGCAGACCTGGGGGCCTTTGTTAGGCTGCCATAGAACCCATCGGCAACCCGCGATGCACACGGGGATGCCAGTGGGGTGAGAGAGGTAGCCCCCTCCCTCTAAAATCACTCAGATGCGCTGCTCGCTATTGAGTGTCGCATCTGAGGGGTTAAATATGATCGGAGACCACTGTTAGTGGTCTCCGATCGTTGCCCTGAAACACGAGGCTGTTACTAACAGCCCGGGCTTCAGCAGCACCCCGCACGATGCGGGGAAAGCTATTCTGAAGTGCCGACGTGAAAAGGCGGCACTTCAGAAGAACTACCCTGAACGGCCGACGTAAAAACACTATACGTCGGTCGTTAAGGGGTTAATGTATGTTTCTTATATTTGCTTGTACTATTGATTTATGCAAATGTTGAAAAGTTAGTGACCGTTTAGGTATTACGGCACTAAGGAGTGGGTCAATACTCAAAACAATGTTGGCAAAGTCAGTTGTGCAAATACGCTGAGGTGAGTACAATGTGGACTTGTCACATTCTGGTAATTGTTTACATTGGAAGATGAATCGGGAATGCAGGTAATCCTACCCCACCCCCAGAAAAACCTTAGAAATGTTTTCCCATGTTCCATTGACGGGATCCAATCCAATTTTTGGTGTTTGATTATACAGCTCCCACACAGACCTTAAAACGATGTAAATCCTGATTTTACAGATTTATCGTTTGACTTTCACCATGTAAGTTCATTTTCTTCATATTTCCTAGATCGCATTACTGGTTACTAATGATGCTGTAGCTCACAAAGACAAGTTGCAGTTCTTCATGAAACAGTTTTATAAGATCATCAGAAAGATGGATTCTTCCAACAAGGAACTCTCTATTGCTATTCGAGGATATGGACTTTTTGCAGCGGTATGATTTTCCTGATATTTATTTTATTCCTCATATACTTTTTTTTATTTTTTTTTGTTTATTTCAACACTAATATTCTTAGGGGTTTTCCCCAGAAATGTGTAAACGCACACCACAGTGATCGTATAATGAGTTTGTAACATCCGCAAAAACGTTGTTTAATTCTTTTGATACCCGCTTTGTATTTATTTGTTTACTTTAAAGCCATGCAAAGCAGTAAATGCCAAGGATGTGGATATTATGTATATTGAGCTTATTCAGCGTTGCAAGCAAATGTACCTCACAGAGGTGGAGACAGAAGATGACAACGTGTATCAGCTACCAAATTTCCTGCAGGCAATTGCAAGTGTCATGCTCAATATGGACACGGTAAGTAACTTCTTTTGATAAGCAGATAATAATCATTAACCTTACTGACCTATAATTTAATGCCTAATCTACACTTAAGGCCTGATTCACGCGAGCGCTGCGCATCTCGGACGTGAAAAACTACCGGTTTTCACGTCCGAAGTGCATCCGTGCTCAGCTCTGCGGGACTTGATGTCACGCATCCCCCATAGTTGAGAGTCTATGGAGGGATGCGTTATGCGTGAAAAGATAGGAAATGTCCTATTTTCGCACGGACCCTTCACACGGTCCGTTGAAACAAAGGCCGTGTGAACGGCCACATTGAATTACATAGGTTCGTGGGACGGCCGCTGTTTCAACGGCCGTCCCACGGACGTTTAACACGCTCGTCTGAATTAGGCCTAAAGGAGCAGTCCGGTTAGAAACGCAAAGAATCAGTCAGCACATGGTGTTTATATGTGTTCCTTACTATACATTGTGTAGTCTTTGAGCTTCCTGTTATTTGCTGTTACTATATATTTCTTATATTGCAGCATTAAGTGGCTGCTTTCTTCATGACTCCATGAATTTCAGTCCGCTACATGTTAATTACCTCTCCTTACATAGATATTAGTGAGCAGGTGCACAAACCAAGCCCCATAAGTCATGGAGCCTGACTGACTGAAAACATGAGGTATTCATACATATTTACCATTATCCAAGTCCAATCATCACTGGGGTCATACAGGGGATAGTCATAATTGTTTAAATGATGTGGTTTTGTATATGTACTGACTACGAAGCGACTCGGGACAGCACTGCTCTATTGTTATGGCAGCTCAGGCTTTATCTGGGGCCTAGTATGGAACACCAGGAGTTCCCTGTAACAGCACAATTCAGGTACTTGAAACTTTGCTTGTAGATCTCCATGACTCTTTCGTTTTTGACTGGAGTGACCCATTAAGCAATCCTTTTTTGATGAAACATGACTGTATACTAAATGTCCTCAAAGGATGGTCACTATTTCAAAGTACAATTTAAGAAATGTAAACCACAAATTGTGCTCTCCCTTTAGATCCCTGAAGTATATACACCCGTTCTTGAGCGCCTCCTTGTGGTTCAGATAGAAACATTTCCACAATACAGCTCAAAAATGCAGTCCAGCTGCAGCAGGGCTATCATCAAGGTATTTCTATCTTTGGCGGGAAAGGGGCCGGTTCTCTGGAGCCTGATTAGTACTGTGGGTGAGTTTATAACTTTTTCAATTATTTATAGTTCTGTGTGTTTAATGTATATTGCATGCCAATGCCATTCTTTAAAACAAAACATACAAAATATTTTATGAAGCAAAATGAATCTGTAGTGACTGAAAGTACACACGGACACGTTACAGAATGTCTCAACTTTGACTTTGTGGCCTGTTCTAGATATCTGGGGCGTTATATTGGATATCACTTATTATTATTGCCTTAGACGTTCTCTTTTTGAAAATTTATACATTTAAAGGGGTGTTCCGGCTGTGTTGTAAATAAAGCTTAAAAGAATTGTCCCATCTGCTGATCATTATGGGTCTGGCAGCTGATACCCCGAGCAAACTACTTTTATTGCTGCGGGAAGCTGCAAGAGGCCGCGTATACACGTGCACCGGCATGTGGGACTATGCCATATTTTATGTCCATATGCTCTAGTAGGACTAATGTAAAGGGCCTGTTCTGATTGGACAACCAATATAAAGGCTATTGACATCTTTGACATGGAAAAAAAATATTTTTACTGTTAGTGGTTACCTGGAGTTAAAAAAAATTTGCAAGAACTTTTATCCTTTCTTATTTTAGATCCAAAGATATTCCGTTTACAACCTTCATCTCGTTTCAGACTTTTCTCATGTTGTCGTGTCCCTCCCAGTAATACTTGCTGAATGTGAGTTCAATGGGGGGAATTTATCAGCTTTTCTACACCAGTTTTCTGGCTTAGAAAAGTTGCAAGTTACTCAAAAGTTGCAGTTTGCACAAAACAATTGTGACTTTTGGGCCGTTTCGCCGCTCTCGACACCAAAATCTAAATAGAAATAAATTATTCTTCGTTAGATACTGGGGTAAATTATATCCGAAATCTACATCTGCTCCTAGCAGTGGCGGATCGACCACAATTGTTATGCCACAATTGTGGTGCACGGCCAGCAGTAAGATGTGACACATTGATTAAGAGGCGTTCACCTCTTAATAAATGTGTTGTATCTTACTCCAGTGGACAATATATTAAGACTGTGTATAAAACGCCAGTATTGATAAATCTCCCCCTGTATGTACATGATGCTATTGTCTTCACTGGCTCTCATGTGTTGGCACAGCTTTCTCTTTATGGCAGATTCACATGAACGGGTGCAAATTCTGACTTGAAAATCTGCACTTGTTAACGTCCGAGTTGCCCCCCTTGTACTTGGACGAGTCTGTTGGGGGATCAGTGAAAACGGATGAAAATAGGACACGTCCTATTTTTCCATGGACCCTTCACATGGTCCGTTAAAACAGCCATGTGAAAGGCCTCATTGAAATACATGCGTCCGTGTGACGGATGTTTTTTTTATTTTTATAATGGCCGTCAGTTACTTGCAATGGAGTTACACGCTCGTCTGTATAAACCCTTAGGCCCCATGCACACGACCGTAGAATTTGTGCGTAATTGCGGGCTGCAATTAAGGACCCATTTATTTCTAGTGACTACTGACACCTTCACGTATATTTACGGGAGGGTGTCCGGGCCATAGAAAGCTGCTGCAACAGATATGACATGTCCTATCTTTTGCTTTTTACGGACCGTGCTCCCATACTTTGTATGGGAGCATGGGCCAAAAATGCGGGTAGCTGTCCGAGCCCGCAATCACAGGCAGTGATTACGGGCGCAGACGTGTGTACTCACTCCCTAGCGCTGTACTAGCGCTGTTACACAGCTGAAAAAATATAAAAAACACTTTATTGAAATAAACTGTCCACTTGGAACATTTTATTGGTAAAAATTCGATACCACGACGATCTTACGTAGTCCAAGACAAGACAATCTTTAAAAACAAAACAGACAATAAAACATATAAGACCGTTACCAGCACACAATGTGATATACTTACATACAGAAGATTCATTACATCCCTGGCACTGTCTTCCTCCGTCCTCCACTGACGCGCTGTCAATGAGGATGTTGCTGCAGCCGGAACCCCTGTCAAGAACCCAGCAGGAGAAGTGTCAGAAGAGATGGACACAGCGCTGACATATCATCGGTGCTTGTCCTTCTGAGAGCAGTGAAGGAGGTGGGGGCATGTTTTAGACTGTCAGGCAACGCTCTCCACATGCAAGTCTGAGACAGTAGCAGCCATCTTGGATCCCGGACAACTTGGACCAGAACGAAGGAACGGTGCGGGAAGCAAGAAAGTCAGGCCAGCAGGTAGGCTAACAATAATTTTACAGTTTAATGCTTTTTTTTTTTTTTTTTGTGTTCATAAGAACGAGGGTCCCAAACCCCCAGCTCCCCCTCCACTGCATCCCCCACTATGAGGGGGACCTGGAATTGAGCGGTGGTCAAGCGTGCACGCTTCCATTTCATTCAAAGTATATGGGAATGACGAAAACGGCAGAGTACATGCTTGACCGCTGCTCCGTACAAGCTCCGCCTGCATGGGAGTGCAAGTTTTATTTTACACAAAATGTAAGGCTGGGTACACACCTACTTTCAGCTTTCCGTTATTCTCCTTCGTCAGAGCAGAAGAACGGAAAAATAAGACGCGCCTTTTCCGTTGCACAACGGACAACACCTGCCACCAACTAAACCCATTGTCTTTAATGGGTTTTATCCGATTTCAGATTGGGGTGTCCGTGGATTTAATGAAAACAGTAGGGCAGCATGCTGCACTATTGTATCTGGTATTCTTGGTCAGATCTGCAGCAGAGCCTCCAATGCAGGTGTGAACAAGGCCTAACAAAAAAAAAATTTAATTTTTTGATGCTGGTCCACAAAAAAAATTAAAAATTCTACTGGACCAACTGCCTATTTAGAGACAGGAAGCAGCTTTAGGAGCGACATCATAGGAGTAGGAACACACTTGACGGATACGCTGAGTAAAACTACACAGCTTATCCGCCCTGGTAGCCACAGGGAATTCCGCCAGCAAAACCGCACCAAATAGTGGTGCAGGTTTCGTGAGGCATGTCCGCTGCGGAACTCCTGCAGGGAAACAAAAAGTTTAGGCTTACCCCGGCAGCAGTATAGGCGACGCGATCCTCTATTCTTAGCGCAGCCCAGCTTCCTGTCAAGACGTTTCATACCATGTGACTGCTGCAGTGGTCACATGGTCTACAGCATCATCACAGGAGGCCGGGCTACGTTCAGAAGAGAGACACATCGCCTAGACTACGGCCGGGGTAATTTTAAACTTTATAAATTTAAAATAAAAAAATACCTTTTTTTTTTTTTTCTCATTTGTGATTTTTGCGGCAGAACCGCAGCATTTCCGCAACAAAGGAGCAGTGATTACGCAGAATAAATTGACATGCTGTGGCTTAAAAAAACCACACTGCAGGTAAAAAAAAATTTGTGTGCATGAGATTTGTTCACATCTCATCCACTCTGCTGCTACTGTTATAAGCTGCGGATTTTCCGCAATGAAATGTGTTGCATAAAATCTGCAGCGTTCATGCCTAGTGTGTTCCTACCCTAACAATAAGGCCCAGTTCAGAGTTTTTGGGCCTTAATATTGACTCAGACACTGCGTCAGAATCAGCGCCAAAAAACATCCAAAACCGCCTTCCATTGATTTCATCTGAAATGAATGGGAGCCAGTCGTGGAAAAAATAAAAAGCAGCATGTCCTTTCTTGATGTGGTTCTGACCTCCCATCGAAATCAATGGGAGGCAGAAAATGCATTTTTCGCTGCGCTTTTTGTCTGCGTTTTTCAATCGCTGCGGGCAAAAAACGCAGCAAAAACCACGTGTGGGCACGTCAGATAGTGTGGGCACGTCAAAATCTGCCTCAAAATTCTTTCGGGTATGTGTACACGATAGCAGGCATTTACGTCTGAAAAGACAGACTGTTTTCAGGAGAAAACAGCTGCCTCGTTTCAGACGTAAATGCTCCTCCTCGCATTTTGCGAGGCTTCTATGACAGCCGTAAATTTTGAGCTGCTCTTCATTGAGTTCAATGAAGAACGGCTCAAATTACGTCTGAAAGAAGTGTCCTGCACTTCTTTGACGAGGCTGTATTTTTACGTGTCGTCGTTTGACAGCTGTCAAACGACGACGCGTAAATGACAGGTAGTCTGCACAGTACGTCGGCAAACCCATTCAAATGAATGGGCAGATGTTTGCCGACGTATTGTAGCGCTATTTTCAAACGTAAAACGAGGCATAATACGCCTCGTTTACGTCTGAAAATAGGTAGTGTGAACCCAGCCTTAAGGAATTTTGAGGCAGATTTTTTCTGCCTGCAAAATACAGGGCCGCACTTAATCACCACTTTCAGACACTTTACTTACTCTCAGAAGAGCTGCTGGCTCCCACTCCAGTCCTCGTTGTCAGGCGATGTCTTCCCGGTCCAGTCTTTCACCTCCAGGCTCCAGAAAATAGCGGGGATCAGAGAACGCATGCTGCCGCGCTGCAACTTGACTCCTCCCCCTCTCCTTACGCAGCTACGCTCTGGCGGAGGAGGAGGCCCAGGTGAGTCGTGTGCGCGGGTGCACGTGGTTGTGCGCGTCCGCTCGTGGGAGGGAGCGGGAGCGCGCGGCTATCAGTGGGTGCGTGCGGACGGACATGTTGGGCTTACATATTTTGTAAAAAAATATTGGATATATTTTACTTTTTTAAATCTGTAAAAGGAAAAAGTGGAAATAAAAAAAAAAAGAAGTGAATTCAGTGTCATGGCCAAAGTCGCTGTGTAGCCCCAGCCGAAGGACTCCTGCGCACGGCCGTGCCCGTAATCACGGCCGGTGATTACAGACACTCGCATTTGAGCTCCGTGATGTCAGCTGTCTGGAGACAGCTGTATCACGGAGCTCAATGCCGCCACAGAGCGGAAAAAAGTTTAACTGCAGGACGTTCTAGAAGACCCTGCAGAGTTAATTGCGCACTGCCCGGATGTTTTATAGTCTATGGGTTAAAATAAGTCTCAATACATAAGATATACAGATATACAGATATTCGGTATCGTCACGACCGTAATAACAAATTTATAGCGTCATTTATTATGTTTACGCTGTTAGAAAATAAAATAAACGGATTTTTCACTTATTAATGTGAGGCACGAGGTGTTATGAACTTTGAAACTCCATGTGCCTCACATTAATAGTAATTAACCCCATCATATAGCTCACACATTAACCCAATGTTGTCCATTATGACTGTGACGTACATGATGGGGTTAAGTACTATTAACGTGAGGCACATGGAGGTTCAAAATTCATCACACCACGTGCCTCACATCAGAAAATGGAAGAACTTTTTTTTTTTATTGTTATTGTTGGCAAAGTATCATTTTGGTATAGAGTATCACAATACTACACAAAGTATCGGTATCGAAGTCCAAATTCTGGTATCGAGACAACCCTAGTTCCAAGGGGGAGAAGACTTGGAGGGGAAACCATTCACCATGACCGAGGCCAACGGACGGTAATATAAAAGAACGATCCATGTGACAAATTCTATGGAGAACCCACATTTTTCAAGTACTGCCAAATCAAAGGTTTTGGCAGCATCCAAAGACACCAACACCCTTGATCCACAATTATCCTAACCAAAAAGGGTGTTAGGAGAATGGAGTGCGATCGGTGTGAAGCAGAGGAAATTAGGGGTAGTACTCCACGGTACAGTACAAGCAATAACCGCATAATGAGAACACATACAATGCATAAGTACATCCAATTAGGCAAACCACCAGAGAGAACTCCCCCTTTTCCCCACCCTGTCTGCCAACCCAAACCTGCAGAGACATACATTCCAAACCTGATTAAAAAAATAAAATAAATGGTTAGTCGGATCAAACATTATGCAAACTCTCTTACCACATTTGAAATTGTGAGGGTCGCCCATCCGATTTCTACCAAGAGAAAACAGATTGGTCATAGCTAATGAGACAGCTATCCAATCGAGAAAGAAAGCAGGTTTTAACAATACACATCAATAACTACTACTTATCATTATGTCTCTGGAATCAAATTCGATGTGCAGCTATCAATCCCTGGCAGGACAACGGGTGGCATGGTTCACTGGAGAATCCAGCAAGCAGGAAACTTCTTCCAGGGCCTCAAAAAATCTGGATTGACTGTTGTCTATTATCCGAATTCTGTATAAAACAGAATCGCATGCTTGTTTGCATGTTTTTAGACATCCCCCCCCCCCCCCAACCTGGGATCTGTGTTTTGTTTTTTTTTGCACTTCCATAGAAAAATACAGGAATATGAGATTAGTAGCATTGTCCAATTGTAGAGGGCTTTACTCTTTGCAAGGCTCAGCATCTCTATCTCTCTAATTCAGGACGTATGCAATAAAAGTACTGGCAGGAGCTCCCCGTGGTGGGGTTTTGTGTGAGATGCGGTGGGCACTCTCCACAGCAAACGGCTGAAAAATTGTCACGCCCGTATTTTTAGATGAGATTTTGCAGAAATGTAGTAGTGTTGCCCTTCCATCCGTTTCAGGGGTCCCCCCCAAAACGCAGATTACACCTGTGTTGCAGATGTTCTTGGTCTTCCACACGTTGGTGAAGCCTGTTTAGCAGAAAGTTACATGAGTAAGGGTGACATGCATAGGATTTTGGTGATCATTCGGCTCGTTCACACCCTGTTCCATCTCGGTGACTCAGGTGCATTGTGCGTCATGTTGTAAAAGGGATATATCGATTTTGATATCCTCTGTTCTAGTTGTGAGAGCCATCCGGCATCGTTAAATAGGAAGAACCTTTTGTGTTTTCTAGCTTAGGCTCAGAAAAATGTAAGGGTGCATCAGGGTCTACTGGTGCATCGGGATCTACAACTGCAAAGCTTTCTGCCTCAACTTCCGACTTTCTATGCCGCTCCAGCTTTTCGACAACATCAGTGTTCTTACAAAGGAGGACGCGTGGTATTGTAATCGTAAAATAAGGTCCCAAGTGCAGTACTGCATGATAATTTGCTGGAGTATGTACAAGTGCGTTAAGCAGCAGGAGTTTTTGTGTGGAACATAGGGGCGTCCCCCAAATGTGTAGGGTTGCCTTAAAAATTACCCATTTAAGACACGTAGGTCAATGCGCCAAAGAAAAAGTATCCAAGAGGGAACCTGGGAGGGCTTGAGGGAGTCGTATTTGGAGTTGAGGCTCAGGAAACCTGTGGCCTTGTGAACCAGAAATAATTTTTTGTACAAATCATGGCTCATCACACGTGGGAAGCCCAAAAAAATAAGTAGCCCACTGGCTAGAAGCTGCCTGTCAGGCAGAGTCCCCTAAATAGATGGGCCCTTGGTTCTGTTATGCACCAAAGGGCTAGGCCACATTGCCAACGTGGGCAGATGAGGGGTCTTTGTTAACGGGGCCAGCTAGATGTCTCCTACGATTACCTTGTCAGGACAGCAGGGGAGGCTGGCAATGCCCGACGATGGCCTTTTAGTTATATCCAGACGGTAACTCCTGTAAAGACAATCGCCCACCAAAGTCTGTCTCTGGGGATCCAGTTAATTGGCCCGATAACCGGACCTGCTGAGAGAAGCAAGCTTTCTTTGGAAACTTGTCAGTGCAATGTGGAGCAGCAAGCATCGGTTGCCGTGGGTCCCAAGATGGTGGCTCAGAGGAGATGGACTCTACTTAAGAAGGGCGGCGCCAGTCTCTCAAGGCTATCTGCAGGCAATTTCCGGGCACAAGATTGCTCCCTGCAGTTAAAGATAAGTTGAGAGCTGGGTGCTAGCAGTGAAATTCAGGCAGATACGGCAGGATGCTGGTGGATTACATTGTAAAACCAAACGGGAACTCACAGAAAACACGTCCAGCTCCCTCAGGTGTCAGACTCCGCTCCCTACATAAATGGTGTTTGATAAAAATATTTCTGTATGTGTTATGAATTTTTTTTTTTCAGGTTTCCAGTTTATTTGATTTAACACTTCACTACTTTTTTGTTTGTGTTCAGGTTAAAATGCCAAGAAGTACCATGTTTTAAAATAACCATTACTGATTTGTCATTATTCTTACAGTACATCAAGGATTAATCAGAGTCTGTTCCAAGCCAGTCGAATACGTAAGGGTCAATGTTTAAAACATGACTTGCCTTTTATTTGTTAATTAGTCCCTTATTATTAGGCCAAATGTTTGACTGTAGCGAATAAGATATTTAAAGGGATATTCCCATCTTATATAGTGACGTTGCTGATCATTGCTCCATGTAAACATGCCCTGTAGTCAGCCGACATACGCTCATTTGTCAACTGATTTGCATAATATATGCCGGCTTGTCGGCATCACATGTACCCGTGTAAAATAGGGGTGTTTTCTCTACAATAATTAAACTGTATGTGCACTAACAGTCGTTCGGTCACGTACAGTACTGATTATTGCCCTATATCAATAGTGAAACAAGTGCTTGTTATGTTGTCGATCAAAGCTGGATACAGTGAGAAAATCGGTCTGTGTCAAAATATAAGGGACACAGCATTTTCTGATTATTTTCCCAAATGTCCAAAAAAAAAACTATTATCTGTTTACTAATATACTGTTAGCAGATCAGCGCCGGTGTCTTAATTTGTAAAGCCCCGCCCCCTTATTTAGTACAGTCTCCTCCACAGAATGCATCTTGCTCCAGTTCTAAACATGGCCACATGGCGTCTAATACATATACTGTTTTTTGCACAATTGAGGAAATAATCAGAAAGTGGCCAACCCCTTTAAGACTTAGTTTAGATCACACAAAAAAATAACAAAAATTTCTGGCAGCATAAGAATTGATTTCTGTTAATAAAGATGGTCTATGTTGAGGGTTTCACTGTTTATTAGTATATGCATCAGAGACATTTTACATGTTTTAAAGAGGTTTTCCCATCTTGGAAATTTATGGCATATCCACAGGATATGCCATAAATGTCCATTGGGTGTGGGTATTACTTTGGTATCTGTACCCATCTCTAGAACGGGGCCCGCCTTACCTTGTCCAGTTTTCGATGCTCCCATGCCACTGTCTGATGAGGGGATCGGGAGTACGGAAACTGCTGAACTTGCTGAGCTACGCTTTTTCTGAAAGTCCCAAAGTAGTGAATCCGAATTCCGGAAACATCATAGCTTGCCGTGCTATACTATTTCCGTTCCTTCCATTCACTTCTATGGGAGTTAGGGAAATAGCGTAGCTCAGCAGTTTCCGTGTCTCCGACCACCTCGTGTGACCGTGGCCGGGGAGCAGTGGAAGCCAGATAAGGTAGGACGGGAGTCCAGAGGCCCTGTTCTAGAAATAGCATAGAGTTCAAAAGTTGCCACCTGCATCGATCAGGCATTTATGGCATATACTGTTGATATGCCATAAAGGTCCAAGATGGGAAAACCCTTTTAACCCCTTAATGACCGCCGATACGTCTTTTTACGGCGGTCATTAGTGGGCTTTATTCTAGAGCGCCGCCAAACTACGTCGCTGCTGTAGAATAAAGTAAACAGAGCAGGGAGCCGTGAAATCTCCCTGCTCTCAGCTGCCAGAAGCAGCTGAGGGCTGGGGGCGTCCCTGCTCTGCCGGGTGAGATCGATATTAGTATCGATCTCACCCGTTTAACCCTTCAGATGCGGTGCACAATAGCGAGCACCGCATCTGAATGGTTTTGGAGAGAGGGAGGGAGCTCCCTCTCATCTCACTGACACCCGGCGATAAAATCGCCGAGTGTCTGTGTCTCTAATGGCAGCCGGGGGTCTAATAAAGACCCCCCAGGTCTGCCTGCAGCGAATGCCTGCTAGATCATGCCGCAGGCATGACCTAGCAGATGCCTGTCCGTTTTAAACGGACAGGCAGTAATACACTGCAATACAAAAGTATTGCAGTGTATTATAATAGCGATCGGAGGATAGGGAAGTCCCCTAGTGGGACTAGTAAAAAAGTAAAAAAAGTTTAATAAAGTTAATTTTAAAAAAAAGTGAAAAAAAAAAAATGAAAAACCCAGCTTTTCCCCTTACAAAATGCTTTACTATTAAAAAAAACTACAATAAAGCAAAAAAGTTACACATATTTGGTATCGCCGCATCCGTAACGACCCCGACTATAAAGCTGTTACGTTATTTAACCCGCACGGTGAACGCCGTAAAAAATAAAATTAAAAACAATGGAAAAATTGCTGTTTTCTGTTAATCCTGACTTAAAAAAAATGTGATAGAAAGTGATCAAAAAGTCGCATCTACTCCCAAATGGTACCAATAAAAACTGCAAGTCTTCCCGCAAAAAACAAGACCTTATACAGCTATGCCGACGCAAAAATAAAAAAGTTACAGCTCTTCGAATGTGACAATGGAAAAATCTAAAAAATGGCTTGGACATTAGGGCCCAGAATGCCAGCAGGGGGAAGGGGTTAATGTTCTGCTTTTTCACTGACTATTTTCTTTGCTCTAGGATGTATATGGGGAGGACCGTTCTAATGAGCCATTGGCTTCTGGTGAGGTTCGTGCTGGAAAGTGGAAAGTTCCTACTTTCAAAGACTATCTTGATCTCTTCCGTAATCTTTTGAACTGCGATCAGATGAAGGTACAAATTTCTGCTTGTTGTTGAGTGATCATCCTTAATACATTATGCGCAGCACCATTTGTTAGTTGAATTTTTTTTTATTATAGATCTTTATGTAATGCAGACACCATTGACTATGGAGTTTTAAACAATTAAAAAAAGAAAAGTAAAAGACAAATTGACCATCTTCTATTATTGTAACAACCAAAATATTTAGTTTATGTTGCACGTTTGTTTTTTTTCTACACCTCTTGTACTGCTGATCAGATCTCCGATCTACAGGGTGGGCCATTTATATGGATACACCTAAATAAAATGGGAATGGTTGGTGATATTAACTTCCTGTTTGTGGCACATTAGTATATGGTAGGGGGGAAACTTTTCAAGCAGGGTGTTGACCATGGCGGCCATTTTGAAGTCGGCCATTTTGTATCCAACTTTCGTTTTTTCAATGGGAAGAGGGTCATGTGACACATCAAACTTATCCAGAATTTCACAAGAAAAACAATGGTGTGCTTGGTTTTAACGTTACTTTATTCTTTCATGAGTTATTTACAAGTTTCTGACCACTTATAAAATGTGTTCAAAGTGCTGCCCATTGTGTTGGATTGTCAATGCAACCCTCTTCTCCCACTCTTCACACACTGATAGCAACACCGCAGAAGAAATGCCTCCCGATCTGACCCCCTTAGACTTTTATCTTTGGGGTCATCTGAAGGCAATTGTCTATGCTGTGAAGATACGAGATGTGCAGCAACTGAAACTACGGATACTGGAAGCCTGTGCTAGCATTTCTTCTGCAGTGTTGCTATCAGTGTGTGAAGAGTGGGAGAAGAGGGTTGCATTGACAATCCAACACAATGGGCAGTACTTTGAACACATTATATAAGTGGTCAGAAACGTGTAAATAACTCATGAAAGAATAAAGTAACGTTAAAACCAAGCACACCATTGTTTTTCTTGTGAAATTCTCGATAAGTTTGATGTGTCACATGACCCTCTTCCCATTGAAAAAACTAAAGTTGGATACAAAATGGCCGACTTCAAAATGGCCGCCATGGTCAACACCCAGCTTGAAAAGTTTCCCCCCTCCCATATACTAATGTGCCACAAACAGGAAGTTAATATCACCAACCATTCCCATTTTATTTAGGTGTATCCATATAAATGGCCCACCCTGTACTAAATAGCACTGCTGTACTCCTAAAGTCTAGACTTGGGGTAACTGCAGGATAGGCTTTTTGAAAGTTTCAGACCCTAATACTTCTAATCAAATAAATGCTCCCTACACATTCTGATTGTGTTTACTGTGCCTTTTAGGACAGTTATTTTATGACAGAAGGAATTAATCCAAGTGAGTTAATTCAACGTTTCACAAGGAAAAGCAAAACATATATATAAGGCTGGGTTCACACAGAGTTTTTTGCAGGAGGAAAATCTGCCTCAAAATTCCGTTTGGAATTTTGAGGCAGATTTTCCTCTGCCTGCACGCCGATTTTCGCTGTGTTTTTCACGGCGTTTTTCGCCTGCGGCCATTGAGCGCCGCGGGCATAAAATGCCCCAAAATACGCTTTCTCTGCCTCCCATAGATGTCAATGGGAGGTTACAGGTGTAAACGCACGAAGATAGGGCATGTCCCTTCTTTTTCCCGCAAGCAGGTTTTTCCGCTCGCGGGAAAAAACCGCCTCTGCCCCCAATTGAAATCAATGGGAGGCATTTTCGGCCATTTTTTTGGCACGTTTTGCGGCACGGTTTAGGCGTATAAAAACTCGGAAAAAAACTCTGTGTGAACTGGCCCTAAGGCTTCCGTAAACATCCTACTGTATGTTACAAAGTGTCAGCCGATTCATACAAATAAATGTGGGAGGCAGGGATGTGAGTGGCTGTAAGGATAAAACTACTACTAACGAGTTGTATAGAAGTAGACTCGTCATTGGAGCCACTCGATAAGACCAGCCTGCAGACACTGTGGCAAAATTGAGACACATTATGTGCTGATACATTGTAGCATGGATTGAGGTGATTTAAATTATCTATTTTGAACTAGTCTGGTTAATACAGAAAAATACACTGAATTTTTGTGCGTGTATATTTGCAATTCCTGTGTCACAGAGCAAATTGTTTTTCGCAAACTCAATCCTGACAGACTGTGGCAGCAGATCTTGTTTTTTCTTGCACTGTATTCTCACACATGGCTGTCAGTCTGTTCTGCGTTGCTTGGGACTGGTTAGGACATTTCTCTTCCATTATTGTCAAATTGTCTCTGTTGTGGTCTAGTAGTCTGTAACCAGGTCTAATTCACAATGTTCTGTGAGGTATGCTGACTGCAGAGCAGATGCTTATTATATATTATCCCTAGCATCTGGGACTGCTTTGGGACACATTGTGATTAGCGTACATGTAGAGCAAAGAAAAAGGATATTTTATTTTTTTTTTTGTACTATTTGTACCTATAAAATCTTTTTCTTTATTTTTTCTTTCTTTTAGTAAGAAACAAGTCCTCAAATCTTGTTTCTTTTTTTTTTTTTTTTCTTTTTTCCTACCATGGCCTTAGATTCTCCTTGACGTTTTTCCAAATGACAAAGTGGTGACTTTTGGATTGTTATGCGGTTCTACTTAACCCCTGTTGTGGGTTCAATTTGTTGAATACTGTTCCCCACAGATTCCGCTAATAGTCTATGTTCTTGCTACAGTCTGTGGTTGAGAAGTTCGCTCTGGCTTGGAGCTACTGTGAAATTTCTTGTTTGCTATCACTATTGTGGTTCAACTTGGCTCTGTTGTACCAGCGCATTAAGGCTATGTTCACACGGAGTATTTTGCCGAGTTTTTTGACGCGGAAACCGCGTCGCAAAACTCTGCAAAAACGGCCCGAAAACGCCTCCCATTGATTTCAATGGGAGGCGTCGGCGTCTTTTTCCCGCGAGCAGTAAAACTGCCTCGCAGGAAAAAGAAGCGACATGCCCTATCTTCGGGCGTTTCCGCCTCTGACCTCCCATTGACTTCAATGGGAGGCAGAGAAAGCGTATTTCGCGGGGTTTTATGCCCGCGGCGCTCAATGGCCGCGGGCGAAAAACGGCGCGAAAAACGGCGTGCAAGGAGAGGAAAATCTGCCTCAAACTTCCAAACTGAATTTTGAGGCAGATATTCCTCCTGCAAAATACTCCATGTGAACATAGCCTAAGAAAAAATGATGAATTAAATAAACAAATATCTAGAAAATTAAATATGTTCGAATTAGGTCCACATTATGGTTTCTAGAATTTTCACAACAAAAACATTCTTTTTCATTAAACAATTTGTCCAAATACTTTAATTTCTAGTGGGTACAATGAGTGATAGACAATTTCCATTATGTTTAAGTTGATTCAATATTGCTGTTTTACGCAAACATACTTTTTATTTTATTTTTTACACATAAGGTACAAAATTAAGTTATGCGTTTGATCAGTTTTATCTTTTATGTATTTTTCCTTTTTTAATCTTCTAGGAATCCATATTCTCTGATGAAGTATTCCCAACTGTGAACTCACCAATACAGTCTCTGAGTAGACTGTTGTATGATGAACTCATTAAATCCATTCTCAAAATTATTGAGAAATTAAACCTTTCGTTGCAGAAGCAAGAATCTGGCCAAGAGGTGTGTACTTCCTTCTAGTTAATTTTTAGTCATTCACCAAAGTATGTTTATTGGTAGGTAGGAAATTCAAAGATCTGTGATAATTTTTCAACCATTCGTAATTTTTGTTTTGTTTAATATTATTGTGGGACACAACACCATGGTTATATGGCCCTACAAAAAGGCTTGACACCAGGATAAAAAAGATTGCTACTCCTATGCAGAATATACCCCTACCACGAGCACTAGGCTGATCAGTTTAAGCCTAGTAGGCAGACACAACCTGACTTGGCCAAGCGTACATGTGTTTTCAATAGGGAGAAGGGAGAAAGCCGCTGCCAGACTTCTCTGGCAGCGGCTTATCTCCATATGAATGATAATATCGGGCATGTTGAAATTCAACAGCCCGATCCTTCTCTCCCCGGCGTATGCCAGTCGGTGCAAAGTTGGGACGCCGTCATGCCGTTCTCCATGGTTGTTGCCCTTATGTATTTGCCGCGTCCACAGTACGCCCAGGCAGGCACCTCCATGGCGTCTCTGGCAAGGATGACTACTACTGGGACTACTAATGGGCAGGCCATGCAAGCGTACAAGGACCTCCACATACAGATCTGATTCCTCTTCAGTCTGAGTTTTTCCTGTAAGAATAGCCATTGGCGAAACTCCGTCATTACAGGACCAATCCGCCTTTAGAAGGGAGTGCTCTGAGTAAGAGAGGGCTGGCTTCTGCCATGCAGAATCTCATCCGTGCCGTCTGTTATACCCTCATCGTTAAGGAATAGGTTTTATCGCCTGCTCAGGAGAAAGTCTTCTTTTGCCACCTAGCCACTAAAATTCAAAAACATATCTGCCAGTGAATGGAAGCACCCTGACAGGCGTTCATCTGCTTCTAGAACAGATCTATTCTGTCCGTTCCCAGAGGATCTGATATTACCACCAGTGGATTCCATCTGTTTCTCATCTTTTAAACATCTCTACCCTTTCTCTGTCGGATGCGTGATAATTTAGAAAGAGTTACGTTTCTTGTCTAAATCTTCTCTT
The DNA here is from genome assembly GCF_050947455.1 of Rhinoderma darwinii. Taxonomy (NCBI): domain Eukaryota; kingdom Metazoa; phylum Chordata; class Amphibia; order Anura; family Rhinodermatidae; genus Rhinoderma; species Rhinoderma darwinii. The sequence continues at coordinate 353,952 of NW_027461810.1, read as the reverse complement.
TTTTTTTTTGTGGTGGCTTTTACTACTTTACGACCCTTTTCTTGCTTCATCCTGGGTCACCCAGGCCTGCACGGTCTAGTCCAGCAACTGTGACAGGGCATCGCCGCCAGCGTAGAGTCAGAAGAGTTGTCAGAAATTTGCTGGCAGACCGCATCTAAAATGGCTCGCACGGGCAATGTTCCCTCTAAGTCTTGGTAGCTCCTGAGCGGGGCGAGTCTCCATCAATGGTGGGCGATCGGATGACCAAAAGTAATACCCCCAGTAAATGCTAATATAGCAACTAAATAAGAGCATAAGAAAACTTATGTCAAATTAGTTTTAATTACTTTTTTAAATACTATAATAATTCAAGTCCAGCAGTAAAATAGATAGTTATAAGCACCAATTATAGGCATCAATGAAAGAATCCCTCGTTACACTACTGCCCCTATAGATAGCGCCACACAGGCCTCCATGTAGATAGCGCCACACAGACCCCCATGTAGATAATGCCACACAGTCCCCCCTGTAGATAGCGCCACACAGTCCCCCCTGTAGGTAGCGCCACACAGTCCCCCCTGTAGGTAGCGCCACACAGTCCCCCCTGTAGATAGCACCACACAGACCCCCCCTTAGATAGCGCCACACAGACCCCCCTTAGATGGCGCCACGCAGACACCCCCCCCCCGTAGATGGCGCCACGCAGACACCCCCCCCGTAGATGGCGCCACGCAGACACCCCCCCCCCGTAGATGGCGCCACACAGACCCCCCCATAGATGGCGCCACGCAGACCCCCCCCCCCCCATAGATGGCGCCACGCAGACCCCCCATCCCCCGTGGGGAGCGGCACACAAGCCACCAAAGCCCCCCCGCGGGGAGCGCCACACAGACCCCCTTGTGGAGAGCGCCACTATACAACAGAACCCCCGAAAGATAGTTGGCTAAGTAGGAGCCCACTAGGAGCGTTCAGATGCGGCAAATGTGTGGCATGTGATTCCATAAGTGTCTAAAACCTTCACCAGTACAGCAGGTGTGAGGTTTACAAATAAGCCGTTTAGGGGTTATCTATGACTGCACGTGCTCAAAGTGTTGCATGGGCAAGACAAAGCGAGAGCTCCGACAGAGTTTGTCTATGTGAAAATCAGAGTTATGCTTTTTTTTCTATGAATGGACTTCCAGACACCATTTGCCTCGAACAAAGCATGCTACCGATTAGTGCTGTTGGGAATTGGTTTAAGGAGGCGACTAGAATGGCACTAAAAAGACATTCACACATGACGAGCCACTCTATCAAGCAAATATAAAGGAAAACTATAAAGACAACATAAGTTGGTAATAGAGGCACAATAATCGCAGTAACAGGTGATTGTCACTGAAGTGATCGCTGTGACCAACCAGGCGATTAATAAAAAAATATATATTCTCCTGGGCAACAAGAAGTCTGTAGCACAATTAACATAGAAATGAACCACAGCCAATAGGGGAAGTTCAGTAAAGATCCACATGACGACCAGGAATAGTCCGGCCCACAGTATGGGCAGGACAGGATGCGTAGTCATGTGAAAGATGGAGGTCTGCCAAATTCCGTATTATGATAGTGTGGTCGTTAACCGAGAATCCAGGGGTTCGGGGCCAGTAATGCATATAAAAATCCTGCGTTTTCCACAAAGGCTGCAACTGCCAATACAAGAATTGCTGTGTTATGCCGCTACTCTGTCTGCCCTACGAGCCAGACTCGCCTGTGTAATCGCATAGAAGTTAGAGCTGTTAGTGTGAGGGTGAAATTTAGAAGCGAAGTTCAGGTTCCAGTTGTATTTGGGATGTTCTTTTCAGAACGGCTGCCCAGCATGATACCAATGCCTAGGGCTAGCCAGATCAATATTGTGAGAAAGCTACTTAGGAGACAGCAAGGCACCACTGTGTGATCTTAAGACCCAGTCAAAAACCACCTAAATATGAGAACCGTAAACCTAAGCAACTAACCAAACAATCTTGATCTGTACGGATTTTTTTGCACTAGAAACTTGTTATCCCAATATTTTTATTAAAAGCTCAGTTTTAGCATTTAGTTCTTCTCTACCGAATTGAATAGCGAATATAGAATAAATAATGGGAACCAGTTAGTTGTAATATTCTTGGGTTACTTACTACTAAAGTTTTACTCCTTTCATGCATTTTTCTTTCCAGAATCAGAGAAGGAGCTCAACTGTGATTCAGAATCCAGGAGACAGTCTTTTAAACCACAGTCATCCTGACCATTTCAAGCCTACTTTCTCCACGTACCCTGCAGTCTGAAGGTTTGTCCCTACTTGAGTCCTCTCCTTGAGTGGGGGGACAGACCTCTTTCCTACCAGGAGGTTTGGCTAGTTTATAAGGACAATGACTGGGTCCTGAGGCGGTGTTATCAGGGTACAAGTTTAAATTCTTGTCCTTTTCTCCAAGCTGGGTCTTTCACTTGGCGCACAGTCTTGTTCCCTCCCTCCCTCGCATATCCGTTGTTTCCAGGTCATAGTCCCCAAAAAGAACGGTTCAGAATGGCCTATCCTGGCGTTAAAGAGGCTGAATTGCCTTGTGATTGCAGGTTCTGGATGGAATCCATGCAGTCTGTAGTCACATCGATAGAGTAGGGTGAGTTCCTGGCATCCTTTGACGTGATGCTGACCTACCCATCCCTATTGTCAGGTCCTACCTGCGTTTTCTTGTATTCACTATAAGTTCTCATCATTTCCAGTTTATCGCCCTCCCCATTGGGCTCACCCTGCACCCAGAGTCTTCTATAGGATCATAGTGGCTCTTATGGCATTCTTCGCGTCAGTCGCGTTACCATAGTCCCCTACTTGGTTGACGTCTTGGCCAATGCCCGCTCTGGGCAAGTTAACCTCCCAGCCTCATAATAACATTGTACATCTTACACAGCTTCTGCTAGATTGTGAACAAACAAGTGCTCTTTCTCGGTCCCACAGCATGGAAATTACTGGTATGTAACTCCTGGACTGCTAGGATCTGATCCATGTGATCAGGAGTAGCCATCCTTTGCAGGAATGCTCCCTGCTCCATTTAATTCTGCTTGAGGGTTTTGTACAAGTTGGCCTGGACTTCAAGTCCACACAAGTCTTATCTAGTGGGAATTGGCTTCCTGGATTCTTTGGGGACTCTCCTTCCTGGCCCTCAAGTAGCCGGTCATCTCTACAGACGTTGGGGGCGTGGTATTTGGCTCTCACTTGGTGCAGGATCTGTGGTTTAAGGGGGAGGTCTCCTTGTCGATAAATCTACTAGAGATGAGGGCCTTTTTTCCCTAGGCCAAAAAACTATCTGAATCATAAAAGGGAAATTGTGGGAGTCCTCCCAAATTCTGTGCTTTGCTTATTAGCCGATCAGCGGGCAACATGCCAGGCATAGGCTATTGGGTTACTGTTTTTCTCGGTCAAAAGAAACTGTATTCTCTCCACTCAAAGACTTTTTCCACGACTGCAGATGTGACTTAGCGTCTGTCTAAAACCACCAGGTTCTAGCACATGTAGAATTTCACAGCTCGATGCCCATTCGCTCTCGCCTCTCCGTCGGAAGTGTTAAGGGTTTCGCCATCCACTTCCCTCTCTTCCTATCCTGCCTCGGGCTTTCAGACGTGTTAAGTTATCCTGGCTGTTATCTTAGCCACGGACTGTCCTTGCAGGGCCCAGCAAACTTATTTTCTTGCAGGCCCAACATGGCCTCTTTCCCAGCCACCTGACCTCCTTTAACCAGATTCACTACCCCACCCGACCTTTGGTTGTTAAGGCCAAGGTTCTAAGAGTTGAGTCTCTCCATTGGTCATCCAGACTATTCTAGCGTCTCAAAAACCCCAATCTGCAAAAGTATACCAATGCACATGTTAGACCTTTACGTCAGCAAAGTGCACCTTCGCATATGAAGGCCATAGCGGGGGTGTGAGGAGCGTAGTATTGCGCGTCTTCTGTGCTCCACTCCCAGGATTCTATCCTTCCTCTAATCTAAATTAGAGCTATGCTACACTTTGGCTTCCCTCAAAGACCAGGTTTTCTGCAGTTTCCAACAACTTTTACTCTAGCCTTCTACTTTCAGCTGAAGACATTCTTGCAGGGTGTGGCTCATTTTGACCCACCCTTCCACTATTTCATTTCTCTCGAGTCTAAAATTGGTCCTGGAAGCCCTTGGTAAGGTATCTCTTAGGGTGCTTCCTGAAAGATCGTTTTTCTTGTCACCATTACTTGCATCCAGATAGTCTGTTAGCTACCCCCTCCTGCTAATCTCCTTTCACCATGCTTCTCAAGGACAAGGTGTTTTTTTGGCCTGCCCCTTCATTCCTTCCGAAGGCGGTTTCTGCTTTCCACTCAATGAGGATTTCCTTCTGTCCAGCTCCATTCCTTCCTCGGGTGTGTTCTATACACTGTGTTCATACGGTTAGGGTTTTTCACATTTACCTTGCTGCTACAGAGTTGTTCCGTTGGTCTGACTCTTTGTTGCGTGACCCCCCCGAAGGTACACACAATGGTCTGCAGGCCTCAAAGGAGACCAGTGCTTGCTGTTTTTAGTCTGTGATCATGTAATCTTGCCGGTCCAAGCGCAAAGTACTTCCTTTTTCAGGGGACTTCCCATTCCATGCAGGTTGCCGATTTCATGTGGCATCAGCCTTTCAGGTTTTACAAGGCTGCCACCTGGGTTTTGGTGCATACTTCACCAAATTCTACCAGCTTCATACCATGTTTGCCTCTGATGCCAACCTTGATCACAAGATACTTCAAGCTACAGTGCGCTAGGTGGGTTGCATGGCAGCTCTTTTATTTTTTCACCCTCTGGGACTGCTTTAGGACATCCTATGGGGCCGTGTCCCCCAATGATGATATAGAGAAAATTAGATTTTTGTACTCAACGTAAAATCTTTCTCATTGAATTCATTGGGAACACAGGTCCTGCCCAATATGCGGTTCCTCCTGGACTCTTACTTTATGGTTATCTGGTTCTGTTTTCACCCGGGACCAAGATTTGTTTTTAAAATCTGTTGCTTCTCCTTGTAGGTTTTTCTTCCTCCTACTGCTTTTTAGAAACGGACTACCCTTCTCACAAGGACTTCTACTCTGCATAGGAGGCCTTTCTCTGGCTGCACCAATCTTTTCTTTGACAACATAACCTTTTGTGCTTACTTTAATGCTATACTTGGTTCAGGAGACACATTTCGCATAAATTGAGGTACTTTTTGTTTTTACCTTTGTTTGGCATGGACTACGAACTATGGTGAGGTCCAGTGTTTAAAATGAAATAAAATAATATTTATGAATAAGGCTGATTTCACTACACGCTTTTGCATGCTGTTGAAAGGTACTTTTTGTTTGTTTTTTTTTGCATTTTTCTTTCGAGATGATAAAAATTGACTATCCTGTTGCCATTGACTTCTATTGTACAAAAAACAGGATCCATATGGACCCTGTTCATAAACAAGACAAAAAAGGTGAGACTATCATATTTGTGTTCTGTTGCATCCTATTTTAACCCCCTTCCCACTGGGCCAGTTTTGACCTTCCAGACAGAGCCTCATTTTTCAAATCTGATATGTCACTTTATGTGGTAATAACTTTGAAATGCTTTCACCTATTCAAGCAATTCTGAAATTGTTTTCTCGTCAGACATTGGACTTTATGTTAGTGGTAAAATTTGGTTGATACGTTCAGCATTTAATTGTGGAAAAATTGCCAAAAAAATCTGCATTTTTATAAATTTTAAATGCATCTGCTTGTTAGAAGGATAGTTATACCATACAAAATTGTCTACTTTAGATTGGCATAGTTTTTGAACATTCTTTTATTTTTCTAGGATGTTACAAGGCTTATAACTTTAGCAGAAATTTCTCAGATTTTCAAGAAAATTTCAAAAGGCTATTTTTTCAGGAACCACTTCAGTTCTGAAGTGGCTTTGAGGGGCCCATACTTTACAAATCCCTATAAATCATCCCATTTTTTAAACTGCACCCCTCTAAGTATTTAACACAGCATTAGGAAAGTTTCTTTTAACCCTTTAAGCGTTTCACAGGAATTCATTTTTAATAAAAAAATTCTGTAACACAGAAGGTTTTACCAGAGAAATACAACAAAAAATGTATAAGCCTGATTCTGCATTTTTTTTTTTTAAATATCCCACCTGTGGCCCTAGTGTGCTAATGGACTGAAGCACTGGCCTCGAAAGCAAAGGAGCACCTAGTGGATTTTAGGGTTTTCTTTTATTAGATTATATTTTAGGCACCATGTCCGGTTTGAAAAGATCTCGTGGTACCAAAACAAAGGAACCATCCCCAAAAATACCCCATTTTGGAAAGTCCACCCCACAAAGAATTTATCTAGGGGTGTAGTGAGAATTTTGACCCCACAGGTGGTTCATAGATTAACTTTTTTCCAATAAAATGTAGATTTTTTTTACATTTCCACAAGGAGAAAAAGCACCCCTACGTTTGTAAAACAATTTGTCCCGAGTACAGCAATACCCCACATGTGGTCATCAACAGCTGTTGGGACACACGGCAGGGCTCTGAAGGGAAGGAGCACCATTTGGCTTTTGGAGCTCAAATTTTGCTGGAATGGTTTGTGGAGGACATGTTGCATTTTAAAAGCCCCTGAGGGGCCAAAACAGTGGAAATCACCCAGAAGTGAACCCATTTGGCAAACTACACCCCTCACAGAAATTATCTAGGGGTATAGTGAGCATTTCGGTCCATTAGGTTTTTTGTAGAAATTATTAGAAATACGCAGTGAAAAATCAACATTTTTTTCCAATAAAACGTAGATTTAACAAAATTTTTTAGTTTCCACAAGAACTAAAAGAAAAAAAGCACCCCTATATTTGTAAAGCAATTTCTCCCGAATACAGCAATACCCCATATGCGGTCATCAACAACTGTTGGGACACACGGTAGGGCTCAGAAAGGAAGGCGCGCCATTTGGCTTTTCGAATGGTTTCTGGGCGCCATGTCGCATTTGCTGAGCCCCTCTAATATTAGTACAGTGGCAACACCCTAAAAGTGACTCCATTTGGGAAACTGCACCCATTGAGGAATCATCTAGGTATAGTGAGAATTTTGACCCCAAAGGTTTTTTGCTGAATTAATTAGAATTAAATGAAATGAAAATGTTTTTTATTCCAATAAGATGTAGTTTTAGATTAGCATTTTCACAAGAAATAAAGAAGAAAAAGCACCCCAACATCTGTAAGGCAATGTCTCCCGTGTACGATAATACCCCTTATGTGGCTATAAACTGCTGTTTGGATATATGGGAGGGTTCAGAAGAAAAGGAGTGGTATTTGACTTTTGAAGCGTAGATTTTGCTGGAATAGTTTGTGGACGCCATGGCGCATTTGCAAAACCCCTGATGTACCCAAAAAAAATAAATAACCCCATTTAAGAAACTACACCCCTAAAGGCATTTATCAAGTGGTGCAGTGAGCATTTAGACCCCACAGGTGTTTTCAGAAACTAATACGCAGTGGATGATGCAAAGTGAGAATTTCAATATTTCCACTGATATGCCATTTCACCGCTCAATATGTTGTGCCCAACTTGTGCCACTGGAGAATCTTACCCCTTAAATTGTTAAGTGGGTTCTTCCGGGTATGATCATGCCATACATTTGGACATAAACTTCTGTTTGGGTACACTGTAGGGCTTAGAATGAAAGGAGCAATATTTGGAGCGTGAATTTTGCTTGGTAGTAGTTCTGTTTGTATTTTACTGGTATTTCAGTTTATAATGTGGGGGCATATGTAATCTGTGCGGTGTACATCAGGACATAATAATGTGGCAAATACAATTATCCATATATATGTGGTATGCTGTGAAGCAATCCTTTATGCACAGGCCAGTGTCGCACTGATAAACTGTATTCTTTCTTATCCCCCATATGTAACACTGCACCTTTTGGGGACTTTTCCTCCTTTGTAATTTAGGAAATTTTGCTCGGAAAGTGTTGCCCTGGTATAATTATAGGTTCATAGGTACCTTCGCTTCCAGCAGATCTATATTCCTTCCCTTCCTAGTTCCTAAATACTAGGGCCCTAAAACTGAAGAATGTTCCCGTACGGCCTGCACATCGGCGTGTTTTTTCATCACAGCATTACTAGTGCCATAACTTTTTTCATTTTTCGGTTGATGGAGCTGTGTGAGGGCTTATTTTTTGTGAGACAAGCTGTAGATTTTATTGGTACCATTTTGGGACACGTGCAACTTTTTGGTCACTTTATTTATTTATTTTTTGGAAAAGGAAATTATCAAAAACAAGCCATTCTGGATTTATTTATTTTTTTGGTCATTCACCGTGCGCCATAAATTGAATGTTAACTTTTTTATGCGGGTCGACACGACTACAGCTTCCGGCAGGGCTTTATAGGGGACTATCAGTATAGCGATATGCTGCAATAAATTAGTAGTGCCATATGTCATTCAAGTGATCGCTGGTTCAAGTCCCCTTGGGGGGGAATAGTGTAAAAAAAAAAAAAAAAGTAAAATACAGTTTAACCCTTTCATGACCAAGGGTCATTGATGCCCCTGTGTCCAGGTCACATTTAAAATTTTTGATATGCACTTCTTTAAGCGATATCTTTGAAACAGCTTTGAAAATCACAACTATTTTTACTTTGAATCCGTGTTTGTAATTTTTATATATACTTATCTATATTATATTTCTATGTGTGTGTGTGTGTATATATATGTATATATATATATATATATATATATGTATGTGTATATATATATATATATATATATATATATATATATATATATATATATATATATACATACACTGTACAGCTCTGTAACAATTAGTCTCCTTCTCTCTCCGTCACCCTGGATCGCTGTGAGGGGAGAAGAGTGAAGAGGCCTATATTCACACGACAGAGAAAAAAATGTCCGTCAACAACGGATCAACAGTCAGTTTTTCATGGCTATTTTGCATCAATGTGTGTCAAAATTTGAATCCATTTCCCGGCTGTCTGACCATTTTTAACCGCCATTTGCCATCCATTTTTCATGGATGTTTAAAAAAATGGATGAATTTTAATTGTTAGGGTTTTTTTTGTCCCAACCCCCTGAAAATACCACCGTGCCCATGTAGATAGTGACACAATACCACTGTAGATAGTGCTACATTGCCCACATGGATAGTGCCAGTGCCCACTGTAAATAGTGCCACAGTTCTCCCTTTAGATTGTGGCCACATAGTGCCACACACAGTGCCCATGTAGATAGCGCCACTGTCCCCTGTAGATAATACCAATATAATGCCAGTACCCATGTAGATAGTGCCACACCCCCTGTATATAGCACCCGCTGTAGATAGCACAACGCCACCTGTAGATAGTGCCACCCCCTGTAGATAGCAACAGCCTCCTTGTATTTAGCAACATCTCTCTGCAGATAGTGCCACCCCCCCATAATGGCACCCACTTCCTGTAAATAGCACCACTGTAGCTCCCTGTCGAAGAGGAATCCCTCTGGCCGTGGGTTCCGCTCCTACACGCTGCCCCTGATGTCTGTCCATATATGGACAGGTACTTTAGGGGTTAACTCTGAAAGCAGAATCCGCTGCCAGAGCGGGGATTCCGCTCCAGTAGTAGCCCCTGACGTCACTGTCCATATATGGACAGTGACGTTAGGGGCTCTCTCTAGAAGCGGAATCCCTGGCCACCGCGATCTGACGCAGGGGATTCCGCTCCTAGAGGGAGTTCAGGTGGAGCTATGAACAGTGGGGGGTAGGATGCTATCTACAGCGGGGATGGAGAGATGGCGGGGGCTCCCTCTAGGAGTGGAATCCTCAGCCAGGGTGCTGGCCGGGGATTCCGATGCTGGAAGGAGCTCAGTTGGCGCTATCTACAGAGTGTTTTGCGCTACCTACCTGGGGTTCTGGGGGTATATTCCGGGGCTCTCAAAGCCCTGGCCGACATGAAAGTGCAGCTCTGCTCACACTGCACTCATTAAACCCGCTCTAGGAAGTCGACGTCTAAATACGTGACAACGACTAAATAAGAGGCATGTGCACGGGGCATCAGCAGTTGGAACGTATATAGCCGTATGGCAGCCGTGGAGGTGTTAAATAAAGTTATTTTTTAATGTAAGAAAAACTGGTTTGAAACCCCCCCCCCCCCATTTCGCATATTTTCCCCTAAGTAATGTTTTTTTTAAAAAAAAGTTTACATAGCTGTTATTGCTGCGTCCGTAAAAGTCCAGACTTACAATACAATGTTGTTTAACCCCCTCAGTGAACTCTGTAAAAACATAAAAATAAACAAGCCAACTAAACCTTAGCGATTCCGCGAGCGGTAAACGCTCGCAGGGAAAAAAAAGCGTCATGTGCTTTCCTCCCGTGTTTCCGTCTCTTACCTCCTATTGACATGAATGGGATGCAGAGAACGAGGTTTACATGGCGATCTTGCCCGTGGCGCTCTGCGGCCGAAAAACTTGGCAAATGTGCAGGAAGATTTTTCTTCCTGCGAAAAACTGTGTGCACATACCCTAAAGTTGTTTTATCACTTAATTGGGAGAAAAAGGCAGAGAAATATCCCAGACCTTTATCACAAACCGCGCAGACAGTCTGGCCCTGGCAGACGTTTATTATAGGTATTTAATAAATATTCTGACCCCAAGAAGAATAAGACTTTGGAGAGATACAAGTTCAACTCAATGAATCAGGAGGCCAGGAAATGTATTAATTCTAAGCCATTGAACCAGTCTCTGAAAAGAAATAAGTATCCAATCCCTACCACACAAGATATTTATGTTCTGTATGTGATGTGAAAATGGATTCTGTCATGTGGAACTGGATAAAGAATCAAGATCATTGACAGAATTTTCTTCTCGATTTGAATGCTTTTAAATGGTTGAGTATTCCCGTGGGATAAAGACCTGCTCCAGAGTTTTTTCAGCAGAAATTGATATAAGCCTCGGAAAGCCTTGCTGGAGTAAAAATAGCAGATATACTAATAATTAGAGTAGGTGAAGATCTGAAATCTGCAACAAAGGATCATGATCAGAAGATGATACCATTCTTGGATAGATGTAAAGAAGAATATAATCCTAAACAAAAGGAAGAGCGCAATTTGGATTTTTAGTCTATAAATACAAGAGTATGTTGATTTATTTATAGGTGATAGGTGCCTGGAAGATAAATTTATAACATGCTATGACCTACAAGAAGGGTGCTTGTAGCTTTAATTCAACCATTTAAAGAGGAACTGCAGGATTTGCCCAGAAGAGACATAATGGAAAGCTTGCACTATCTGACTTGTACTACATGGTGTAGAAGCACGATGCCTCAAAAACAGGACATGAAAACCCATTAATACAAAATAAACAGCCAATTACATTTTCAAGCAGAGCCGAAGGGCATGTTCACATGCAGTGACTAAAAACGTCTGAAAATACGGAGCTGTTTTCAGGCGAAAACAGCTCCTGATTTTCAGACGTTTTTTGTAGCAACTCTCTTTTTTCGCGGCGTATGTTACGGCCATTTTTGGAGCTGTTTTTCAATGGAGTCAATGAAAAACTCTTCTTTTGACGAGCTGTCATTTTACGTGCTGTATCTTGATAGCGACGTGTAAAACTAAGGCTCGTGGGAACAGAACACCCATTGCAAGCAATGGGCAGATGTTTGTAGGCGTAATGGAGCCAGTTTTTCAGGCGTAATTCGAGGCATAAAACGCCCGAATTACGTCGGAAAACATTGCGTGTGAACATACCCTTACAGAACAGTGATATGCTCACGTTGAGAAGGAACTACTAGCTGTAGTATTTGGTTTAGGCCTCCTTCACTCACACACACACACACACACACACACACACACACACACACACACACAGACACTTTTTTTGGTGCTTTAAACTGCATAAAAAAACGCTTCTAAAAATGCTAGCAGTTTTCAAATTTAACATGCGTTTTTTATGGAGTTTTACTGGCTTTTTTTGGCATTTTTCTTTTGGTGTCATTTTGGTGCTTTTTTTCTGGCATTTTTGAAGTCCTATAGAGAAGCATTTGGGAAAAACGCCATACCCAGAGCATGCTGCGTAAAATAAACGCCACTGAGCATAATTGCTTCAAAAATGCCACAAACCAAAACCCTTGTGTGGAGTGCTTTTGATGGTTTGCTATAGACTTTAACCCCTTGGTGATATGCAACGTACTGTTACGTTGCTGTTGCCAAGGTCTTAACGCAAACCAACGTACAGTTACGTTGGATCGTTAAGCGGTCACAGTGTGTAAGGACACGGTGACCGAGTAAAGGTGGCTCCTGTCCGTGACAGCAGGCCATCTTTACTCATCGCCGAGGGGGAACACACGGCCCCACTGCATCGGCGATCGCTGCGATTGGCCGGTTGTCCTGCCAATCTCAGCTTTTTTTGGCATATACTTATCACTGTGCCACAGGGCACAGTGGTTGGTGCTGTCTAGAACAGCACAAATACCTGCCTTGCACTCACTGGCCGGTGGAAGCAGTCACCCCCTACCTGATCACTGTAAATGGTCGGTCTGCACAGACCGACCAATCGTAGTCATTGCGGGTGTTTTTTTTTTTAAAACTCGTTTTATTGAAAGTAACTGTCAGTCAAACCATCACATACATCAGGATAACAGTATACAATCTATAGTACATATGTCAGAAGAATCAATACATAGGGAATACTCGCAGGTACCCATGATGTTAGACCGTGGTTCGAAGACCACATATACATAATACATGTTGATCAAATCATTCTAACAAAACTTTTAATCCAGTACATCATGAAAGTAGGAATGTGCCCCCATTTCGATATTCTGCAATACCGCACCCACCATCTCGTACGGCATAAAAAAGAGCACCTGGATGTGTCCTCCACCCGAGTCCTTTACCCGCTCCCACCCCGAGCTTGAATCAGAGCAGCTGATAGCCCTTGGACTGTACAGTGAGTGAGATTCGATGAGCACCAACCACTCCAGATCAAATCGAATTTAGCCGGTTTTCCCCCGGTGTTTATACACTATTTTCTCAAATGGAAGTATGTCATTGACCAATTTACGCCATTGTGCTACTGTCGGTGCCCTATCCGCCATCCATCTCATGGCCACCGCCTTCCTTGCCATAAATAGTGATTCTCGGAGGAGCAATGGTCAATATATGAGAGGACTTTCCTCAGAGAGCAGTCCCAGCAAACACACCTCTGGCCTGCAAGGTATCGTCCTCCCCAGCACTGCCGTCAATAATGCAACCACCTCCTCCCAAAAGCTAAGAATACAGTGACAACCCCACATTAGGTGAATAAAATCGGCCCGCATCTCTCCACACCTATGACATTGTGAGGATGCCATCCTTCCCATACGATGTAACCTTATGGGCGTCAAATAACATTGGTGGATGATGAACAGTTGCACTAGTTTATTGTTTGCAGCTGGTGAAACCAGCAAGTGGGAATCCTTGGCCTCCCTCCATTCCTCCGCTGTGAGTTGTGGAATTAGTGCTCGCCACCTATCCTCAGCCACAAGGGGCTCCATTCGCATTTTAGCCTCCAGTAGAAAAGAATAAATTTGAGAAACGACTCCACGTGTAAACGGCGTGTTCAAACTCGCCACCAAGTCACAGCTAGAGTATGTCGCAGAGTTCAGTGGGAATTGTGCTAATAGAGCATGATGGAGCTGTATGCAATATAATTCATCCCCCGGTGGTATATTGAAAGCTGCCCGAATCTCACTCACCGTCATGACCGACCCTTCCTCCGTTAACAGTTGTGATAGAACAGCTACCTCTCTAGAGGACCAGTAATGTTTCCCCACCATCCCATGCAGATGGGAAAAACTCGGTTTATCCCACAACGGACTCTCCGCCACCCCCCCCCCCCCACAAACCCCAGTAGATCTTTAGCCTGTTGCCAGACTCGTCTGGCTAACTTATGCAAGGGTAACAGGGAGCGCTGTCTAAAATCATGCGGTCCAATATCGGCCACAGGGTTTTCAGGCCCAACACCCGGGCCAAATGACACTCCGCATTTGTCGTTGGGGGGGGGGGGGAGACCCAAGAAGTCAAGTACCTGAGCTGACCCGCCAAGTAATATAAAAAAACAGCAGCCCCGGCCTCATCTTTAGGTCTTTGTAGAATCGAAAGCATGAGTTTAGATCTCCCCCCCCCCATACAAACGGCGCGAACAGCGAGTTTATTATTTTAAAGAAGCTTTTAGGCACCAACACATCCATGTGCTCCAACACATACAAAAACTTCGGCAATACTATCATTTTTAACAGATTAACGCGTCCTGCCACTGACAAAGGCAGACCTTTCCACACCTGTATTTTATCCCTTAGGTATGTGACCAAGGGCGCTACATTTAACCCGTACGATCTAGAGCTGTCCCTAGCAATATTGATCCCCAAGTACTTGAACTCTGGTCTTACTGGCAGTCCGCAGAACTGGGTGCCCCATCCACAGTCATCCTGCCTCAAAGGCATCAGGTACGATTTGGACCAATTAATTAGTAACCCGGAGTACCTTCCAAAAACGTTAATGAGGAATATGGCCCTAGGAAGTGTGGCGTTGGGGTTCGCCATAAACAACGCCATGTCATCCGCATATAACCCTATCTGGTCCTCTCTGTCCCCTATTCTAATTCCCATATATGCGGGGTCCCTCCTGATGTTAAGAGCCAATGGTTCAATGGCCAATGCGAAGAGAAGTGGCGAGAGTGGACACCCCTGCCTCGTGCCCCTATGGAGGCCAAAGGTAGGGGACAGGGCCCCATTCACCAACACCTGCGCTCGTGGAGATTTATACAACAAGGAAACCCAATTAATGAATCCATCCCCAAACCCAAATCTTCGCAGCACTGCCAGCAGATAAGGCCATTCTACTGAGTCGAATGCCTTTGCCGCATCCAGAGATGCCACAGCCCAGTCCTGCTGCTCCTCCCATCCAATCTGCGTCACCACCTGTACCCGTCTAATATTCTCTGAGGTGGACTTGCCGGGTATAAAGCAACACTGGTCTGAATGGATGATCTCCTTTATCACTCTGCATAGCCTATTAGCTAGCATCTTAGTCAAGATTTTGTAATCCACTGTCAGCAATGAGATCGGTCTATATGAACCACATTCATCTGGATTTTTGCCGGGTTTCAGCAATACAATTATGGTGGCGTCACACATGGATTCCGGAAGAGCAGAGCTCCGATAGCTATGTTCAAACAGGGCCAGCAATTGGGGGGCCAGCAGCTCCCCATACTGTAGATATACCTCAAGGGGGATACCATCCGGCCCTGAGGCTTTCCCCTTAGCCATAGACGCCATCCCCTCCAAAATCTCGTCTACCGTAAATGGAGCATCAAGCATTGCCACCCGCTCGACTGTCAATGTAGGAAACTATATTCCATCCAAATACTTCTCCATCTCATCCATCCCATAATCTGCTTTTGAAGCATACAACTGATCATAAAACTGTGTGAATTGCTCAAGAACCTCCCTCGAGGATGTGTAGGTTCTATCGCCAGGCCCCACTATACCCATCACCGGGGGGGATCTAGAACTGTTCCGAACCATATGAGCCAGAATTTTACCCGATTGATTTCCCAATTCAAAATGAGATTGTTTGCTAAAGAATAGACTACGCGAAGTCTTATCCCTCAAGACCTGTAGATACTGTCTACCCAAATCCAGCCAGGCATTCCGGTTAGCCGGTGTGGGATCCTGAACAAATGCCCCTTCCGCCTGTGACCATTTATATGCGAAGTCCTCCTCCTGAAGGGCGGAAGCTCGTTTTACATAGGATATGGAGGATCGGAGACATCCCCTCAAATAGGCCTTGAGGGTATCCCACACCAGCGACCGATTTCCCATCTGAGCATGCGCTTCTATAAAGATTGATAGCTGATCCGATATACGATCATTTTGCTGAATAAGCTGAAGCCAAAACGGGTGTATTTTACCCATACCCCTTCTGCCTGCCTGTGGCCTTTTCAATGTTCGCAAGATCGGGCTGTGATCCGAGATCCCCCTCGGTAGGTGATCCACAGAGTCTACCTCCTGGAAAACCGCAGGCGAACCAAATATATAATTAATTCTGGACAGCGCATTGTATTGTGGGGTGTGGCATGTGTACTCTCTGATCCCTCTGTGTGTCGCTCTCCACAGATCAATCCATCCCATTTCCTTTACAAGGAGACTTAACTGAGAGGGGCTTCCAGGACCTCTACTCCCATTCCCCTGAAATCTATCTATACCAGGGTCCATAGCCAAGTTAAGATCCCCCATCATAATCACCCGGGCCCCCGGGTATGCTGACACAAATCGGACGGCTTCCTGGATTATTGCCAGTGAGGCTGGTGGAGGATTATACACCCCCAGGATCACATATGGACATTCATCAAGAACCGCATGTAGAAAAATGTACCGCATCTCAGGATCCATGTTGGATTGTAGCAGTTTCCAATGGAGCTCAACATGCACTAGGATGGCCACCCCTCTAGAGTACGAGGTGTGTGAGGCATGTACCACCCACTGCACCCAGGGCATACTCAAACTCCTCACAGTATCAGGTGTCATGTGTGTTTCCTGTAGACACGTTAAATGTGGACGCTGTCTCCGCATAGCAGCGAATATCATATGCCTCTTTTCAGGAGACCCCATTCCCCGGACATTCCAGGACATTATCCGTAATCCTGCCATTTCGTACTGTTAACACATATTGGAGCGCCGTAGCCCAGGATCCTACCCACAAGCCCCTGAGTGACAATTGTCCCGAACCCGTCTGCAGTTCCCACTATGTCCCGTAGGTGTACAATATTTATGCTAATTTCTGCAGCAATGTGAGTTGACTCAGTTTCCTTCATAACAAAATCAAGAACAGACATCGCTCAACAGGAGCAAACCTTTGTAGCCAATACTCTAGGGGGTAGTTTCTACGGCTAGCGTATTTCTGCCGCAAATACACTATCTGTATAGGTATAGCATTTCTCCCGACCAGCATCCCATCCACCAGATATTATAAAACATTTTAAAACCCGACTCGTGTTAAAGGTCCCCCATCTCTCTTATTCAGAACACATAAGGATGAGATTATGAGGACTAAACTACCCAGCTTATAACACGGACCTCATGCCCCACATAGCAGCTTGTAGATAACATGTTACAACATCACATCATTATCATATAAGGATACTTTCAACTGGAACTTCTGTAATACCAGCAATATGGGGTATCCATGAGTTCCATATGTCGGCAATAACCTCCCAGCCTGCACAGCGATCAGCGTCGAGGGGATCGCCTATGCTTTCTCGTAAGCCATTCTTCCGCCTCAGTTGCATCCGTAAAAAATATGGCTCGATCTCCATCCACAACCCGCAATCTAGCCGGATAGGCCATCGAATATGGAATCTGCAGGTCCCGGAGTCGGCGCTTGATAGGGACATATGACGCCCTCTGTCGCTGCAAATCAGGAGAAAAGTCCGGATATATGGACACAGAGGCATTTTCAAAACGAATCCCGCCTGCCTTCCGAGCTTCCAACAGAACCGTGTCCCGATCTTTGCAATTCAACATTCGAGCAAGCAGTGGTCTTGGGGGAGCACCCGGAACTGGTAACCGTGCTGGAACCCTGTGCGCCCTTTCCACCGCATACGCCAACGAGAAGGAGGCAGCTGGAAAGATCTCCCTCAGCCATTTTTCCACGAATTCTCCAGGCCTCTGCCCCTCTGCCCTCTCCGGCAATCCCACAATGCGGAGATTATTGCGACACGATCTGTTTTCTAAATCGTCGGCTTTTTGGCGCCACAAATCAACTTTACGGTGCAGATCTTGAATAGCCGCCGGCATGTTAGCAGTAAGGTCTTCCAAGGTTGAAATCCTGCCCTCCGTCTCAGTGACTCTCTCTCGCACATTTTGCAGATCCTGCCTCAATAGGCCCACGTCCACTCTCACCTCATCGATCTTAGCCATTAGTGTCGTACGTGTCTCGAGGATGGCTGTCAGCAGCTTATCCGATGCCTCCTGCAGCGTGATACCTGCATCCTGTTCCGAGGGAGCAGGGGTTGATGTCCCAGCCACCGCCGTGGCCTGCGCAGCAGAACTCCCGCCAGCGCCATCTTGGATCACCACGCGGGCATATGATTTTAGCTTTTCCGCCGCGTCCATCGCTTTAGGCGGGCTCATCTTTTTCCTGGAAGATGTCCTTCCCTTCCGACGCAGCAGGTAAGCAATTTTGGCTGAATTCAAGGATTACAGCACCGTCAGGAGGATGTTAGACAGGATGCTGGCCCGGAGCTATCACCACACACGTCCTCTCACATCAGCAGCTGGCCACGCCCCCGGGTGTTTTTTTAAACGCCCTGCACCCAGCTCTGCCCGTCTCATTCCGGTTAGGAATGGTGAGCGGAGCTGGTGCATACCTACTGTGAACCATACTGACCATTATTGTGGCCTCTGTTGCTGGCGATCCCCGTCTCCTTCATCCTGCTGTCGTCGTCGTCATCATCATCCTCATCATCATCAACTGTGCTGCTGATGTTTTTTTTTTTTTACCAGCAGCACTGTGATCTGTCCCTAAATTTCCCTGTCCCCCACCCCTCCCCTGTCCTGAGGCCACTGAGCGCTGATCAGTGACCACCGCGTGGCCACTGTGCTAAATTTTTGCCACAGGACTTATCAATTTTTCCTCTGCACTGTGTGTGTGCGCGCCCTGCGGCAACTGAGTGCTGATCAGTGACCGCCATCACTGATCAGCATCTGTTGTAATTTTTTTTAGGCTAGTTTATTTTTGCTTTTCATTTTTCTAACAGCACCATCTCCGTGTGTGTGCCCTGCAGCCGTTGAGCACTGATCAGTTACCACCATCACTGATCGGCGTTTGTGATAATTTTTTGGCACAGATATTTTTATTTTGAACCTATTTTTACAGCACCATCTTTTTGTGTGCGCCCGGCGGCCACTGAGTGCTAAGTCTATAATCTGCCTCAGTGGCAATTTGTTTTTTTTTGGCCTTTTATGAAGCTGTAAAAAAAAAAAATGAAAGTGAATTTTTTTTATATATAGCTGGGTGTAGCTAGTACCTGCTTAGGTAGGGAGTTAGTGGAAATTTACTGCAGTATATTTTTTATACTACAGTTTTTTTGTTAGCGTCCGTTAGTGATACCGTAGCGTTACAGGGTTCGTGTCAGTTACCGATATTAAGTTTGGTTTTTACTGAAGTTCGTTCACAAAATTTTACATAGGTGCAGCTTTATAGTTTTAGTCTAAATTTACTGCAGTATAATTTTTATCCTACAGTATTTTTAGCACTACAGATTTTGCATCAGTGACGGACGTTCAGTTTCGTTTTTTTACTGAAGTTCGTTCACTAAATTTTACATAGTGTAGCTTTATACAGGGTGGGCCATTTATATGGATACACCTAAATAAAATGGGAATGGTTGGTGATATTAACTTCGTGTTTTTGGCACATTAGTATATGGGAGGGGGGAAAGTTTTCAAGCTGGGTGTTGACCACGGCGGCCATTTTGAAGTCGGCCATTTTGTATACTTTCGTTTTTTCAATTGGAAGAGGGTCATGTGACACATCAAACTTATCGAGAATTTCACAAGAAAAACAATGGTGTGCTTGGTTTTAACGTTACTTTATTCTTTCATGAATTATTTACAAGCTTCTCTTTGTTTACAGCCATTGACATGTCGCAGAGGTTAACACGTGAGGAGCGGATAGAAATTGTGTTGATGGCTGGTGAACGCAGTACCCAGGTCATTGCATCAGATTTCAATGCAAGACACCCTACGAAACCACCCATCTCCCATGCTACAGTTTGCAAACTGCTTGCCAAGTTTCGTAAAACTGGTTCAGTGTTGGATTTGCCCAAATGCGGACGCATGAAAACTGTCACTAATGAAGAAACATCAGTGGCTGTCCTAGCTTCATTCAGCAAGAGCCCACAGCGTAGCACTCGCCGCATGTCACTGGAGAATGGCATCAGTCGAACATCCCTTCGGCGGATATTAGCTACTGACAAATGGCACCCTTACAAACTCCAGCTGCTGCAGCATCTCGATGAGGATGACCCAGATCGGCGCACTGAATTTGCAGAATGGGCAAAACAAAAATTGGAACAGGACCCTCAGTTTACACAGAACATTTTGTTCAGTGATGAGGCAAACTTTTATGTGAATGGTGAAGTTAACAAACAAAACCACCGCTATTGGTCTGACACTAACCCACATTGGATAGATCCCTCCAAGACTGTTGGAACACAAAAATTGATGGTGTGGTATATGGGGTACAAAGATAGTGGGGCCATTCTTCATTAATGGAAACTCAAGGCCACGGGATATCTGAAATTGCTACATGATGATGTGTTTCCCTCTTTATGCACTGAAGCTGGCATGTTCCCTGAGTTTTTCCAGCAAGATGGTGCACCACCACATTATGGGTGTCAGGTCCGAGCATTCCTAGATGAACAGTTTCCTGGAAAGTGGATTGGTCGTCGTGGGCCAGTTGACTGGCCCCCTAGGTCTCCCGATCTGACCCCCATAGAACTTTTATCTTTGGGGTCATCTGAAGGCAATTGTCTATGCTGTGAAGATACGAGATGTGCAGCAACTGAAACTACGGATACTGGAAGCCTGTGCTAGCATTTCTTCTGCGGTGTTGCTATCAGAGTGTGAAGAGGGTTGCATTGACAATCCAACACAATGGGCAGTACTTTGAACACATTATATAAGTGGTCAGAAACTTGTAAATAACTCATGAAAGAATAAAGTAACGTTAAAACCAAGCACACCATTGTTTTTCTTGTGAAATTCTCGATAAGTTTGATGTGTCACATGACCCTCTTCCCATTGAAAAAACGAAAGTTGGATACAAAATGTCCGACTTCAAAATGGCCGCCATGGTCAACACCCAGCTTAAAAAGTTTCCCCCCTCCCATATACTAATGTGCCACAAACAGGAAGTTAATATCACCAACCATTCCCATTTTTATTTAGGTGTATCCATATAAATGGCCCACACTGTAGTTTGTCTACATTTACTGTAGTAATTTTTTTACTACAGTTTTTTACTAATAAATAGCGTTACAGGATTAGCGTCCGTTACTGATGGACTTTCAGTTTGGTTTTTACTGAAGCTCATTCACTAACTTTTACATAGTTTAGCTTTATAGTTTGTGTACTATATTTTTTATACTACAGTTAGGGATAATTTGTTAGTGTCAGGAAGTCAGAACTTTTTGCCGTTTTTTATATTGCCATATATTTTAACTGAAGTTTATTCAGTGTTTTATTCTCCAAATTTTTTTTATTTTGTACATGTGTAAATGCACAACACACACAACCCCCTGTGTAAAAATAAATTGAGTATTACATGTGTTGAAGCACTACACCCCCCCCCTAATAAAAATGTGTCCATCATTCCAAAGGGTCTATTAAGCAGAGGAGGCATACACCCTCCTGGCCTCTGACACGGATTCTGCCAGCGAGGGAAAAGAGGAATTTGCCCCAAACATCTTGTCCTCCTCCTCCTCATCATCCGGTGATGAGGAAGCCCCGCAAAGGCGCCCCAGAGCATCGGCTGAGGAAACCCCCCAAATTACTGAGCTCATGTGGAACCCAGCCCCCGTAAATTATGAGCCTCCGATACCTGATTTCATGGGCAACTCAGGAATTAATTTGGAGACTGAAGGCCTCACAGAAATAGGATTTTTTTAAGATTTTTTTTCAGTGAGGAATTTGTGAATTTAATGGTGGCCCACACCAATTTATATGCCCAGGAATTTATTACCCAGGACCCCACGTCATCAAATGCCAGACCCCTCAGGTGGATGCCTGTAGATGCATCAGGTATGAGGAAGTTTTGGGGCCTGGTGCTGCATATGGGGCTAGTGAAGAAGCCAAATATTAGGCAGGGCTGGAGTACAGATGTTTTGTACACCACCCCAATTTACCGCATGGCCATGAACCGGACTCTCTTTGAAGTGATTTCAATGTTTTTGCATTCTAATGATAATGCATAGTGCCCACCCCGTGATGACCCCACATATGCTCGCCTATTTAAAATTAGGCCAGTCATTCATAATTTTAGCACCAAATTTCAAGAAGTGTACACCCCCGAAAAGAACATTTCAATAGACGAGTCCCTTGTACATTTAAAGGGGAGGCTAATATTCTTCCAATACCTGCCAAGTAAGAGGGCGAGGTATGGGATAAAAATTTACAAGCTGTGTGAGAGCAGCTCAGGGTACACCCACGGGTTTCTGGTTTATGAAGGGAAGGACTCCAGGATTGTACCTCTAGAATTCCCCCTTGTCCTGGGAGTTAGTAGGAAAATAGTGCACCTACTCCTGGACCAGGGTTATCACATTTAGGTGGATAACTTCTACCCCAGCATCCCACTATTTAAGTGCCTCTCCACCAGAAATACTGCAGCATGTTGCACCATGCGCAAAAACCAGAGAGGCCTCCCTAAAACACTGCTTGGCCAAAGTCTCAGAAGGGGAGAGAGCAGAGCAATATGCAGCGAGAACATGTTGTTTGTCAAGTACAAGCACAAGTGGGATATCCTTCTCTTGACCACAATACATGGGAACAGGAGCACCCCTGTCCCTGTACGAGGTACCATTACAGTGACCCCCCCCCAAGCCAGATTGCATCCTGGGATATAATAAATACATGGGAGGGGTTGATCTTTCATATCAAGTGCTGAAGCCGTATAGTGCAATGCGGGGAGGACAAGGCGAGGTACAAAAAAGTGGCCGTTCACATTGTACAGATGCCATTGTATAACGCTTATGTGCTATACCAATGTGCAGGCCAGAGAGGGACATTCCTTCAGTTTCAAGAGGTGGTTATCAAGGCACTTCTATTTGGAAACCAGGAAGGAGAGGGATCAAGCACATCTGCTGGAAGCGAGGGTGCTCGTATTGTACCAGGGCAGCACTTTCCCGGCATCGTTCCCCAAACTGCAAAGAAGGGAATGAACCAAAATTATGCAGAGTGTATTCCAGAAGGGGGATAAGAAGGGACACCACTTATCAGTGTGCCACCTGGCCTGTGCATAAAGGAGTGTTTCAAAGTGTACCACACATCTATGAATTATTAATTTTATTATTCATGTACCCTTTTTTTTTTTTTTATACCACCTTATTATACCCTGATGCACTCCGCACAGTTTACATATGCCCCCACAATTACAAGTTAAAATACCAGAAACCCCCCCCCCCCCACAAAAAAAAAATCACTACTACTTATTTTTACCTTTAGCTGGAGATGCCCCAAGGGGTGTAGTTTCTAAAATTGGGTCATTTTTAGGGGGTTTCTGCTGTTTTAGTACCTCAGGGGGGTTGCCAATGTGACATGGCCCCTGAAAACCAATCCAGCTAAATCTGCACAGCAAAAAAAATGCTCCTTCCATTCTGAGCCCTACCGTGTGCCCAAACAGCCGTTTAGGACCACATATTGGTTATTGACGTGCTCAGAAGAGATTGCTTCACAAATTTTGGGGTGCTTTTTCTCCTTTAGATCTTGTGAAAATGAGAAAACTAAGCTAAACCTATGTTTTATGGGAATCTTATTTTTATATATCTCTTCTTCTGAGCCTGTGTCCAAACAGCCATTTAGGAGTATTTATGGGGTATTGTTTTACTCGGGAGAAATTGCTTTTTCTCCTTTAGTCTTTGTGGAAATGAAAAAAAATTAGCTAAACCTACATTTTCTTTGAAAAAATTCAGATTTTCGTTTTCCCGGCCTAATTCCCATAATTTCTGCTAAAAACCTGTGTGGTCAAAATGCTTGCAATACCCCTAGATCATTTCTATAAGGGGTGTAGTTTCCAAAATGGGGTCACTTTTAGGGGATTAACAGTTTCCACTGATTATAACCTTCAGGGACTTTGCAAATGCCTGGCCTCTGCAAGCCATTCCTGCCAAATTTGACCTCCAAAAGCCAAATGGCGCTCTTTCCTATCTGAGCCCTGCCCTTTGTCCAAACAGCCGTTTAGGACCACATAAGGGGTATTGTTTTACTCGGGAGAAATTGATTTACAAATGTTGGGGTGCTTTCTCTCCTTTATTCCTTGTAAAAATTTAAACAATTGTATATTTTATTGGAAAAAATGTAGACTTTCATTTTTACAGCTTAATTCAAAGAAATTTAGCAAAAAACCTGTGGGTTCAAAATGCTCACTATACCCCTAGATTAATTCCTTGGGGGCGTACTTTCCAAAATGATGGGTTTTTTTTGGTGGCAGTTTCCACTGTTTTGGCACCTCAAGATCTCTTCAAACCTGACATGGTGCCTAAAAAATAATCTAATAAAAAAGGAGGCCCACAAAATGTTAACTAGTAATTATTTTGTGTGGTATTCCTATCGGTTTTCAAAATTTGGGCGTTTTTCACAAATATTGAATTTATCGATCACATTTTTTCACTAACATAAAGTACAATATGTCACGAGAAAACATTCTCAGAATTGCTTGGATAAGTTAAAAGCATTCCAACGTTATTACTACATAAAGTGACACATGTCAGATTTGAAAATAATAGGCTGTGTCCACAAGGCCAAAACTGGCTGTGTCTCTGAGGGGTTAATATAACATCTGGCTGCGCTAAAAAAGCACCACAAATCGTTAACAAGAACGCCATAAAAAATGCAGCAAAACGCTGAGAGTGTGTGTGTGTGTGTGTGTGTGTGTGTGTGTGTGTGTGCGTGTGCGTGTGTGTGTGTGTGTGTGAAACCAGCCTTAGAGAAGTTCCACCAGTACACCTACGTATGGTCGACAAGTAATGGGGCATTCTGATCACAAACCTTTAGGGAGCATTACAAAGAAATCACTTAATGTCCAAAATAAAAGTACCGTGCATTCTTTTAAGACTTTATAAATATGATTTTGATGTCTACTACTGTCCAGGGAAAGATT
This sequence comes from Rhinoderma darwinii, assembly GCF_050947455.1. NCBI lineage: Eukaryota > Metazoa > Chordata > Amphibia > Anura > Rhinodermatidae > Rhinoderma > Rhinoderma darwinii. The sequence continues at coordinate 329,068 of NW_027461810.1, read as the reverse complement.
TACTGATTGCAGACGATCTAAGAAGAGCTTACCTGTGTAAATATCTGTAAATACCTGGCTGTGACAATAGACCGTTTGAAACAAATATAGACCTTTACAGAAGAAGATAAAACTACAGATCTTAACGACTGTCTAAGGCTAAAATATACTTACCCCAAAATGTTACTTGTAGAAATTACTTGTCCATTAAAAATCCAGGACCCCATGTTGATGCAAAAATAAGTTATTCGTTCTGGATTGCTGGGCTGAAAATGTTAAAAAAAAATCTGTATGGTGCTAAAGTCTAAAAATGAATTGGTCCTAAAGAGGTCAAAGCAGATAGTTGGCTGTCGTTTTTACATACAGGTCCATGGTAACCAGTCAGTCACTGCTGAAAGAAGAGTCCTGAATGTCTGATCAGAGCAGTTATTATTGTGCTTTGTTGGCTAATCTGTTAATTTGTTTGCCATTTTTTCAAGGTAAAATGTTTGTGAAAAACAAAAACACTAATCCGTTATTTTTGCTGAAAAACAAGTCCATAATTGTTCGTTATAACTACAATTTTATTTTATCAATTCTAGGTTGATGACGATCAACTAAGCTATTTGGTAATTGCAACATCGGACCCTGCGGCTCACCTCTATCCTACCAAGCCAAAAGATTTTACAGCATTTGTTAATCTTGTTGACTTCTGCAGGTGAATATTATGTAGACTGGTTTAGAAAGCACTAGAATTACCCCATAATTGCTATGTAAAATGCTGTTTCTGATTTGTAATTATACTTTTACAGGTTTCTAATTATTGACTTGCTAGAATAATCATTGAGCTTACTAGGCTGCAGTGTCAGTGAATATTTTTTTTTATACATATTTTGTAGCACTGTACATACTGTAGTATGTTTGCATTTGGTCCATTTAACCAAATAGGCTCATGTGGGTTACGGCATTATGCCAGGATTATGGCTTTAAAATGTTTCAGTTTAGGGCACACTACATATTTGTGCAATATTTTGCAGCTTTTTTCCCCGCCGCTTGGGACGAACGAACGAACGTACGTGTGTGGGGCTTAGTGGGAAGGGTGGGCTACCCATGAACCAACAGATTTACAGAGTTGTGCGCCTCTTAGTAAAGTTTTCGCATCTTACTCCTGCGAGCTTCAGACTAAGACTAAGACAGCCCCATAAGACAGCCCCATAAGGTGCTGATTATTTCAGGCCCACATACTTATAAGACATTATTGTATACGACGCCAAGCAGTACTAAATTTACATTTCAGAAATCCGAAAATTAAAATGTCTGTTGTTTTAGACTACCACCTATGGAATAAGCCACACTCCGGTGATAACACATGAATAAACATTAGTTACATATAAATGCAAAAAGACCAGGATTTTTTTTTATCTGTTAAAGTGTGCCTCCAATTATTAATAAAATAAAAAAAACTATTTTAGTGCAGGGTTTTGTTAAATAACGGTTTTTCTCTATAACTTGTTTAGTGGGTACAGCTTCTAAGTAGCAGCATGGACCAGCCGCAGTCCATGCACCGGGCTGCTCGTAATTGTGTCGTAGGAGACAGCGCGTCACATTACATTCCACGGGAGCCTAGGAGAAGGAGCATAACACTAGCTCCTACTGCAAAGTAATAAGCAGTCCACAGCACAGACTGTGGCCGCTCCGTGCTTCTATTTAGCAGCATAATCTGCTTAAGTTATATAGAACAATGATTATATTGTAAAATCCTGTTCTTCTATATAATTGATGGTATTCTTTACCAGGCACCTTTCCCTAAACCGTCTTAAGACACAGACTTACTGTGTTCATTATAGGCCCTGATGCAAAGTAACCTTTCTAGTGGTCTGGACTGCAGTCAACTTTTATTCCCCTTAGAACATTCCAGAAGCAGACCCAAATCACACAGAGACAAATCCACAGCACAGTATATGGTACAATATATTTGAATGGATTGTTTAAAACACCATTCGCTTTCAGCAGACTTTTCCGTTGTTGATTTCTAAATCCTTATCATTCCTATTCTATGGTGGATTTATTTTGTACTTTTGCCGTGTACGTCACCCTTTGCAACGCAAAAAAATCTGTGGCAGATCTCTTTTCCACTGTATGTTCACTCTCCCTAAGAGTATGTACTCGAGTAAATTTTACTAGTACAATTAGTATTAAAGTGGGTGTTTTACCATACTATGCTGCCTGTCAGCCATTGGTGAGAGATTTGGGAGGAGCACTTCTCCCATGAATATAGTGGACTCATAACTATGAGTCCGCTGTATTCATTGTTAGGTACTGTTAGCCAAATGGCAAAATATCTATTAGTAGAGTGGACCTGTCTCCGTAGTATGTTGCCTTTAAAGAGGGCAGTATAGTATGGTGACAGATACCCTTTAAGTCCAAAGGAAAGCAAATATTGAAAACTTTGCTCTGATTGATATGAAAGAAGGCTTAAGTAAGTTATCTAATTATTTAAGATAAAATATGTTTTAAGTGTTAATATTTGTCTGTATAGGATTTAGAACCCATTTGTTGATTTTAAGCCTATTTTGGTTGTAAATTTAGTAATGTACTGTACTTATAACACTAAATGTAAACGTTAACATTTGTATTTGTTTTTCTTTAAAGTGAAATAATACCAATTAAACACGTGGAATTCTTTGAGCCTTGGGTTTATGTGTTTGGCTATGAGTTAGTTTTAAAGTCCACACGGCTACCTCTGATCAGCGGCTTTTACAGGCTGTTGTCTATTGTAATGAGAAATGCAAAGAAATTAAAATATTTTGAGGTAAGCATTACTAGAGATATATAATATTTAAAATATTTTTTTATGTTTTACCATAATCTTATGTTCAGTGTCATCATTTCTCAAGCTATTGCTTTACTATCCAACTAAATGATTGGTTTGTAGCAGCCTCCAGCTGGATATTATGATTGATGTGTACAAAGTTGAAGCTTATAAATAACTGATGACGATTTAGAATGACTATACATATAAATCCAGAATAAACTATTAGACTGGATTCACACAATTGTATATTGGAGGTGTTTTTGCTGCATTATTTTTTGCCCAAAATGCTGTGGCCAGATGTTCCTTTAAAGTTTATAGTAAAATATAAGAACACCTACATACATAGTATTTTGGTTTGTGGTGTTTTTGTAGCGTTTTTAGGGTCAGTGGCTATTTGGTTTCAAAATACTGCATTATCTAGCTATGGTTTCTTTTCTGGCCTTTTTTTTTCATAGGCTTCTCTATAGTACTTCAAAAACACCAGAAAAAAAACACATATACAAAATGACACTAAGTAAAAATAGAGGATTAATTTACGCTATCCTTTCTTGTAGTCCCAGCAGCAGCACAGAAACGAAGGGGTTAAATCCCCCGCTACTGGTAGGACAGGTGACAGGAATGATAACTAAAGCTTTATTCAGCTCACTAAGCCACTGCCCACTCATCCGGTCATGAAAAGGAATCAGTCTGAAACTTTGAGGCCTCAAAACTGCTGACAACGTAAATAAAACATTGCTTGTAAAAAAAAAAAAATCCCCTGCAAAGATGGCGGGCGCGAACTCTTTTATATTATAGTTTTATTAGGCCCACAAAGCTCAACAATTAAAGGAATGGAGAAAGGATTATTATTGAGAAGAAAAAACGCCAAGTTCAGATAAAGATAAGGCAATAGAACACACTGTCTCATCCAAGATGGCGGAGGACCAGGACCTGCTAGGAGGGCGAACAGAGATTTTAAGATACATGCCTACAGCCAAAAAAGTGCTGTAATTCCACAGGGTGTTTTGATTGCGTTTTTACTGCGGTTTTGAAGTGATTTTTATGTGGTTTTTACTTGTTGTGAAAAATGCTTGGTAAAATCCTTTACTATGGATTTTGCAATGCGGTTTTCGGCTCTGCGGTTATTACAGGAGGAGCACTTGGTCTCAGCCTAATAAAGCTTTAGTATTTATACTTGTCTGTCTTATGAGCAGTGGGGGAGTTTATACCTTTGCTGCTGTGCAAACTTCAAAGTTTTAAAACACTAAAAAAATGTGTGATGGAGGCCTTAAATTTTGGTTAGGTTTACCTACGTTTTGAAAAAATTATGTGAACCATGAAACTTGAACAGCATAGGAATCTTCTCTTGTCAAATGCTTTTACTCACATGTTTATGGTCCAGTTTGCTAGATTATATGAATCCTGGAGTATTACCCACAAATCTTTCTTCCTAGTTTTGGTGGTAATGCAGGTTTTTTTTCCAATGTTGAAATCAAATTTTTGATATGTCAAATTTTTTATTTTTTTTTTACTTTTAGGGTGTCAGTCCGAAAAGTACTGGCAAATGTCTGCAAAATTCTGAAAAATTTTCTTGCTTTGCTTTGTTCCTGAAATTTGGGAAAGAGGTAAGGTGCTAATGTTTCAAGTAGTAGTAGTATTGTTAAAAAGGGTTCCACCCAAAATAAAAATGTGCATTTAGAAGTAAAGCCTAATGCCCAAGATCGTATTTGGGATCCGTTCACATGAATAACTAATATGTGCTAATGCATTTCAATAGGATCATGCACACCACCGCAATAAAAAATAAAATAAAATATACACTACCGTTCAAAAGTTTGGGGTCACCCAGACAATTTTGTGTTTTCCATGAAAACTCACACTTCTATTTATCAAATGAGTTGCAAAATGACTAGAAAATATAGTCAAGACGTTGACAAGGTTAGAAATAATGATTTTTATTTGAAATAATAATTTTCTCCTTCAAATTTTGCTTTTGTCAAAGAATGCTCCATTTGCAGCAATTACAGCATTGCAGACCTTTGGCATTCTAGCTGTTAATTTGCTGAGGTAATCGGTAGAAATTTCACCCCATGCTTCCAGAAGGCCCTCCCACAAGTTGGATTGGCTTGATGGGCACTTCTTGCGTCCCATACGGTCAAGCTGCTCCCACAACAGCTCTATGTGATTGAGATCTGGTGACTGCGCTGGCCACTCCATTACAGATAGAATACCAGCTGCCTGCTTCTTCCCTAAATAGTTCTTGCATAATTTGGAGGTCTGCTTTAGGTCATTGTCCTGTTGTAGGATGAAATTGGCTCCAATCAAGCGCTGTCCACAGGGTATGGCATGGCATTGCAAAATGGAGTGATAGCCTTCCTTATTCAAAATCCCTTTTACCTTGTACAAATCTCCCACTTTACCAGCACCAAAGCAACCCCAGACCATCGCATTACCTCCACCATGCTTGACAGATGGCGTCAGGCACTCTTCCAGCATCTTTTCAGTTCTGTGTCTCACAAATGTTCTTCTCTGTGATCCAAACACCTCAAACTTCGATTCGTCTGTCCATAACACTTTTTTCCAATCTTCCTCTGTCCAATGTCTGTGTGCTTTTGCCCATATTAATCTTTTCCTTTTATTAGCCAGTTTCAGATATGGCTTTTTCTTTGCCACTCTGCCCTGAAGGCCAGCATCCCGGAGTCGCCTCTTCACTGTAGACGTTGACACTGGCGTTTTGCGGGTACTATTTAATGAAGCTGCCAGTTGAGGACCTGTGAGGCGTCTATTTCTCAAACTAGAGACTCTAATGTACTTGTCTTGTTGCTCAGTTGTGCAGCGGGGCCTCCCACTTTTCTTTCTACTCTGGTTAGAGCCTGTGTGTGCTGTCCCCTGAAGGGAGTAGTACACACCGTTGTAGGAAATCTTCAGTTTCTTGGCAATTTCTCGCATGGAATAGCCTTCATTTCTAAGAACAAGAATAGACTGTCGAGTTTCACATGAAAGCTCTCTTTTTCTAGCCATTTTGAGCGTTTAATTGAACCCACAAATGTAATTCTCCAGATTCTCAACTAGCTCAAAGGAAGGTCAGTTTTATAGCTCCTCTAAACAGCAAAACTGTTTACAGCGGTGCTAACATAATTGCACAAGGGTTTTCAAGTGTTTTCTAATCTTCCATTAGCCTTCTAACACAGTTGGCAAACACAATGTACCATTAGAACACTGGAGTGATGGTTGCTGGAAATGGACCTCTATACACCTATGTAGATATTGCATTAAAAACCAGACGTTTGCAGCTAGAATAGTCATTTAGCACATTAACAATGTATAGAGTGTATTTCTGATTAATTTAATGTTATCTTCATTGAAAAAAACTGTGCTTTTCTTTCAAAAATAAGGAAATTTATAAGTGACCCTAAACTTTTGAACGGTAGTGTGTATGTATATATATATATTATTAATAGTATGTGTATATATGCAAATACACATATACACAGCAGTATATTGAGGTTTGTTTGTTTTTTTATTTGGAGTCTGCATACTTCGGATTGAGTTCTCCCCTAGAAGAACTGTTTTTTTTAAAACTCGGTCCTTGACACGGAACCTCACACAGAGCTATATGGGCCACAATGTGGAGCGCAAATACGGTTATGGATTGTGGACTGAAAATCACATTGTTGTGTGCATGAAGCCTTACAGAGAGATTGGCATATTTATGCTTTGTCACGACGGCCATTTTTGCACATGAGACAACAGGAAGTACAGCTATATTGTTTATCACTTTTGAATCCGATTCTCAACAAATGATAGTAATGCAGTCACTTTGTTATTGATGGAAAATATCTACAGAGCGGACCATTTGTCTTCCGTTTTATAGTATTTGCTCCATTTCTTTTTATACTGGCTTACTACCATTTTTATGTTTAGGGTGTAAATCCTCTTAAATGGATTTTATTTACTTTTATACGTTTATATATTTTACTTTGTTGATATCTTGCTGTTATAACTGAGTAAAATATACCTTTTAATAGTAACTTGTTTTAAAAACAGGGGTAACACACCACTGTGACATAAGCCCCACCGTGAAAATTAAAAAATGTATTAAACAAAAAACACTGAGTCATTATGATACATATATCTCAGTGTTTATAACGATATTTGTCTAGAATCAGCATATAACCAGGGCACAACAGTAGTACAATCCCCAAAATAAAGCACAGGTGCCCGAGAAAATCGGATCTCCTAGCGCTGGGTGTAACACAATATGACTGTCCCCAATGCAGACATTCCATAAACAATAGACGACCCTACGCGTTTCAGATACTCATCCTCAGGGGTCCGTATCTTGGTAACTCTGGCCTCATCGCCAGCGATAGTAATGTTCAACAGCAGATATTCTGCTGTGCGTCACGGGAAGATGCACGTATCGATGTCAACGGCATACTTCATTGCAGGCGCTGGGTTACTATAAACGCCTAAACTCCACCCCTCGTATTGGCGGCAACACATGAACTGACCAATCACAGCACCCTCTCGATTCGTGACACCTGCCCATGTGACCCCCCGCCGTCAGCTGACAACCAGGGGTCATCATCGGCCGCATCATACCGAACGCGCAGGCGCAGTAGAAGCCAAGGACGTGTCGCCCGGACTGCCAAACACGAGGAAGGTAAGCGCTGCACGATAATGTATTATAAGTATATCTTGCGGGACAGTTAAACACCGCAAGTGGACTACCTCACAAAGCAACTCCAGAGTAAATAAACACATGTAAGGTGGGAGATCCGATTTTCTCGGGCACCTGTGCTTTATTTTGGGGATTGTACTACTGTTGTGCCCTGGTTATATGCTGATTCTAGACAAATATCGTTATAAACACTGAGATATATGTATCATAATGACTCAGTGTTTTTTGTTTAATACATTTTTTAATTTTCACGGTGGGGCTTATGTCACAGTGGTGTGTTACCCCTGTTTTTAAAACAAGTTACTATTAAAAGGTATATTTTACTCAGTTGTCACTTCAGTGAACCTTATAATTAATTTTTTCATATTGTGGGAGCACAATCAGATTTTTTATCAAACTATACAGTGAATTTACATTTAGTCCATACAGTTAATTATTTTCATTATATCTGGGTATGGCAGCCTTTGCACTCTCTGATTTAAACACAGAAGGGTGGATGAGTGAGGCTAAAAGTGTCTTTTCTGAATGTGAACTGGTGTATACAGTTCAGGGTGCATCTCTTAAATCTACCTTCAAAAACCTTAATAGATTGCATAAAGACTATACTAGAAGTTGGTGGGAGATCCAGAGTCTGGAAAATTACTATTACAAGATAGTTCCCAGAGGCCTCAGGGTCCCCATTGTCCCAGCATCAAGATTAAAAACCGCTAATATAAAAGAAAGGTGGGAACAGGAGATCACAGGGAGTTCACTTAGGCTGATGCAGATTTTGGTAGAGGAAGAAAAAGTCCAGTTTGACTCTATTAGTGCTGAGCTTAAAAAAGAGATTGAGGCAGCTAAATCCCTGGTAGATACCCCTGGTTTTGATAAAAGGGACAAAGTCCTCCAACAAACTTTAGAAAGGTTCACTAATCATCTAAAGGAACGTAAACACTTCCAATTCCAGAGAGATCTACAGGAATTTAGGGAGAAAAAAGCGTATGATTTTGTTAATACACAACAACAGCAATATCAACAGACCAATAGGGGGCCGAGGGAATCTGACCCTTCCACATCAGAGAGTGAAACAACAGACTCTGAAAGAGTGGGCCCATTTTTTGGTGGTAGCGGTGGGAAACAAAAATTTAGGGGAGGAGCAAGAGGTAGAAATAGAGGCCGTGGTAGAGCCTCTTCTAACAGTGGCAATAATTTTTTAGCCAACAATCCTCCCATTTCCCGCTATATGCTGAGGGGACAAAAGGATTAGTGAAGGGAAACAATATGGATAGGCTACAGATTATTAACCTATCTGAATATAATTTGAGTGCATCAGAGAATACATTATTAGAAAAGGGACTTTCCTTTGTCCCTACAGTTAAATTTGACTCATTTTCATGGATAAAGGATCTTAATTTATTTGCTCGTAAACTCAAATGGATCAAATTTTTCAAACACCATAATAGGAAAAAATGTATGGAACTAGGGTTAGAAGAGTCTGATATGGAAGGCCTTGTAGCCTTGGAGGGGTTATTTGAGGAATCTGGAAGAGCTCCAGGCTTAGGTCCTTTCACCAACCTAAAAATGAAGAGTAGGAAGCTGCCACCTATAGGAGACTTTACCAATGTGGATTTATTTGTGGAGATGGTGGGAGATGAGATTAAAAATCTTAGTCAGGACAGCAGGGGCATGGACAACAATTTGTCTTGGTCCGAACGATTAGCTCTGACCACTCTAGAGAAAAAACAGAACATTGTTCTAAAGGCATCTGATAAAGGTGGGAACATTGTGGTCATGAGTAGGGATGATTATAAAAGAATGTGTGAGGACATTTTATTTAATCATGACTGTTACACCATTTTAAAGGATAACCCTACAGCACTATTCAAGAAAGAGTTGCTGAGCATTCTGAGTGATGCAAAGAGCAGATCTTTGATTAGTGCAGCTGAGTTTGGGTTCCTGTACCCACAATTTCCTGTTATGGCGTGTTTTTATAGCCTGCCCAAAATCCACAAAGGGTATCCTCCCTTACGTGGCAGACCCATTGTTTCAGGCATTAATAATCTAACTCAAAATGTGAGTACATATGTTGATCAGGTGTTGCGCCCTTTTGTCTTGAGTCTCACATCATATGTACGTGACACTATGGATGTCTTGAAACAGATTGACGGTATTTCTCTGGAGAAGGATACAATCCTGGCTAGTCTGGATGTTGAGGCGTTGTATTCATCCATACCTCACAAATGTGGTTATAAAGCGATCGAGTATTATCTGGGATCAAGAGGCACTCAGTTTGCAGCCCATAACCAATTTGTCTTGCAGTTATTACAGTTTGTTCTTGAAAAAAATATATTTATTTTTGAAGACAAAATCTTTCATCAGCAATGTGGTACTGCAATGGGGAGTCCTGCTGCTCCCACCTATGCAAATTTATTTCTTGGCTGGTGGGAGGAGACAATTGTCTTTGGGGACAAATTTGTCAAATGGACTTCATCCGTTGGATTATGGATTAGATATATTGATGACGTGCTGATTCTCTGGAACTCTACAGCGGATGAGTTCCATAGTTTTGTAGCAGCCCTCAACAAGAATGATGTAGGACTAAAGTTCACATGTGAGATCAGTGAGAAAGAATTGTCTTTCCTAGATTTGAAAATCACAAAAACAGAAGAAGGCACTATCCGCACTAAGGTACATCGGAAAGAAACAGCAACTAATAGTTTTTTGCAATGGAATAGCTGTCATCCTTATTCCCTCAAACGTGGCATTCCGAAAGGCCAATTTATGAGAGTACGCAGGAATTGTAGCTCTATGGGTGATTTTGAGTTCCAGGCCCAGGAACTCAAAACAAGATTGAAGGATAGAGGCTTCCCCAAGAGTGTTATCAGGAAGGCCTATGAGGGAGCAAGGGATGCAGATAGGCAATGTCTCCTGGTCCCTAAAAAACGGAAAGAAGAACAGGTTACGAGACTCATAGGCACCTATGATTCAAAACAAAATGATATTATGCAGATACTGAATAGGTATTGGCGTATTCTCAGTTCGGATGTAGATTTAGCAGATCAGATCACACAAAGGCCGTCTGTCACGTATCGGAGAGGGAAAAACATTAGGGACAGAGTCATGCACAGCTGTTTTGACCCCATTTCACCTAGGGGTACGTGGCTGGACAGACAAATACCAGGCACTTTCAGATGTGGTAGCTGTAAAGCCTGTGATTTCATTTTCAAAGGGAATAGCTTTACCAGTGTTGTTACACAGAAAAAATACAATATTCGGGATTATGTCAATTGTAAGACAGCGGGAGTGGTTTACCTAATTACATGCCCATGCCCCCTAAATTATGTGGGTAAAACAGCACGACAATTTCGTCGTCGTATTAGGGAGCATGTTGGAGATATTATCCATGTTAGGGACACCCCAATATCTAAGCACGTGCATGCTAAACATCAAGGCCAGGCAGCATGTTTAAAGTTTCAAGCAATTGAACTTGTTAGACCCCCTAAAAGAGGAGGGGACTGGGACAACCTGATTTTACGTAAAGAAGCACAATGGATCCATAGACTGGAATGTCTACAACCAGCTGGTCTAAATGAGCAGACTAACTATACATGTTTTATTTAATATGCGATACCATTCCCCTGTAGGTGGCTTACCTCTACTGGGCTGCCTTTAGGGTGGGTGAGTCTTTATCTGCATTTTGTACTATTTTTTGAGATAGCCATTTTTGGTCAGCCGACACTTAAAGAGATCGTTTGTCAGTTTTTCTTAATATGAGGGACTTAGTAATCTTGTCCACCTTACATGTGTTTATTTACTCTGGAGTTGCTTTGTGAGGTAGTCCACTTGCGGTGTTTAACTGTCCCGCAAGATATACTTATAATACATTATCGTGCAGCGCTTACCTTCCTCGTGTTTGGCAGTCCGGGCGACACGTCCTTGGCTTCTACTGCGCCTGCGCGTTCGGTATGATGCGGCCGATGATGACCCCTGGTTGTCAGCTGACGGCGGGGGGTCACATGGGCAGGTGTCACGAATCGAGAGGGTGCTGTGATTGGTCAGTTCATGTGTTGCCGCCAATACGAGGGGTGGAGTTTAGGCGTTTATAGTAACCCAGCGCCTGCAATGAAGTATGCCGTTGACATCGATACGTGCATCTTCCCGTGACGCACAGCAGAATATCTGCTGTTGAACATTACTATCGCTGGCGATGAGGCCAGAGTTACCAAGATACGGACCCCTGAGGATGAGTATCTGAAACGCGTAGGGTCGTCTATTGTTTATGGAATGTCTGCATTGGGGACAGTCATATTGTGTTACACCCAGCGCTAGGAGATCCGATTTTCTCGGGCACCTGTGCTTTATTTTGGGGATTGTACTACTGTTGTGCCCTGGTTATATGCTGATTCTAGACAAATATCGTTATAAACACTGAGATATATGTATCATAATGACTCAGTGTTTTTTGTTTAATACATTTTTTAATTTTCACGGTGGGGCTTATGTCACAGTGGTGTGTTACCCCTGTTTTTAAAACAAGTTACTATTAAAAGGTATATTTTACTCAGTTGTCACTTCAGTGAACCTTATAATTTATTTTTTCATATTGTGGGAGCACAATCAGATTTTTTATCAAACTATACAGTGAATTTTTATCTTGCTGTTATAGTAACAATTTACTTGTTTAATACTAGGTGTCTTCTAAAATGAAGCAATTTAAGGATGAGCTTTTGGCATCTTGTTTAACGTTATTACTTTCTCTGCCTCATGATATCATCATGCTTGATATGAAAGCCTACATCCCAGCATTACAAGTAAGTTATGACAATTTTGTTGAGCAGACTATATCACACTTGAAGTTATTTTCCACAGTGGTTATGTATGAAAGGTATTCATATTTATTCTACTTCTATTATCCCATTAAAAGAAGAGAAGTAAAATCACACCGCAATTTGGTATCCTCCACAGCTACACTCCCATATTACCTGAAGCACTCCAGCATGTAATGGGAGTAATTTTGGTTTTAGGAGTATATTTACACTTTTCAGGACCTACTTACATTCTGGCCAAGTTCTTATGTCCGCCTCTACAATTGTCCAGTTGACATCCATTCACTTGAACTCCAGTTGATAATAATAAATACTTCTTGTATTAGAGTGTAAAATATCTGCATCAGAACAGAAAAATCTACTACGATAAAGCCCTAACTATCCATTAGGCATACAGGCTTTTACTATGTGTTAATGGTTATATTTATATTCATTCTTAGATTTTGTCTGGTCTGGTTTGTATACACTGCACAGTTGAACAACTTGTTAGAATTAAATATACAACATATAACAGGATATAACATTAACTTTTTATTGAATATAGACTGCCTTTAAGTTGGGCTTGAGCTTCCCACCGCTGGCAGTTGCTGGCCTTGATGCACTTGAACATTGGTCATCTCGAATTCCTCCAGATATTATGGAGCCGTTCTACAAGGATGTTCTACCATGCCTAGATGGCTATTTGACCGACACATCATCCACAGGTATTTAATGTTATTTTGTAACTTATTGGTGGGATTTTATTAAGACTGACGTTACAAACGCCAGTCTTAGGCCCCATGAGAATGGGAGGCCGAAAATTTCCCTAAAGTGCTTCGTGAAAATGGAGCAGTGGTGCGCATGCTCGATCAGCGCTCCATTAATTTCTACGGAGCTGCCGGAGACAGCAGTCCCGGCTCTCCACTGTTGTTGATTCTATGTTCCTCAGGCTGGCTATAAGCTGCTGTTCCCTTGTCAGCTGTCTGAGGATATAAGACTAGCAGAGAGACTGGAGCCTGGTGGTCAGCTGAATAGCAGGTTTAACCTCTACACATTTAACAGTTCATCCTTTTGTGTTTTTTTTTTTAATGTTTTTTTTTTATAACATTGGCCCAATTAAAGAGGCTCTGTCACCAGATTATAAATGCTCTATCTCCTACATAATCTGGTCGGCGCTATTTTGAAAAACGATCATTTTTGCCAAAGTTATGAACCCTTTTTTAGATTTATGCTAATTCGTTTCTTAATAGACAACTGGGCGTGTTTTTACATTTTACCAACTGGGCGTTGTGAAGAGAAGTGTATGACGCTGACCAATCAGTGACCAATAGGTGTCATACACTTCTCATACACTTCTCATACACTTGTCATACACTGAAAACATGATTACAGTACGGGACAGTTTTCACGCATCGAGGCAGTGACACCTAGCATCATAGATAACTATGATGCTAGGAGCCCTGCTCCCTGCAGTGTGTTCGGTCTGGGAAATGCGGCCGACACACGGACCGAACACGCTCATGTGAATTAGGCCTAACTCTAGCGCAGTACTACACTTGAATTGGCTTTTTCTACATTGGAGAATTTTCTCCCCTTGGCAATTGTGTTTGAATAAGGTCTTGTGTGGACCGAAACATTACACATTTAATTCTGGATTGCCAACAAATATACTTGGAGCATATTTAAGAGTAAAAAATTCTTTCAAATATATTGTTAGTGTTCAACCTTACTTTTGCCCTCACAAATTCCAAAACGGAGCAGTTTAACTTTCTATTATATAATTTCTGAATATCACATTCATTGTTCCAATTCAAAGCATGCGGCTTGTACATTAAAGTGCCTCTCGGCCTGATTGGCTGAGCGGCATGACGTAGTAGTGACTATGGCATGTTGTAGGCCAAACGGATTCACACACTGTGACCTTGTGTTGCCTCAGACAATTATGCCGGGAGGCACGTAAGTTTGGGGGCTTCGTTTTGGTGCCAAACATCACAGGGCACCTTCAGAGGTGACGGGTCACAGCTGTCTTAACGGCATGAAGGGGATCTACCACAATATTAGGCAGGCGTTTTTAATGTTATGGCTGATCAGTGTATAGATCATACATATACATCTATATAGGTGTATAGATTTTATATGTATGTATGTGTATATAACAAACCGACTAATGCCCCGAATGATACTAGTGGTCCTAGTGACTAATTAAAACTAAACCAGAATAAGAAACAAGTCACGACCAGGTGTTTGAAAAAATACAAATAATCTTTATTAAAGTCAATTAGACACATGGAGACAACATATAACACTTAGACATAATAAAATGCCATGGACCCTCGAACACAAACGGAATCCGAACGTAAAAGCAGAGTAGCCCCCCAGAAGTAAAAATGGTCTGACAAAACCTATATATAGCTAAAGTGCATACATACATATTGATAAGCAGGTACTAGGCATGGTACGCTTTGCACAGATGAATACACAAATAAGTATAGAGAATATATATAAGGTACAATCTAAGTAAAAGTGACATGTAAAGTAGTATACCTACACCTGCGTATAAGAGGATAAATAGGAGATCAAGACCAGGAGGGGGACCTCTGCTTAACCCAACGCGCGTTTCGCTGGTGCTTCGTCAGGGGCTTCGTTTTGGTGCCAAACATCACAGGGCACCTTCAGAGGTGACGGGTCACAGCTGTCTTAACGGCATGAAGGGGATCTACCACAATATTAGGCAGGCGTTTTTAATGTTATGGCTGATCAGTGTATAGATCATACATATACATCTATATAGGTGTATAGATTTTATATGTATGTATGTGTATATATATATGTGTGTGTGTGTGTATATATATATATATATATATATCTCACAGTTGAGTCACATTATTATGACCACAAGCCAATATCCAGAGTAACCGCTGTGTGCAGCACGGACAGCAGCAAGACGGGCTGGGAGTGACTCAGTAAGGTGCTGGTGGGTTGTCTCCGGTATCTGGAGCCATGCTAACTGCAGTGCATCCTACATTTGCCAGAGGGTTTGTGGGGGAGGATCCATAGAGCGAAGAAGACTATCGAGGTGCTCAATTGGGATCAAGTAAGGCAAATTAGGGGGCCAGGAAAGTACTCGGAAGTCTTGGTGCTCCTCTGCTCTTCTAACCACTGTCGGACATTTCTAGTCGTGTGACATGTCACATTGTCTTACTGGAAGATTCCATCTGCCCCAGGGAAGACAAACTGCATGTATGGGTGGACGTGATCTGCAACGATGGTTTCATACCCAAATCCGTTCAGAGTGCCGTCCACATGGATGAGAGGGCCCAGAAAATGGCATGAAAAAATAAAGACCATAACGCTGACGCCACCAACTTCTGTTCTTCAAAAAAAGGTTGCAGTGTGTTTGTTCTCGGTTTCTCGCCAGCCACACCAACGTCCATCCGTTTGATGAAGCAGAAAACGTGACTCATCGAAGGAGGCAACCCTTTGCCAATAATCGGTGGTCCAATTCCGATGCTGCCATGCAAATTAAGGCCTTTTTTTTCGATGCACCTTTGTTAGCATAAGAGCAGTGACCATCCATCTGGTTCGGAGCCCCATACACAGTAAGGTTCGCCAAACTGTTGTTTTCGACACACGTCTGGTAGCCCCCTGGTTGATATTCACTGTGAGCTGCTCCACTGTAGCCAATGTTTACCTCTCAAATCAATGGCACGTGGTGCCCCGCAGTTTCCACATCGGTTATTCCCAAAGGTTCCATTTGTCCACTCACGATACACTTTCAACAGAGCAGCACGAGAACAGTTCACAATTTGCGCTGTTTTAGAAATACTGCCACCTATGGCCCGAAAGCCAATAACAATCTCTTTTTGCAACTCTGATAAATTTCCTCTCTTACCCATGGCAACAATGAGTGATATGTGTTTAGTCAGCCAATCGCACACCTTATGTGCCCACCAAGGCAGCCCACGACATCACTTCCTTCATGGGCTACACGCTGCCGACGTCAAAAGTAGGAGGTGGTCATAATAATGTGACCCGATTTAATATGATCTATATATATCTTGCTTTGAAATGAAAAATCTTTTTTTTTATTTTTTTAACTGATTGGAAAGATGATTAAGACCAAATCAAAACAATAATTTTGCACTATGTAATTATAATGTTGCCACTTTATCTATTTCAGATGGGTCTCTGAATGCTCTTGACGTAGATCGCCTGTCTCGTGCGTCACAAAAAGGTTTTAATAAATATCTTATTAAGCAAATACAGAGAACAAAAGCACTCTCTGTGGTATGTAATTTCTTTCTTAATAGAGCTTTATTAATGTTTTTAAATTGTAAGCTTTTTCACTAGAATACTTGTAAGTCATAAATATATTATATAATGGTTTTTTTAGGCTCTCTTCACATCTGCATCCTGGTTTCCTTTTATTAGGGAAACCAAGATGCAGAACCGGATCTGTTGTACAAGGGATACCTCCAGCGCCGATTGAATCCTTTGACCTTATTTGGGGTCCATGGAGTTCCATCATGGTGTCCGTCGTTTCGTTGGGAAGAATAGTGTTGCATGTAAAACGAGCCTCCAATGCAGATTTGATGATGGCCTTAAAGGGGTTATCCATTCTTTAAAAATGTATGCGTAGTTGGTTTAAATGCAGTAAAATAAGTCGCTTACTAAAGTGTGCACTCTGTAGGTGAAAGGCCTCTGAGCCATTCTCACATGCAGTTACTTAACCAGGCTCCTGGTGTTTATATTCTGCTGCTGTTATATTTCATTTTCTGTACCGGAGGCTATTTCCCTTCTCCCCTTCCCCTTCTCGCGTTCCCTTTTTTCCTGCTCCACAGACACTCACACATCACTTGACTCCTATCTACATTGCTCTCTGCTCCCCGCTCCCTCCCTGTTTCACAGTCCTTTTGTTGTAGGTGAAGACAATGAATAATGACGGCACCACCTTACAACTTGTAATAGAAGAGCATGCAGACAGTGTCTGTGAGAAGACAGAGGAATCATGGTAGATGTAGTCCTCTACATAGTAATCCTGCCTACAGACCTTTTAACCGCTTAATGACCAGCCTATTTTTGGCCTTAACCCCTTAAAGGCCAGGCCAATTTGAGTTTTTAATTTTCGTTGTTTCGTCTATGCCTTCCAAAAGCTATAACTTTTCTATTTCTTCATCGACAAAGCCATATGAGATCTTGTTTTTTGCGGGATAAGTTTTTAGTTTTTCATGGCACCATTTATCGTATCGCATAATGTACTATGAACCGGAAAAAATATTATTTGTGTGGTGAAATGGGCAAAAAATAGCGATTACACCATTTTTTGGGGTGTTTTGTTTTTACGGCGTCCATCAGGCGGTAAAAGTTACATATTCACCTTATTCTACAGGTTGATACAATTATGGCAATACCAAATTTATATGTTTTGTTTTACCACTTTTAAAAAAAATAAAACTATTTGCTAAAAAAAAAAAATGTTTTGTGTCGCCAAATTCTGAGAGCCATAACTATTTTATTTTTCCATCAATTTCGAGGTGTGAGGGCTTAAATTTTGCGGAGCGAGCTGTAGTTTTCACCTTTACCATACATGGGGTACGTGCGACTTTTTTATCACTTTTTATTCTTTTTTTTTGGAGAGCGAAGGTCACCAATAAAAAACAATATGCATGTTTAGATTTTTTTCCCCACACTTTTTTGCGTCCTAAATTTACGTTGTTTACGGTGGGGCATAAATAACACAATAACTTTATTCAGCGGGTTGTTACGATTGCAACGATACCAAATTTTTATAGATGTTGTATTTACTACTTTTACACAGTAAAAGCATTTTTTTTCAAATTTTTTTATTTTTGTGCCCCCATATTTGAAGAGGCATAACTTTTTTGATTTTTCTGCCGATGCAGTGTATGAGGGTTTTTTTTTTTTTTGCGGGACGACTTGTAGTTTTTATTGGTACCATTTTGGAGTAGATGCGACTTTTTGACCACTTTTTAGCAAATTTTTTTTAAATGCAGGATTCACAGAAAACAGAGATTTTTATTTTAGTATTTTACGGCGTTCACCGTGCTGGTTAAATAATGTAAAAACTTTATAGTTAGGGTAGTTACGGTCGCGGCGATACCAAATATGTGTAACTTTTTTTGTTTAATAATAAAGCATTTTGTAAGGGGAAAAAGTCAGTATTTCATTTTTTTTGTTTTTTTAACTTTTTTTTAAATTAACTTTATTAAACTTTGTTTTTACTCTTTTACTAGTCCCACTAGGGAACTTCACTATGCGATCGTCCTATCGCTTTTAAAATACACTGCAATACTTTTCTGCCTGTCCGTGGCCTAGCAGGCACAACTAGTGGCAGACCTGGGGGCCTTTATTAGGCCCCCGGCTGCCATAGAAACCACCGACAGCTTGCGATCTTACACAGGGTGTTAGAGGGGTGGGAGAGGGAGCTTGCTATTGAGCGCCGCATCTGAGGGCTTAAGCTGGCGAGATCGATACGGATATCAATATCGCCAGTTAGAGCAGGGCTGCTCCCAGTCCTCCGGTTGCTGAGAGCAAGGAGATTTAACTGCTCCCTGCTCTGTTTATTCCGATTCAGCGCCGTGAAAAGGCGTATGCATCGGAATAAAGCCTATTAGTGGCTGCCGTGAAAAGGCGTATTGGCGGCCACTAACTGGTTAAGCAGTAATGAGTACAGAAACCTTTGTAAACTTCTCTGGTTTAATCTATTTAAGGGCACTTTCACATGTCAGTATTTAGGTCAGTATTTTGCATCCGTATTTGTGAGGCAAACCCAGGAGTGGAGTATAATGGAAAGATTTGCATCCCTTACGTTGTTAAACGGGCGGAATCAAAGTGATCTTTAATTCTGCCCATTGCAGCGAGTTGAAGGCTGTGTAACACAAGTGTACAAAGAAGGAATCCAGGCAGCACATCCAATGGAACAAAAAAGGTTTATTCACCCGTGCGACTTTTCAGCAACACAGAGCCTTTCTCAAGCATCTGTGTAGCTGAAACGTTGCGCGGGTGAATAAACCTTTTTTGTTCCATTCGATGTGCTGCCTGGATTCCTTCTTTGTACACATGTGACTAGGACGGCTGGATCCAGTCCTGTTGGGCTTTGCACTCCGTAACTGTATATCATTCTGGTGCTGTTATTTCCATTGACTTTGATACGGCTATGTAACACAGCCACCACCTGCTGAGTATGAAGCGAGCTCAGCCCGTGAGCCCCCTCCATACGTCCCCTTAACGGCTGTCACATACATGTTCGTGACATGTCGTTAAGGGGTTAATGTTTGTTGTAGAATTAAGTTATGCAGATTTCCAATATGCTTTCTGTATTCATTTCTCATGGCTTTCAAGATCACGCCTTGTTATTCAGTAGGAACAATTATTTTTTCATTCCAGTGGATAAATTGTTGTCCATGTTCATGTGATTGGCACACAGGTGCATGGCTCGTTACAAGACACAACTCTGATGCACATATAGTAACTGTAACGAGCTTTGCACTTTTGTGACTTGACTAGGACAGAGTTTTATCCACTGGAAGTCAACAATGAATGTTCCTACTGAATAACAACAAGCAGAGATATTCTGGTCGTGGCTCAGCCAGCTTCGTTTCTCCCTACTCGCAGCCAGGATGCCCCAGTTTCCAATAGCATCTGCTTGTGGTTGCTGTGCAACATGGTGTTGGCCTTCGAGGCCATGCCCTATGCCCAATTTTGCACAAGGCCTCTCCAGTGGACCGTCTTCGCACTCTGGAACATATACCAGGATTACTTGGACAAGTCGATCCTCGTGCCCCCATAGTGTTTGTCGGGAGTTTCCCTGGTGGGAAATCTCCTAGGGCCGGTTCTTCTCTCCAGTGGCTGGTCATCTTGACGAATGCCAGCCTCTAGCTCTGAGGTGCGGTATTCAGCCTTCTCACCGTTCAGGACACATGCTCGATGGACGTAGAGCTGCCCTAGATTAATTTTCTAGAATTGAACAACTCTATTCCAGGGTCGCCTGTTCCGAGTCCAGATCGACATCTCAACCATCAGGGCGGAACCAGGGGCAGATCGACTATGTGGAAGATATCTCTGATACTCTACTGGGCAAATAATCACATCCTAGCCCGCTCAGCGTACAATGGCTCAGTTGTGGAAAACTGGTATGCAGACTTCATTTGTCGGGAGAATATAGATGTTCCTCCAGATCTGCCGGAGATGGGGCACTCAAGACGTCGATCTTTTCACGTCCCACTTTATCCATAGGGTTCTAGCCTACGTGGCCAGGACTCTGGGATCCCAGGGCTCTTGCCATCAATGCCCTGGTCACTCCTTGGAAAGGGTTCTCTATTCTGTATCTCTTAAATCCCCTTTTGCTACTGCCCAGAGCTCTCAATCTGGTCAATTTGGAGGGCATACCAGTCATGCAGTTAGCCCTAAGACTGACTTTACTGGGTCTGGTACACAGTCCTCGTAAATGTATTTACGGACGCCCCATGCTGCCTGTCACTAGAACGCTTTATCCTTTTTCAAGTTCCACTGTTCAAACCCACCTCCACTTAGTTTAACAGGGTGGATGTTGAAGCCAAAGTACAGTACTGAGATTACACATTCTATCTGAGCCTGTAATTCACACTGTTAAAGGCCAGGAAGCCTCAGTCGACCAAGGTGTACCACCAGACGTGGAAGTCCTGTTTCCGTTGGTGTGAGCAATGCAGTTTCCATCCCTTGGTGTGCTCCACCCCTAAGATTCAGTTTTTCATGCAGTCCAGTCTGGATCAGGGCCTGCCTTCCTTTTAAAGGACAGGTCTCTGCTCTCTCTTCTTTTTCAGTGAACACTGGCTTTCTGTGCACAGGTGAAGACCTAGACCTTCTTGCAGGATGTGGTGGATGCCGTCCCTCCTTTTCAGCATCCCTCTGAACTCTGGGATCTCAACCTGGTACTCGGAGCTCTCCCTGCCCCCCCCCCCCCCCATTTGAGCCAGTATGGGATATCTTGCTCAGTATTTCCTGAAGGTTGCCTTCCTTTCAGCCATTACTTCGATCAGACGGGTTTTGGAACTGGCAGGGATATCCTGTAAGGCTGGATTCACACGAGCATGTTCAGTCCGTAAAGGACGGAACGTATTTCGGCCGCAAGTCCCGGACCGAACACAATGCAGGGAGCCGGGCTCCTAGCATCATAGTTATGTACGACGCTAGGAGTCCTTGCCTCTCCGTGGAACTACTGTCCCGTACTGAAAACATGATTACAGTATGGGACAGTTGTCCCGCAGCGAGGCAGGGACTCCTAGCGTCGTACATAACTATGATGCTAGAAGCCTGGCTCCCTGCAGTGTGTCCGGCCCGGGACTTGTGGCCGAAATACGTTCCGTCCTTTACGGACCGAACATGCTCGTGTGAATCCAGCCTAAGTCTCACTACCTGATTATCTTCAGGGATGAGGTAGTGTTCCGTCCCATACTATCCCTGCTGCTGAAAGTGTCTCTGCCTTCCACATCAATGAGGACAATGTCAATCCCTTCCTACTCATTGTGTTGATGTGTTTAAAGCAGTTCACACCTACCTTGCGGCGACTGAAACCTTTAAGACGCTCTCACTCTCTTTTTTGTGATCCCCGAGGCGCTGCATAAGTGTCTTTTGGCTTCCAAGGCTATCATTTCTCATTGAATTGCGTCTGTGATTCTGGAATCCTATCGGTCCAAAGACCAGGTTCCTCCCTTACCGACCATTCCATGAGGGCTATCGGCATATCCTGAGTGGAGAAATACCAGGCTTCGATCTCTCTGGTTTGCAAACCTACTATGTGGGCTTCGGTGCAGACCTACATGAAGTTCTACTAAATTCATACTCTAGCTTCCTCTGATGCCAGCCTCGGTCGCAAAATACTCTAAACTGCTGTGCGCATTGAAGATTCCATATTTTGCTCATCCTCTGGGACTGCTTAAGGATGTGACATGGTGCTCTTTCCCCTAATGATATTAACAAGATAATTAGATTTTTGAATGAACCGTAAAACCCCTTTCTCGTTGAACTCATTGGGAGTCCGGATCCCACCCTCTTGTTTTTTTCCTGCGCCCCGGACTTTTATATTTTATATGTTTCATACAGTTTAAGAAATTAAAGCTGGGCTTTGAATGGTTGCTATAAGCTACATGCCATTTTTGATAAATGAGGACCATTGTGGCTAAAATGGTTACACTGCCATCAGTTGCTATCGAATGCCAGAATCTGCAGTTGCGTGTTTTATATTTTGCTTTGTTTTTAGATTTGCTTTTGTTTTTAGTTTTGTTTTTAAATACATATATGTAGAGAGAAACTATTTAATTAACAACATATAATCCAGCATCAAAATCCAGATGCATTTTGAAACGTATCTCTGAATAAATTCTGTTTGTGGAATTTGGTATAGAGAATGGATGTTACCAGCAGGTAAAGCTGATACACATCTACTGTAAAAAATTTATTTTATGTTTGTGTAAACAGTCTTTGCTTATCAGAGTGCGTCCTGGTGTTTGTTTTTTTATTTATCCTTGCTCTTTGATGTGGCCTATGTGGATTGTACACGAGTGATCGTATTTATTTTTTGGTTTGTTTGTAGAAAGAGGAGTCGTCTTTGGCAGCAGTGAGGAGTAGAGTTGTACGATTACTTGGATCTCTAGGAGGACAAATTAATCGCAGCCTGGTAACAGGTAACTTTTCTTATTGTGTATAAAAAACTTTGCTTATGTTCTTAAACAACGGTACATTTGTGCATTAAACTACAGCTAGGATTATTAAAGACATGCACAATAATATGACCCCCATATAGTGCTCAAATAATAAAGCCAAACAGTTCCCACTCAGTGCTCCAATACAGCATAAAATGGTTGTCCCAAGAGTATCATTTATGACCTATCTAAGGCAGGTAATTTCTGATTGCTGGGGACCCTACCTCTGGGACCCCTGCCGATCACTACAGCAGGGTTCCCGAAACCCCCATTCCCCCTCACTGCACTATCGCAGTAAGATGGAGTTTGAAGGGGGCAGAGGACTAGCATGCATCCTTCTGCTCCATTCAAATCCTATTGGACCTCACCAGATGGTTACAGGGCCGGGCGGACAACCGTTCTCAAGATGAATGCGAGTCCCAGTGCTGGGACCAGCATCTATCTGACATTTGTGGCTTATCTTGTGAATATATGGCCATACATGTTCAAGATGGGAGACCATTTAAGAGTCCAAAGTGAAATAATTATTGCCCTGGTATAGACTTTCTATGTGAAGCCCGTCTTCAGGCATTTGTAATATAAGAACATTTGTAATATATCTTATTAGAGAAAAATGTCACCTTCCTTTTTTTTTTTTTTTTTTTTTTTTTTTAACTTATCAGGCTCTGAATTTACTGCTTTCTCAGCTCAGCTCACCCTGGGATCCGGTTACAGCTGCAGGGAAGGGGGTAGTAGAACAGTGGGACCAGAGTGAGTGGGAGAGAGGCGAAAGACAGATTGCTTCAGCTGCTCACTCATAGTAAGATTTATATCTCACCCCAGTGCCGGAGTCTTGGCTACACTGCTCATTACTGCTGTATAATATACTGCTGCAGCTTTTATATTTATATATATATATATATATATATATATATATATATATATATATATATATATATATATATTGTGACAGTGTATAGAAGACATGATAGCAATTAGGTTCCACCCACTAGCTCAGAGACCACTGAGTATTAGAGCGAGAAACTGCAGAGGGGAAAACTGCTTAAAAAAAAAAATCAGAATACAAGTCCTATAATGGCTTGTCATGTACACACTTATGACAGCTGATTTGGAAAAGTAATTTCCAAGTGAAGGTGCGCATAAAATACCACAAATTGAAAAATACCTAGCTCTAAAACTGGTACAAAGTGGAGTCGTTGCCCATTGCAGCCAATCAGATTTGACTTCCCCTATTCAGAAGCCCTTTGGAAAATGAAAGCAGTGACCTGATTGGTTTCCATAGGCAGCAACTCCACACTACTTTTACACCAGTTTTGATACATCATCCCCAATGGCTCCAAAAGTGGATTAGAAATAAAACGGTTTGTCATCAATTGTAAACAAAAACATGTATTACACAGTAACTATGTGTGATTTTCATAATTTATGTGGATTTACTTATTTTCTGGTTTATGAACTATTTTAATTATTGTCTCTTTTGCTTTAAAAGCTACATCTACTGAAGAAATGATAAAGAATCATGTTTCATGGGACACTGAAAAAAGACTGAGCTTTGCTGTACCATTTGCTGATTTGAAACCTGTGATCTACTTGGATACATTTCTGCCACGTGTCACAGAACTTGCACTTTCTGCCAGTGACCGACAGACAAAAGTACCTTTTGTATTTATTTTTGCATTTTTATTTCAGTGAATCTGATAAATGAGATTAACACAAGAAATATTTTTAGAGAGTTTTAAAAGTTTGCTCTTACAGCTGGCAGTATCCAAACGTTTACTGTAGATAGGCTTTGATGAGACAGATAAATTCCAAAAGTGCGTCCTTTTGGCTTATATGTGGCAAGTTTACATGTGGTTGTTTTTGCAAAGGCTGTTACATTTTTCCGAACCGCACAAGGGGTTATAAACCTTGCCACTAGGAGATTGAGGCTATGTAGAATAAAAGGTTGGCTCCTCTTATGGAGACTGTACCCCCTTTACAGGCGTCAGAATAATCAGTTTCAGCCTAGTGTCTGTCTTCAATAAAATAACTCTTCTGGAATTGCCTTGAAAGTTTCAAAATATTTTCGCTGGAAATAACGCCATCAAAGATGTCAATTTTTATTTTTTTTCTAGTGTTGGATTCATTAAGAAACAGATTCCACATCCTTTTTTTGGTTCATTCCTGGGCCTGTGTCGTAATGGTTACTTGGTTCGTTTTCGCTGTGGACCAGGATATGGTTTCTATTTCGTTTTTGCTTCAAGTTTTGCTTCTCCAGTTGTTGTTTTTTTTTTTTCTACTTCTTTTACACAAACGGACTAGCCTGATGTCTATAGAAGTGATATAATTTGCATTGCTAAAGCCAACCTTTTCTTCTACCTAGTGGCAGGGCCTATACCCAGTGCTGTGCCCCAATGAATCCTACTAGAAAAAGTTTATACAGATAGTACAAGAATCAAATTTTTCATTTTGTTTTTAAAGAAAAGTAATAACAGTTTTTTTTGTTTAGCTCTAACAATCTGTAAGTATTGTATACGAAACTACACCCACTCACACACACAGATTATCCATAACATTAAAACCGCCTGCCTAAAACAGCTCTGTGCCATCAAGGCATGGACTCCAGAAGAACTCTGAAGGTGTCCTGTGGTATCTGGTGCCAAGAAGTTAGCAACAGATCTAAGTCCTATAAGTTGCGAGGTTGGGTCTCCAAGTCAATCGTGTGGCCATAAGGGTCTATTAAAATTGCCGTACGGTTTTGCATACAAATGTAAAAAGTAGTTTTATCCAAAACACAGCACGGCTATCAACAATAAATTTCAAAACCACTCCGGACAGCACGGTGCTGTTTTCAGACGCATCGCGCCCACGTCTAAGCTATCCCGTGTGGCAAACTTCAGGATCTAAGTGATAATGACAAAGGAAAAATTTTAATGGCTAGATGACAGGCATTTTTCAGATAGTCAGCAGTTTTTCAGGCAACACCGCGCAGCCACTAAAAATCAAGCTTCTAAGCTGAACAGCATGTCTCCACAGGTTTCAGCTGCATCGCGCCCTTGTCAATGCTACCCATGTGGTCCTTATATATGCTAAGCCATGACAGGTGCCATAGTAACGAGGTAATCCGTGTTATTCACTTCACCTGTTAGTGGTTTTAATGTTATGGATATATAGATATACAATGCGTTCGGAAAGTCTTCAGACCCTTTCAATTGTTTCCCATTTTGTTATATTGAGGTCTTGTGCTACAATAAAAAAAAAATATTTTTTTTTCCCATCCTTGTGCACTCATTACCCCATAAAGACAAAGTGAATACAGAATGTTAGTAATCTTTGCTAATTTATTGAAAAGGAAAAAAACGAAAATATTGCATTGACAGAAGTATTCAGACCCTTTACTCAGTACTTAGTTGAAAAACCTTTGGCAGCACTAACCGCCTCCAGTCGTCTTGGGTATGATGCCACCAGGTTTGCGCACCTGGATTTGGGGATTTTCTGCCATTCTTCTCTGCAGATCCTCTCGAGCTCTGTCAGGTTGAATGGGGACTGTCGGTGGACAGTTATTTTCAGGTTTCTCCAGAGATGTTCGATTGGATTAAAGTCAGGGCTCTGGCTGAGCCACTGAAGGACATTCTCAGAGTTGCACCTAAGCTAGTCCTGTGTTGTGTTGGCTGTGTGATTAGGGTCATTGTCTTGTTGGAAGGTGAACCTTCAGCCCAGCATTCTGGATCAAGTTTTCATTAAGAATATCTCTGTACTTTGCTCCATTCATCTTTCCCTCAACCCTGACCAGTCTTCCTGTCCCAGCCGCTGAAAAACACCCCCACAGCATCATGCTGCTACCACCATGCTTCACTTGTAGGGAGGGTATTGAGCAGGTGAGTGCAGTATGATGGGGAAAAACTTTTTTTTTTTTTTATTGTAGCACAAGGCCTTAACATAACAAAGTGAAAGGGTCTGGACGCTTTCCAAATGCAAAATATATATATATATATATATATATATATATATATATATATATATATATATATATATATATATATTATACACGCACTGAATGGCCACTTTATTAGAGACACACCCATCTAGTATAGGTTTGAACCTCATTTGGCTTTCAGCGTTGCAGCAATTTGTCGTAGCATAGTTTCCAGTAGGTTTTGAATCCATTCAATGGTAATATTGACCCATGCGGACAGGATAGCATCTCACAGTTGCTGTTAAAATGTTCTTCTGCCATAGGGTAAACAACTGCGTAATGAACTTGTTCGGCTACAATTCTTCGGTAAGCCTTACTGTTCAAACGTCCATCCACAGGTATCAGGGGACTCAGGGTGTTCCAAAGAAAAACCTCCACAATATTGCTCCACCTTCACCAGCCTGAAATGTTGATAACTGACATGAAGGGTTCATCGATTTTATGCTACTAGCATCAATTCCTGACCCACCCATCAGCATGGTCCAACAGAAATCGGGATTCATCTGACCAGGCGATGTTTTTGCTCGGTGATCCAATTTTTGCGCTTTTTTTCCCATTGGAGCCTTGCCTTTTGTTTTACTAAGACAGTAATGGCACTCGAACTGGTCGTCTGCTGTTAAATCCCATATGTGATAAGAAAAGACGAGACTTACATTTGAACATATTAGTTGAAGTACCAACGTTGCACTGCTTATTCGTCAAAACTGTTCTTGACACCTGCCTGTGACCACTTTCGATGAGTTATTGATGCCGGTGAATGTTTTTTTTTTTTCCGATCATATCATTTTTAGTTTACACTAGACACCGTTGCACAAGAAAACCCCATAAGGTTGGCAGTTTTGAAATACTGGCCCGAGGTTGTCCTGCAACAATGACCTTGCCTCGTTCGAAGTCGCTCCGTTTGCTCAATTTATTTATTTTTTAAAAATATATTTTTGCTTTTTAACAACGAAGAAAAAAATAATTGTGTATCATACAGTGAGGCAATGAACAATACTCAAACCTGGTTAGAATACATAACAGAAGTAGGTAATACACAATCATGGAGGTATCATTTCTGAAGTAAGGTATTCGTTCGAGTAAACAGGGCAGTGGAAATTACAATTGCCACCCAAAGGTGATAAACCAACAGCCATCACACAAACAGAAGTGCACCACCTATCCCCCCCAACCCCACATAGTACTAAAGGATAGATTAACATTTTTTTTTTTTAATGTCTATTCACACTGAAACCGGATTCATGGAAAACGTTATTTTATTCTGCACTCCGGGGTGTCTAATTGCAGAAGGGAAGTTCCAATCATGAAAGGGCAGGTAATTCTAATAAAGGGGCCATTCAGTGTATATATGTATACATTTTTTATTTTTTTTAATCATCTGTTTATGCAGCTTGTTTTCTATAACACTGTTCTTATTTCCATAAGGTTGCCGCTTGTGAACTTTTACATAGCATGGTTACATTTATGTTGGGAAAAGCATCTCAATTACCTGATGCCCAAGAAGGGCCCCCTCCGATGTACAGACTATTCAAACGCACATTTCCTGTGTTGCTCTGCTTGGCCTGTGATGTTGATCAGGTATGTTTGGATGGCTACATTTCATAAATCTAGACCTATACATATATGTAAGCGCTGAGCAAGCATTCTGGCCAAATATTGCCCTTCAGATATTTGCTTAATTAACCCTTTTAGGACCAGACTAATTTTTGTTTTTATTCTTTTATTTTTTCCTCCCCGCCTTCAAAAGTCATAATTTTTTTTTATTTTTTCATTGACACAGCCATATGAGGGTTTAATTTTTATGGGACAAATTGTACTTTGGCGCTGTTTAATATTATGTGTGATTCGCATGATCAGGTGACTGGTTAAAAGGAAAACTGAAATGTATATAGTTTTGCTATGTTTTAGTGCATTTAAAAAAAAAAAAATGTTTGAAAAAAAAATAAATAATTATTATTATTTGCATCACCATATTGTGAACCCCCGTAACTCTTTTTTTTTATTTTTTTTATTTCTGTGTACACAGCTGTGTAAGGCATCTTTTTGTACGGGAAAATGTTGTTTTTATTAATACCATTTTGGGGAGTGCCTAGCATTTTAATCACTTTTTATTACATTTTTGGGGGGTTTAAGTAGCAAAAAAAACTGTGATTCGGCCATTTTGATTTTTTTATCCCGCTATGGATAAATATTTTTATACTTTTATAGTTCACGCATTTTAGGACGTGGGGGTACCTAAATGCTTTTGTTATTTAGGAAAAGGAGGTTGATTTTGAATATATATATGTGTGTGTGTGTGTGTGTGTGTGTGTGTGTGTGTGTGTGTATATATATATATATATATATATATATATTTATTATAGTATAATTTTTTTCTATTTAAAAAACCCACGAAAACCCTTTTTTTATTTTTACATTTTTCT
Organism: Rhinoderma darwinii; assembly: GCF_050947455.1. Taxonomy (NCBI): domain Eukaryota; kingdom Metazoa; phylum Chordata; class Amphibia; order Anura; family Rhinodermatidae; genus Rhinoderma; species Rhinoderma darwinii. The sequence continues at coordinate 299,770 of NW_027461810.1, read as the reverse complement.
ATTACTTTTATTTAGCTCCCCTAGGGGGCTCGAACCTGAAATCATTATATCGCTTATGCCAGTGGTCTCAAACTCGGCCGGGTAAGTGGGCCACATATAGAAAAAATTAGAAGTTGACGTGCCGCATTTCAACAATCCAGTTTAAGTGTCGCTAAATGCAGTCCGGCAGCTCAGTTTGCAGCGTTTGGCAGAAACACAAATGTCATGATTGGGCAGCCCCTGTTAAAACGATGCCACAGTGCCCTCGGCAGACGGTGCCACAGTGCCCTCGGCAGACGATGCCACAGTGCCCTCGGCAGACGATGCCCTCCGCTTTGGGGAAGACCCTGACAACACTGTCCATATATGGACAACGATGTCAGGGAATTTCACAGAGTCACGGAGCAGAGCCTTTACTAGTGTCTCTGTGTCCCGCGGGCCGCAGATGACAGCCTCAGGGGCCGTGGGCTTGAGACCCCTGGCTTATTCCATACACTGCAATATCACAGTTTTGCAGTCTAAGGCACAATCCGTACATTACTATTGAGACCTTCCACAGGTCTCAATAGCAATCTACTGATAGCAGGCCTGGGAGCGTTCACAAGGCTCACAGCTGCTATAGAAGCACACCAGCTCCCGAGATTTTGCTGCGTGGGATCAGGTGACCGGTTAAAAGGAAAACTTAAATTTAAAAAATAAAACTCAGATGCCTGTGGTCACATCTGACCTCTGCATCTGAGGGGTTAAATGCTTGCGATCAGAGATGTCTCTAACCGCAAGCATTGGTGCGGAGTCCCTGCTGTGTCCGACTTCTGAGCGTGCGCCATGTTTAAAAACCCTTTCCCGAAGTAAATAGGCATATTAGCGACGAGAAAGTGTTAATACAAAGTGAACTTGGTAAAATTAGAGTTATTTATTAAATAAGAACAGTGATGTAGCTCTTGGCCTATTTGACCGCCAGTTATTTTTAAACTAAAGTTTTGTCTTGTCTCATTTGGGGCACACCGCATAACTAGGAGTTTTGATTCTAGGAAATAATTGGTGGAATTTAATGAGGCATTTCATATGCCAGTCTTAAACAGAAGGGCATTTAAGTAAAATGCGCCAAATTTATTAATAGGCGCTCGCCACCTAATAAATTTGGCTCATCTTTGCCTGTATTAAAGACAGAATTTTAGAACTGTTGTAGCTACTTGAGTTTTATCAAAGTTTCCCCATATGTAGCAAAGTTGAACGTGACTGATAAATTGCTGCAGCGTGATATCACACAACAAAAACCATTGAAAAGCCATTGAAAAGGTGAAGTTACATTTTCTTGCCACTGTATTTAACCCGTTAACAGTCAAGTCAACGTCTTCTACATCCGTAGTTCCAGGCAATGTCACTTTTGTCATAGCAATTTCATGTAATTACTTAAGTGTCTAATGGAGAGCGCTCTGGACAGCAGTGTACTACCTTGTGTATGTATACAAACTCCAGACTTTCTTAAATGTGACGTCACTCATCAGTGGTGCATTGGCCTGCAGAGGCCAAAGCTCAGACTGCTCCTATGCGTTTTGATGAAGAATGGCTTTCTTCATCAGGGAATACTCCGCAGGCCAATGTATCAGTGGTGAGTAACTTTACAACCAAGGAAGTCTGAAGTTTGTATGCATACACATGGGAAATGCTTCCGGCCAGAGCACTCATCCTTCAGCATAGACTCAAGGTATTATTATTTTTAAGTTCACGTCACTTTGCACTCAGGAGGTGTAATTACAGGCATAATTACATTGACATAAGTAACATTGCCTCCATTAATGTGTGTTACTAAAGAGAGTGGAATCTTAGCCAGTTACAAGCTGAAGTAGTTTTCGGCTATAATTTATGCCACTTTCTGGTGTAAATCGGTCGGGCTCCTACTGCTAAGCCCTGGCCACTTTTTAGAAAAGAGGCAAGAATGGTATCCTTTGCACAAAACAGGCAAGCATAATTTGAATTTTTTCCACCAGAAAACTGGCGCAACTACTTTAACCCCTTCCCGAACCCCCCACGTAGATTAACGGGCTGCAGCACTGGTCCTTGTGCCTGCAGCCCGTTAATCTACGTGTGCTCTTAACAGAGCACACAGGTGCTCCCCGCAGCCCGGCATCTCCCAGTACAGGGGGAAAACATCGGGTCGGATCACAGCGGTGATCCAAACCAATTAACCCCTTAAATGCGGCAGTCAATGGCAAAGGCTTCCGGTCTGCCATCTATGGAAGGCGATTAGGTCCTGCCAGAGGCAGGAGTTAATATGCCCCCTGTCAGTGTGAAACGGACAGGTATAATACCCTGCAATACATAAGTATTGCAGGGTATTATAACAACGATCCAACAATTGGATCTTCAAGTCCCTAGTGGGACTAAAAAATAAAAAAATAAAAGTTCACAATTTTTAAAAAAAAGTTAAATTTCAAAATAATAAAATTAAAAATCGCCCTTTTTCCCTTATAAAGTTATTTATTATTAGGAAAAAATAAACTATGCATAATTGGTATCGCTGCGTCCGTAACAGCCTGAACTATAAAAATATAATGTCATTTATCCCGCACGGTGACCACCATAAAAAAAAATAAAAAAATACTGATACCAGAATCGCTATTTTAAGTCACTTCAGCTCCCCAAAAATTTAATAACTAAGGATCAAAAAGTCGCATGTACTCAAAAATGGTACCAATAAAAATAAAGTTTGTTGCGCAAAAAACAAGCCCTCACACAACATTCGTGATGGAAAAATAAAAAAGTTGTGGTCTTAGAATATGGCGACACAAAAACTAAATTGTTTGTTTTTTTTAAAACCGTGATTTTATTGTTCAAACACCGTAAAACATAAAAATCCTATATACATATGGTATCGCCGTAATCGCATTGACCCACAGAATAAATTAAATATGTCATTTAGTGAACACCATAAAAAACAATCAAAGTTTTCACGGCCTAATTACACTAAATTCAGCAAAAAAACCTATGTGATCAAAATGCTCACCTTACCCCATGATAAAAATTTTTTAGGGCTGTAGTTTCCCAAATGGGGTCACTTCTGGGGGATGTCCACTGATTTGGTCTCGCAGGGGCTTTGCAAATGCGACATGATACCTGAAAACCAATCCAGCAAACTTGAGCTCCAAATGCCAAATAACGCTCCTTCCCTTCTGAGCCCTGCTGTGTGTCCAAACAGCCGTTTATTAGCACATATTGGGTATTGCCGTAATCAGGAGAAATTGCTTTACAAATCTTGGGGTGCTATTTCTTCTTTCTTCCTTGTAAAAATGAATAATTTCTACGTTTTATTGGAAAAAATTTTGATTTTGATTTTTACGGACGGATTCCACTAAATTCAGCAATAAAACCTGTGGGGTTAAAATGCTCTATACCCCTTGAGGGGTGTATCCTTGAGGGGTGTAGTTTGCCAAATGGTGTCCTTTTGGGGGTGTTTCCACTTTTTTGGCACTACAAGACCTTTTCAAACCTGACATGGTGCCTAAAATATATTCTAATAAAAAGGAGGCACCAAAATCCTCTAGGTGCTCCTTTGTTTCTGAGTCCATTAGCACACTAGAGCCACATGTGGGATATTTCTAAAAACTGCAGAATCTGGGCATGAAATAATGAGTTGCGTTTCTCTGGTAGAACCTTTTGTGTTACAGAAAAAAAATGGATTAAAATGAATTTTCTGATAAAAAAAAAAAAGAATGTTTACATTTCCCCTCTACTTTGCTTTAATTCCTGTGAAACACCTAAATGGTTAAGAAACTTCCTAAATCCTGTTTTAAAAACTTTAAGGGGTGCAGTTTTTAAAATTGGGTGACTTATGAGGGTTTCTAATATATGAGGCCCTCAAAGCCACTTCAGAACTGAACTGGTCCCTATAAAAATAGGTTTTGGAAATTTTCTTGAAAATGTGAGAAATTGCTGCTAAAGTTCTAAGCTTTGTAACGTCCTAGAAAAATAAAAGGATGTTCAAAAAACGATGCCAACATAAAGTAGACATATGGGAAATGTTAATTAGTAACTATTTTGTGTGATATTTCACACCGAATAACCACCTCTGTAAATTGAAAGCTGAAGGCATGCCTGGAGAGAAGTACACCACACAGATGTCTGAGGTACAGCTTCAATGTCAGCCAGGAGGAACTGAACTTTATTCAGAACAAAGAAACACACACAGAGAAGACACATGCCCCTCCCTATAAGTTTTCCTATACATTCTTCTGCACACTCCTCTTTGCATTCCAGGGGGCGGTGTCTTCCATAGGTGTGTCCGACATGAACAAAGAACTTGTTATATATATCAGTATATTACACAAAGAACTGAAATGTATATACATATGTGTGAGGATAATATTTTTCAGACAATATACATAGTAATGATCCCTGACAGTATTGCTGTCTGTTTTACAAGGAGATGCATTTAAATTTAGAAAAATGCTAACTTTTGAAAATTTTCTCTAAAGTTTGGTGTTTTTCACAAACAAATACTGAACTTATTGATCAAATTTTTCCACTAACAAAGTACAGTGTGTCACGACAAAACAATCTCTGAATCGCTTGGATAGGTAAAAGCATTCAAAAGTTATTACCACAAAAAGTGACACGTCAGATTTGAAAAAATCTGCTGCGTTCTCAAGGCCGAAACAGGCTCGGTCCTGAAGGGGTTAATAAATCTCCCCCAACAATCCTACCCACGCTGTTAAATGGAAATATGGAATGCTTACTCTATAATTCCATGTCGTATCTTCTTTTTTCCATGCAATGCTTTTACCCTACAATTCAACTGATTTTCTTGTTAATATCATTGGGGATACAGCACCAAATAGGCCTCTGCCGATAGGAGGCCGACTCTAGGTAGGAAAGAAGTGTTGGCTCCGACCAGGTAGACTACCCTTTCTACAGACACTGGGCTAATCCGTTTTTACCTAGTGTCCGTAGTTAGTCAGATAGATCTGCTGATCAGAAATGCTGCAATTTTATTATTTTAGTTTTATTTCTTTTGCTTTTTATTTGGTTTGTTTTCAGCCTTGGACATTGTTAGCCTGGGCCTCCAGCCTAGTTAACCTCCCTGAGGGTGCTAGGAAACCAGACCGTACTGCGCTTCCTCCCTCTCGGTCGCATTATCCCCCTCTTTATTCCGTAGGTGGAATGCAGGTAATCCCACTGCTGTGAGGGGACTCCTAGGAGGTGACCATGCGTGCACCTGAAGACATCGGACAGGTGAGAATTACACCCCCCCTCCCTGCTATCTCGAAGAGGCTGATGCAGAGTGTCTGTCCCCTCATCAAGTTCTTATAAATCTTTCCCTATCAAAACTAGTGCTGGGGAACCCTTGATTTATAGTCCGAACAAGACACAACATTTTCTGATCATTGCAATAATGGACACCTTACACATCAAAGATGACTCCCCTACCCCCTGAGAATAAGGTCTTCCACCGATACTGGCGCCAGCCTCTACTTTTTCCAAATTACAGTGAGTTTGAGTACATCCTCTCTAAGGATGCCTAATAGTTTTAAAGAGGACAGATATGCTGTTTCCATTTACAGAGGATTTTATCAACAAATAGGCAGTGGATCCGCCTATATTGCAGATTTCCAAGAGCACTACCCTTCTGCTGTATGATGCAGCGTCCCTTGCAGATTCCCTCGATAAGAGGTTGGAATTTAAATCCAATAGCTACTTTTTTGGCAGTAGGGTGTAGTCTTCGCCTGACCTTCATGCCCTCCTGAATTAGCAAAGTCTTCTCCTTCTGGGCCAGGCAACTTACCAGGGTTTCTCTGAGTGAGCATCTCCGGAAGACTTTACTGTTTGAACTTCTCAACTTTTTCATGGCTCCACGTTTTGATGTGAGGCCTCTATCGAGTCAGCCAGTTTCACTGGTAATTTTGCCGCTTTTTAGAAAGTACCTGGATGAGATAATCTTCGAGGCCACGAGCGTAAAAAGTTCCCTCCTTCCACGGGGTCGTTCACGACGTCAATAGCCTTCTCAACGTTCTCAGAGATTTCATTTCTTATCAACTTTTGCTCTCAGAGACCATAGAGGAAATCAAACTGTCCTGACTCTGAACGTCCATATTTTGGTGAGGGGACGAATACTTTCCTTTCAGGCAATACGACATGGAAGATGACTGAGTTTAAGAGGTGATATCGACAGGATGCAAAATTGAATTCCTGACCCTCCCCCCAGGTTGGTTCTTCCTATTGACCTTGCCTTGGGCCCCAGATTGTGCTCCTGATTTTTTTCTAGCTCTTCAGTTTCTTTTCCTGCAAAAATTTGTTGTCCCTATTCCTCTGTCATAGCGTTTCTATGGTTTTTACTCAAACTTCTTCACAGTCCCCTAAAAGGATGGGCTTGTCAGACCTATCTCAGATTTAAAGAAATTTAACTGCTTCACCCACGCTCAAAGATTCCAGGTGGAGTCCCTACAGTCACTAATCGCCTCGATATAGCTGGATGAATACCTTTCCTCCATTATTACTCACGATGCCTATCTCCACATTTAACTGCACCACCTCAGTTTTTTTTTTTTAAAGGATTTTGGTTGTACTGCTGTTTCTACATATCATACTCTTTTCTTCAAGCAGGCAATCCATCTTATAAAATGGACTGTAAGGAAGGTATGTTACAAAATTCTTCATCAAGCATTTTTTTTTAATACAGATTATGTTGCTTTTGCTCCCCACATGGATGACTGCTTGGTGAACGCTTTCTTCAGAGAGGGCAATGTTTTCAGCCTTAGGATTACCCTGGACACCTTTTACAGAGGTTCGGTTTGATCAACAACTGGGAGAAGTCATCCCTTGTCACAGCACATGGAGTTCCTGGGCATTATGTTCGACACTAGGACGGCAACAGTAGAAAAGGTTTGAGCCATTTGGGCTGAGATGTCTCTTTGTCAGTATGCTTCCTGCTCCATCCTCTTTTGGATGCAAGTGCTGGGCAGGATAATGTCAGCCTTCGAAGCTGTCTCATATGCACACTTCCATACACGCTTTCTTCCAGCGGGCAATTCTCTCACACTAACCTCTGTTTTTCCTGGACAAGTTGATACTCCTGCAGGGGATTTCTTTGGTGAAAGATTTCCCTGGTTATTTCTCATGGCCAGTCATTCTCTAGTGGCTGGTGATGTTGACGAATGCCAGCCTGTCAGGCTGGTGGCTTTTTATGGCCTTCACATGGTCCAGGGAAGATGTTTGAAGGAGAATGCTCTGTTACAGATCAACCTTCTGGAGCGGAGGGCCTTCTTTTTAGCCCTCTCGTATTATACCTCCCTTCTCCGGGACCATCTAGACCTGGTCCAGGCCAACATTTTCACAACGGTCGCCTATCTGAACCATCCGTGCGACACCAGCAGCTGGGAATCTATAAAGGAGTCCTCCCGGAATCTGTACTGGGCGGAAAATAGCATCCCATTCCCTTCTCACCTGGAGATTTGCTGTCAGATCTGCCAGAGGTGGGGCACTCCAGATGTGGACCTCTTTGCATATCGTCTGATCAACAAAGTTCCTCTCTACGTGGCCAGGTCTTGTGATACTCTGGTCCGAGTTGATGACTCCCTGGTCACTTTATGCGGGAGGTTTTCTTTTCTGTACCTTTTCCCTCCCCTTCCGCTCCTGCCCCGGGTTCTCATGCACATCAAGGCAGCGGGTTTTACTGCAATTCTGGTGGCCCATAACTGGCCCAGCAAAGCTTGGTATGCCGATCTCATCAATTTGCTCGCAGATGCGCCCTGGCCTCTTCCGCTTCAAACCAACCTTCTTACCCAAGGTGTGCTATTTTATCCCACTTAACAGCTGTGTTTAATGGTGTAGCCATCACTTCCATCAGATGGGTTTCTGAGTTGGCTGAACTTTCCTGTAAGTCTCCTTTTTTGTGATCCACGGTGTTCCTCCCTGTTTTAAACCTTTCTCCTAGTGGTTTCTGCCTTCCACGTCGATCGTCCTCCCCTCCTTTTGTCCCTCTACCTTACATCCACTGTGTGGATGTGGTCCAAGCTTTCATTCAAGCACTCTGATTCTATATTCCTGGTTCAAGAATGGCTACGCTTGGGCTTGGCGGCCTCCAAGGCTACTTTTGCTCATTGGTTTCAGTCTGCGATTGGGAAATCCTATTGGTCCAAGGATAAGGTTCCCTCTTTTGGGTTTTCGCCCGTTCCACAAGGGCTGTCAGTGCATCCTGGGCGTAATAGCACCAAATGTTTGTCTCTGAGGTCTGCAAGGCCTTGGTGTCCCCAAAAGTCTACCAGATTCAAAGCATGGCTTTCTCTAAATATTCTTTGTGTCTTGCAGTGGTGTGGGGTGCAGTGTGTGCTGCTGTGGGGGTCCGGGTGGGGAACTCCCACCACCCATGTTGGGCACTGGTTGTGGTCTTCCCTTTCCGTTCCTCCGCCGTTGGTACACGCTGTACCGCATAGTGGTGTGATGCACTCCAGTTTACGTTATATCTACATTATTTGTAAAGGATTCAGTGTGTGACATTGTTATACAGATATGTCGCATGGATATACATATATATATGTGATTCAGACTCTAAATGACACTAGGTTTTTGACACATAGGGTGAAGTGCGCATGCACTTTATTAGCCGTCTACATGTTGTGTCGGCAGTTGTCAGTCAGGGCAGAAGTGCAGATAATGGAGAAATCTACCACTGCACAGAACGCTCCTGATGTGGAAGACGCACGTGGGACGGTCTGATGAATCGCTATGCACCATTGGTCACCAGTATACAGGTTCATTATTTAAATCGAATTCCAGTACATTAACATCACGTCCTGACGAAGGGTGCGAAATGCGCGTCTAGGTGTTCCTCTCCTGAGATCACTGACAGCCATCATGCCAGCCACAGGTAATAGGATATGAAGTTATGTTGATCATTTATGTGTGCTAGACTACCTTATAGACTATATTGAAGGTGGATGTGCTAGTGGACTTCTGTCTAGAGGTATATTACATGCTCTCCCTGTGTGCTGTTGCCTACCTATTGCATATTATATATTACCATACACATTAGGCTATGGTGGTTATCTTTTGATGATCTTGGAATTTTCCTTTTTTAAGTATGTTTTAATATTTGTATGTACATTTATGTGAGTTTTTTTGGGGGTTTCTATAATTATGGAACAATAAAATTAATAATTTGGACTAATACATGTCTTAAGATTCTTTCTTGTATGGTACGTTAATATGAGACCTATATAGGTCTTCTCTTTTTCTAAAGCCAACCTAAATCGCAAGGTGCTCCAAGCTGCTGGAATGGCAGGTCTGCCCCAATGATATTAAGGCTGGATTCACACGAGCACACTGCAGGGAGCCGGGCTCCTAGCATACTTATGTACGATGCTAGGAGTCCCTGCCTCTCCTTGGAACTACTGTCCCGTACTGAAAACATGATTACAGTACGGGACAGTTGTGAGGCAGGGACTCCTAACATCGTACGTAACTATGATGCTAGGAGCACAGCTCCCTGCAGTGTGTCTTCGGTCCGGGACTTGTGGCCGAAATACGTACCATCCATTACGGAGGTAATGAGCTCATGTGAATCCAGCCTTACACGGAAATTGTATGTTTGTTCTCACCTTATCCCCTTGGTGGCATGTCATGTATGTATACATGACAGCCGCCAAGGGAAAGCATGGAGCGGGCTCACAGGCTGAGCCTACTTCATACTCTGCGTGTGTCTATGTTAAAGCCGACACTTGACGGCAACGGGCAGGTTCGCGGATAACGCCGAGCCCGCCCGTTTAACTACTTAGTTGCCGCTGTCAATAGGGTCCTTAGCATCAAAGCCATTAGAAAGAGGGGAGCGATCCCCCTCTATCAGCTCATTGTGCTGACTGTTGTTATATTAGCCTGGGAGCCTAATAAAGGCCTCCAGGTCTGCCATATTTGTGCTCCTATTAAGCCCTGCCTTTGGAGCTGGTAAAAATCACAATATACTGCAATACATACGTATTGCAGTATATTGTGTTAGCGATCCAACGATCAGTTTGTTTAAGTACTGTAGAGGAATTAATTTTTAAAAAAAGTTCAAAACTGGCCTGGTTCACACGGTGCTCAAAAAGACTACGTGTAAACGTGTCAATGCTTTTTAAAATACAGGCATTTTTGGCCCGTTTTTACGCGCTTTGGGTGCGTTTTTGGTGGGTTTTTTAGGAGTGTAATTAGGTTTTATTTTTACACTACGCATTTCTTTAACACGCCCGCGTGTGCTTTCTCTTTGATATCAATGGGAAGCCTAAATCATGCATTTTTTTAACGTGTTTTTTGGCACGTAGAACATGTCAAAAACGCTGTGTAAATAAGTCCTTTTTTTTAATATACAAAAAACTAAAAGTAAAAAAAAAAAACTATTCCCATTTTTCTCCTAAAGTAGAAAAATATTCTAGTTTAACATTATTTAACCTGTACAGTGAATGCTATAAAAAAATAAATCCTCAAACCGTAATCAAATATAAAATTATACAGTCTAACCGTGTCATTGTGATACAAAATAGTACAGTGCATTTCCGTGCAATTCATATAAAAGTTGAGATTTACAGTTACTAGTGAACATCAAAAAATAGTCTATTTGGACTATATTAATAAAGTGTCTAGTGGCAATTTAATAAATACACGTGTTTATAATTAAAATTTCCCAGGCTCACCATTCCGGATCCCTTCATAGATTTAAGTGCCGAACTTCCCGGCGTCTACATAATTAAGTCAAGAGTCAACGCTGCCGTCTACCAGGAAGTTTTAGAGCACTTCATGCTTCCCTCTCCTGACAAGCTTTATGGAGATTCTGATTTCATTCTCCAGCAGGACTTGGCACCTGCCCACACTGCCAAAAGTACCAATACCTGGTTTATAACCACAGTATCACTGCGCTTGATTGGCCAGCAAACTCGCCTGACCTAAATCCCATAGAGAATCTATAGGGTATTGTCAAGAGGAAGATGATACCCCAGACCCAACAATGCAGACAAGCTGAAGGCCGCTATCAAAGCAACCTGGGCTTCTATAACACCTCAGCAGTGCCACAGGCTGATCGCCTCCGTGCCACGCGGCATTGATGCAGTAATTCATGCAAAAGGAGCCCCGACCAAGTATTGAGTGCATATACTGTACATACTTTTCAGTAGGCCAACATTTTGGCATTAAAAATAATTTTTGACATTGGGCTTATATAATATTCTAGTTATCTGAGACAAAAAATGTTGAGTTTTCATTAACGGTTAGCCATAATCTTAAACATTAAAAGAAAAAAATGCTGGAAATCCCTAAAAAAAAATGGAATAAAAAGTGATCAAAAAGATGCATGTATCGTTAAAAGCTCCAGCTCGCCCTGCAAAAGAACAAGCCCTCACACGCTCAATCTATTGAAAAATATAGTTATGACTCTCAAAATATCGCGACAAAAAATGAATTTTCTTTTTAAGAAATATAATTTTGTTTGAAAAAGTGGTAAAACAAAAATCAACCTGAACAATAAAGTTATCTCACAGTTTTTACCGCACGTTGAACATTGTAAAAACGAAACCCAAAAAATAATGGCGGAATCGCTGTTTTTTTTTCTCCTTTTCACACCACAAACGATCTTTTTTCAGTCTCTTAGTATATTGTACATTATATGGTACATTAAATGGTGACGTAAAAATATACAACTCGTCCCCCAAAAACCAAGCCTGCATACGACTATAGCGGCTGAAATTTAAAAAAATGACTTTTGGAAAGTAGGGGAGAAAAAAAAACACATAATGAAAAACTGAAAATTGTCTGTGTCTACAAGGGGTTAAAAATCTTTTTCTCCTTGTACCTCTTACAAGTATATGCACTTTTGATAACATTGAATGTATATAGGAATATGCTCCGTTGAGGTATTTCTAGGTGTATATTAATGCGGCATACTTTAGTCTCATTACTATTGGGTGTTATGCAAAGTGCCTTGGTTTTCCTAACTGTAATAATTTATTATTACTTGCTTGAATATAATTGCTGGGTTGGGGGGGGGGGTGCGGGGCACTGGCTAGTCTGTGTCCTGACACTTCTCCTCTTAGGGACTCACTGGTTGATTCCGGTGTCTGTTAGAGTGTTTCTCCTTGAGTAGCTCAAGGAGAGGGCGATTAGTTCGCCCGTTCGTTTGTCTTTGTTGTTGTATATCCCCTCCTCGTCTGTCTTGTCCTATTTACTTCTGCCTTAGTGCATTCTTTTGTTGAGCTCCTCGGGGTAAAGACTCTGATGGCGCAATTGAAGGTCTGTACCTTCAATGCTAGGGGGCTCAATGTCCCGGAAAAACGCTCACAAATTTTATATAATATGCATAAAGAACGAGTACACATCTTGTTCCTACAGGAGACTCACTTTCAGGTGGGCCATATGCCACAATTTACAAACAGATACTTCCCGTCTTGGTTTCACAGTGCCAACCCGGAATCCAAGTCCAAAGGGGCTAGCATAGGTATCCACAAGTCACTTTCCCATAAAATCATTGATGTTTTGGTTGACCCGGGAGGTCGATATGTCTTTTTAAAATTGTCTATGCGCAATAAGATTCTTACCCTGGCTAACTTGTACCTTCCCAATCAGGATCAGGCTAGAGTGGGGCGAGTGTTCTTGAAGAAATTGGAAGAGTTTACAGAGGGCGTCTTAATTGTAGGTGGAGATCTTAACTTGACCTTTGATCCTAGGCTTGATACCTCCTCGGGCAGGTCTGCTGTTCCTAAATCACAGTTGGGGGCACTAAAGGCTATGATGCATTCCATGCAATTGATCGATGTGTGGAGGATTCTACACCCTCAGGTGAGAGAGTATACGTACTTTTCCCCCTTGCATAACATGTACAGTCGGATAGATGCTTTTTTGATCAGTCACCATTTGCTTACCTGGCATCCTAGTACTAATGTGGGCCCCATGATCTGGTCAGATCATGCCCCAGTGTTCCTGACCCTTTCGTTTCCTGACTCGGTACCGAATTTTCGGTCTTGGAAACTTAATGATAATTTATTGAAGGATACAGTATGTGTGTCTGCTCTCAAGGACGCTCTTGATGGGTTTATTGCAGTACATGAACATGACCCTACCTCCTTACCACTCCAATGGGAAGCGCTGAAATGTGTCATTTAGAGGAGTCCTAATACAGCACGGGGCACGTTTGAAGCGAGAGAAAGGGATTTCTATTGCACGTCTCCTGACTCAGATAAGGGAGTTGGAATCATGTCATAAACAAATTCCATCTTCACAGGTTTTTGCGGATCTTACCACAGCAAGGGAGTCCTTGCGATCTCTTCGGGGGGCGAAGTTCATGACCCAGTGGGTATTACAGAGTGCTTTAAACAGTATTACTCGACTTTATATAACATCAAGGGGCAATTTCACGACATGCAGGCTGAGGCTTTGCGGGACAAAATAGATCATTATGTAAATAGTACGGCTTTACCGCCTTTAGAGGAGGGGGAGGCTTCGGGACTCGAGGAGGATTTTGTGGAATCAGAAGTGGAACATGTTATTAAGGAATCACCCTTGGGCAAGAGTCCAGGGCCTGATGGATTTAACAACAAATTTTATAAAACATTTAAGGCTCAACTGGTTCCCTTTTTGACGAAAGTCTTTAACTCCGTGTCTTCCTTGTGTCCCTTTGCACCCCAGTCCCTTGAGGCTCACATTACTCTGTTACCAAAGCCTGGCAAGGACCCAACCTCTTGCGCTAACTTCAGACCCATCTCATTAATTAATGTAGATGTAAAATTTTTCGCAAAGTTGCTTGCATCTCGCTTGTCACCGTTGTTACCTGGATTGATACGGGATGATCAGGTGGGGTTTGTACGTGGTCGGGAGGCACGGGATAACACCAACAAAACTCTCCTTTTAGCTTCATTTTGCCAATCCCGTAAGATACCGATGTGCTTGCTGTCGGTTGATGCCGAGAAGGCTTTTGACAGAGTGCATTGGGTGTTCCTCCGCAGTGTCCTAAAACAGGTAGGCCTTGGCACTACTATGGTGGATAGGATAATGGCATTATACCATAGGCCTACGGCTCGGGTTCGTGTTAATGGACTCCTATCTGATTCCTTGTCTATTGCTAATGGCACGAGACAGGGGTGCCCACTATCGCCTCTATTATATGTTCTGGTTATGGAACACCTGGCAGTGGCACTGCGGGGCAACCCTGATGTTAATGGTGTACGGGTGGGATCACAGCATCATAAATTAGCGCTTTATGCAGACGATCTCCTGGTATTTATAACAACTCCCATGATCTCTTTGCCATCTCTGACTGAGGAATTTGAGCGTTTTGGTCATCTAAGCAATTTTAAAGTTAATTACTCCAAATCGGAGGCCTTGAATATATCTCTGGATGCTTCTATGGCTGCCCATCTCGCTCGGGTTTTCCCATTCAAATGGCAATCTACATCCTTAAAATACTTGGGGGTGCAGGTGCCCACGCAACAGGCAGATTTGTTCGCGTTGAACTACACACCTATTCTTCAACGTACTTTGAAGGAGTTGGCAGAATATGGAGGGAACCGCATGTCATGGTTTGGGCGAATTAATGCGGTCAAAATGGATATTTTGCCCAAATTCTTATACCTTTTCCAGACTGTCCCTATTGTAATACCAGCAGGTTTTTTCAAGACCTTACATAGGGCTATAACCAAATTTGTGTGGGGTTCCTCTAAGCCTCGCATTCGTTTTGCTGTCCTTTGTCGCCCAAAAATAGACGGGGGCGCGGGTCTTCCAGACTTTAAAAGATACCATCAAGCCGCACTGATTATGAGGGTAGTGGATTGGTTCAGCTCGGAAACAGGTAAGCAATGGGTGCGTATCGAAAGAGATATGTCTCCTCTTGCATTGTCCTCTTTGCCGTGGTTGACTGTCCTACAGCGCCATAGTCTATCTCTGCCTTTCCTCACACGTCAGTTTTTGTGGTATGGGAGCGGATCATGGGTGCTGCGTGCCTGGTGAATCGGCCGGGTCCTATGACTCCTCTTTTCGACAACCCCTCGTTCCCTCCGGCGTTGGGTATGGATACATTCCTCTGCTGGGAGAGAAGAAAAGGTGGATATCTGTCTGAGACCCTTACTTCTGAAGGTGTCATGTTGTCAATGAATGCAGTCTCTGAGGTTTGCCCGGGGAGAAGATCAACCTGGTGGTCATACTTACAGCTGCGTTCTTATCTCTCTTCTTTGGGGGACTGTCTGGTGTTATTACAGGATAAGACTCCTTTAGAAAAGTATTTATCTTTACCAACGGCCCCTTCGCATGTATTGTCATATTTGCATGGAGTTCTTCTGCCCAGCGGTTCCTTTTCTCAACTGTCTTTCACCAATGCATGGGACGAAGAGTTGGGGGTTCAACATACTGAAGAGGAATGGGGTACTGCCTTCCTGTTAGCCCATAAATTGCCAATGTCTTGTTTTGCCCAGGAAAAAAACTACAAAATACTCACTAGGTGGTATCGTTGCCCTACTTTGCTGCATAAGATATTTCCGGATGTGTCTGCTGATTGTTGGAGGTGTGGGGAAGCTCCTGGAACCATGTTGCATATTTGGTGGGACTGTCCCAGGATACGTACCTTTTGGGGGAAGATTTTTGATTTGGGCAAGAAGCTCTTGCACATTGAAGTTCCGACTTCGGCATCTATTGGGTTACTCTCCATGGTTCCTGGATCTCTCACACACCTCAAAAGGGGTATCTTTCGACATTTTCTGACTGCGGCGAGAACGGTGATACCTAGGCACTGGAAATCTCATACGGTTCCCTCTTTGACGGAATGGGTGACAGAGGTGGACGGGATAATGAGAATGGAGGAATTACTGTCAGCAGACAGGGGCAAGTCTGTGCTCTTTGTCCAAACTTGGGCAGTATGGTCTGGATTCCGGGGTGGTACTGATCTACCTCTATGGCTTGATGGTAGGTTCTGAGCAAATTATGTGATCTTTTTCTCTATGCGCTATGTGTGTTTGTGTTTCCCTTTGTTGTCTAGTGTCTTGGGTTGTTGTTATAATCTTTCGGTGGCACTTATATGTACCAATGTTTACTTTATTGAGGCCTGGTCCTCTTGGCTATGGTATTATATTACTGTATATGGGGTACAGTTAGCTCTACTGTACTTTAATTCATATGCTCTTTAGATGAGTGGGAGGTTACCACCTATTTGGGTTTATGCATCTTCATAATGTTTATAAACTGTTATAATCTGTATGTTATACATGATACAAATTTTTCTGCCAAAACTGTGTAATGTATAAATGCTGTAACTTTGTTGCTGCAAAATAAAAATCTTGATAATGAAAAAAAAAAAAAAATCTTTTTCTCGTTGAATTCGTTGGGGGACACAGTTCCCGCTCTCATTCGATTCTGAGAGTTGGGACTCTTCCTCTGGTAGTTGTTGTTTTTCTCACAGGACCCAGATGTGGTGGTGTTAGTATGTTCCTTTTTCTCCTTCTACTTTTTGACCAAACTGATAAGTCTAGGGTTTGTGGGAAGGCTATGGCTTGCCTGGGCAGAGTCAATACTTCTTTTCTAGCTAGTGTCAGCCTCCTAGCGGCAGGGGCCTATACCCATATATTGCCGTGTCCACCAATGAATTCAATGAGAAAAAGATTTTACAGTGAGTACAAGAATGCTTTTATTTTTTGGTAATTTTTTTTATTTTTTTTGTTAGGTAACAAGACAATTATATGAACCTCTTGTTTTGGGCATCATTCACTGGTTCACAAATAACAAACAATTTGAAAGTCATGATACTGTGGCATTACTGGATTCTATTTTGGTAAGTTTGCAATGCTCATTTTTCAGGTCTGTTTTTTCAGCCTTCTCTTCCCATTATACATGTGTAGTTTTCCATTATATATCGCCTGAACAAAACTGCCAGTTATTTTTGTACTGAACATATGTAGTCCGTAAAAGGTTTTAGGAAGTCTGCTGCAATTGTAAGCCAGCAAGTATAATTTGTGGTAACTCAATTATTCTGCTTACACGCTGATACACAGACACACTTACTAGTTGGTTTTGGGACTTCTTTTTCCATAAATGCATAGTATTTATATTGTTTTGGTCCTATAGATCTATATAAAAAAATGATTAAAGTTTTTTATGTTTTTCTAAGGATGGAATTGTGGATCCTGTTAATAGTACCTTGCGAGACTTTTCAGGACGATGCATTCAAGAATTTTTGAAATGGTCAATAAAGCAGACCACACCGAGACAACAAGAAAAAAGCCCTGTAAACACACAGTCACTTTTTAAAAGACTCTACAGCCTTGCTTTACATCCTAATGCTTTTAAGAGGTTGGGAGCAGCTCTTGCTTTTAACAATATATACAGAGAATTTAGGTGAGCATCGAATCCACTTTTGGAATTTGTGACAATTGTAAACCTTACAATTTTATATTTGTAAACTCTCCCATTTTATTTTTGGTGGGTGGAATTATCAGCTTATCTTTGTAAATTTCTTCTATTTTATCTTTAGAGAAGAGGAGGCTCTTGTGGAACAGTTTGTGTTTGAGATCTTGGTGGTGTACATGCAAAGCTTGACATTATCTCATGGAGATGAAAAATCTTTGGGTGAGATTGACGCTGTTTTAGGTTATTTACTTTTTCAAAGGTTTTCTCTTAGGCCCCATGCACATGGCTGTTCCCATAATCACGGTCCACGATTATGGGCGCGGACAGCCGCCCGCATTTTTGGCCCATGGTCCCAAACAAATTATGGGAGCACGGTCCATAAAAAGCAAAAGATAGGACATAATGAGGCTTTCTAAGACCCAGACGCCTTCCTGTAAATATACGGGGAGGTGTCTGTGGACAATAGACGTGAAAGGGTCCGTAATTGCGGTCTGCAATTACGGACAAATTCTACGGTCATGTGTATGGGGCTTTATTCTTTTTTTCATTTTCCTTTTTTTTTGTATTCTTTATTACTACCATTATGTCTGGTCTTTTGAGTGGCAGATAACCGTACTGTTGGTTGCTCAAAGTATTTACGCAATTTATAGTTGGTAACTTGTTTGATACAGCCTGCCCATAGGAATGAAAATTTACGTTCTCTTCATTACAGTCATACATTGGCTTTTGTTCTTGTGTCATCAAACATGTATGGACACATTGCACGATGATAGCGGTGAATGTAAACTGAATTGTGTATGGGCAAGTCGGAGTAACTGATAGATGTCGGACGAACAATAATATAAATATCGTCCCTCCTGATACACTCATAAACGTTATATAATAGCCAATGGCTGATGGATGTCACTGTTAAACATTCGCTTAACGCATCCGTCAATCATTTGCATCCGTTTAACAGATATGTCATGAAAAGCTCATGACATTCGTTTAATGGATGCCTGTGCCAGATGCCCAACAGTGGACTCAGCAGAATGGAATAGCATAGTCTGGTAAACCATTTCGTACTTTTTTTTTTTAGCTGTATACTAGTGTTTTTATAAAAACTGTTGATCATTGACAAGTATTATAGTGTTAAAATCAGGATCTCTAGCGCTACTTTTTGTTGCCCTTAGATAGGGCGGCATAATCCTAGTGACCGGTACCCGTCAATATGTTTAGCTATGGAGCGTTGCCTAGACTGGATACAGTTGTAGCAAACTCCCAGCTAAAAGCGTTTCTAGTTATGTACCACCGCTCACACTCCACTAATGCACTGCAAAACGATCCACCTTAGGGACTGTCCTCCCTTCGGCTCCAGCTTGTAGTAAAGGTGTAAGTAATCTTATTCTGGGAGTGCAGAACTCGTTCCAGTGTCTGCTACGTTCAGATATGAAACAACCATGTCTCCCCAAATGCTTCCGCTCCACAATGTAGCCTCTCACTGCAGTAAAGTTTAAAATGGGCCAAACTAGGGCTGGGCAATTATGACCTAAATCAAAATCCCGATTAATTAAACCTGTAACCTCTATTACAATTAATGAATGATTATTTAGACCACACCCCTTTTTGCATGACACCCCTCCCCTATTTGCATGCTACGCCATTGAATTAATATTTCCTCTCTGAGCCTGCTGTGTACTACTGCATATAATATACTCCCTGACACTGATCCACACAGTATAATGCCCCATTGCTGCCCTCACACATTATAATGCCCCTACAGTTGCCTTCCATACAGTATAATGCCCCCTATAACTGCCCTCCACAAGGTATAATGCCTCCCATAATTGCCCCCACACAGTATAATGTCCTATAACTAACCCCCACAGTATAATGCTTCCATAACGGACTTCCACGCATTATCATGCCCCCATAGCTGCACCCCACACCGTATAAAGTTCCCCATAGCTGCCATCACACTGTATAATGCCCCCACAGCTGCCCCACTAGTGCCTGATAAAAATAATATACATGCTCACCTAACCCGTTCCAACGACGAGTGGAGGAGATCCCTCTGCTCCGCCTGTCTGTGCAGCACGGCGAAGACAGGTGTGATGATGTCACTGCCTCGCGTCGGGCGATTCATTGTGAATGGTAGTAGAGAAACCTTATGGTCCCCTGGTCTACCATTGGATTCAATTAAATCTGCGTCATGTAGATGCAGATAGTTTAAACCAGGAAAAAATAATTGATAAAATCGAAATTCGCAAGATGACTTCTATTAATTGCGCTGAATCTCGATTGTTTTTTTGATGAAGTGCCCTGTCCTAGCCCAAATCTAGTGTAACTCCGCAACTTCAGATGAACAGTTAAAACAAGGGGGTTTTAATTATATTCACAAGCATGAATAAAAACAGCACTTTTTCAAAACCATGCAAGCAGCACGCCTCACATGGACCCAACTCTGGGTTTCGCCTTAAGAGCTTATTCCTGGGGCATGCCCGTATTTATTATTTCAGAAAAAAAAAATTTACAGTGGAAATTTTTGATGTTTCAAAAATGTCAGAGTTTCACAATAATTTGTGTTATTGCTTTTGTTACAGGCACTATTCAGCAGTGTAGTGATGCCATTGATCATTTGAAACGCATTATAATTCAGAAAGCCAGCAACCTAAACAAGGCATCTAAAAGACGCATACCAAGGTACTTGCAATTGTCGTCTTTGAAGATTATGAAAATTATTAGATGCGGTCTTTGTCATCAGCGTGATAACCATGGATGTCCACAAGGGTGGGGATCCAGTATTGTCATCTGCTGATTGAGTGTTGTCTGTTTCTTAGCATCTGCCTGAATATATTTAGCCTATTGTTTAGGAAACTCCACAGCAGAGAAACTATTGAACTTTCAGACTACTTACTGACTAATTACACAGCTACTGTTTTCTACTGAAATTTTTCTTATATATAACCTTAGAGCAATTCCAAGCTACTAGTGGGTATGTTTTAAATCTGAATGTACTGGGGTATTAGTTTCTGTTTGTTTTAGAATTCAGTAAATGACTCGTCTATAAGTAAAACACAAAAATAGCTAGGTTGCTATTGCATCTGTCTACTATTCTGAACCTAAGAGTTTAATGGAAACTCACCAACATATAAACTCAGGGGGACACACACAATTTTTCTGGTGGTGGGGGACACAACCTTTTTCCATTTGTGTTGGTGCCCAGAAAAAAGATGGCAAAATTCCCCTCCATCCCCCTTTACCTCTGATTATACTCAATTTGCTAATTTTCTACATGTACTACATCAAAGGTGAGTGATAATATTTCTGTGATATACCCGGCGGGTTTTGAGTGGCTTAGTAGTTGATATCTTTTATTTCTGGTGGTCCAGGGTGGTGAAGGAGTTCATATTGATATCCATTATCTATGTTGGTCTATTGTGGTATTAAATTAAATATTATCTCTGGAGGCATAGGGCAGTTAACCCTTTAAATAGTATAAAATACTGTTTTTCTGAATCAGCTCTCCATATTCCCTACTTTCCTACATGGAAACGTTATCCTGGTTCAATTTTGTCTGCCTACAGCAACTTCTAGAAGGAGCTCAATACATAGGGGTTTATTAACCGTTTTTCAACCTCGGCCGTATAATGTTATGGCAGAGGTCAGGAGGGAATGTACGGTATGGTGTGAACGCACAACCCGAGACTGCTCCATTAGTTGCACATGTCAGCTGCATGTTAGTCGACACTTCACTGCAACGAGCGGGATCCTGCTCGGTTATCCCCTTAGATGCCACGATCAATAGCAACTACAACATCTAAGCAATTCAATACAGGGAGAAGCACCCTCCGACCGCTCATCGGCCCTACCGTAACAGGACCACAGGTTGCTGATGGCAGCCTGGGGGCCCAATGAAGGCCCCAGGTCTGCCATCTTTATGTTCCTATTAATCACTACCAGGACTTTATAGGAGCCTGTAAAATCACGATATACCGCAATACATTAGTATTGCAGTATATCGTGAAAACAATCCAACGATCGCTGGTTTAAATCCCCTAGGGGGACTAATAATTAAAGAAAAAAAAAAGTAAAACCGCTATGTACACCTTTTGAACTCATGCAGGAACCAGATAATAACTCACATCTAAGTGATCTGACCATACATAGAAGCTGTATCTTAAAAAGTAAAAATAAATAAAAACGTAATTGATGTCAATTGAAAAGTTGCTTAAAATCACCTAAAACATTGTTTTATTAAAAATAATTTGAGTACAAATGTGTACATAGCCTTTAATATATTAGCCTTTTATATATACCCAAAAAATATTCAAAGTTAAAAAAACAAAAACAAAACACTTTTCTCATTTTCCCCCAGAATATATGTAAAAAAAACAAAAATAAACCAAAAACATTAACAATCTAACTGGTATCGCTGTGTCCATTATTTAAACCGCACAGTGAACGCAGTAACATTTTTTTCATTTTAACAATTAGTTTTTTCCTTGTGAAAATAGTACGACATAAAAAAAATATATATACATTTTGTATCGCTGTAATCTTATTGACCTGCAGAATAAAGTTAATATGTTGTTTTTCCTACATGGTGAATACCGTAAAAGAAAAAAACAATAGAGAAATCACTGTTTTTCCCATTAAACCCCACAAAGAGTTTTTTTTCCATATGGTGAAAAATAAAGTGCCGTGAAAAAGTAAAACATGTCTCACAAAAACACAAGCCCTTATACGGGTAAAAATCATAAAATATGGCTTTTGGAGAGTGGGAGGGGAAAAGCCGAAAATCAAAAACCGAAAAATGGCTGCGAAGGGAAAAGGGTTCAACTCTATAATAAATCGGTTAAAGGGGTCTTCCAGCTTCTCACAACTGATGACCTATCCGCCGGATAGGTCATCAGCACATGATCTGCGGGGGTCAGACACGCGGACGTACAAGACGGAAGCCATTAGCTCCGGCCACGGAATAGCGGCTGAGCTGCAGTACTGCAGCTCTGCTCCTATTCAAGTGAATAGGAGCAGACCTGCATTTCTGCAGCACGGCCGGTATGCTATGTACGGAGCCAACAGCTTCCGGGCTCCGTACATAGCATTATGTGCCACAACATACGGTGCCCGCAGGCCACCAGAGCGGCTTACCGTCTGACCCTCACCGATGACATACTGATGATCTATCCGGTGGATAGGTTATC
The DNA here is from genome assembly GCF_050947455.1 of Rhinoderma darwinii. Classification (NCBI taxonomy): domain Eukaryota; kingdom Metazoa; phylum Chordata; class Amphibia; order Anura; family Rhinodermatidae; genus Rhinoderma; species Rhinoderma darwinii. The sequence goes on along the minus strand of NW_027461810.1, from coordinate 277,262 downwards.
AGTTGTCAGAAGGTGAACAACCCCTTTAACCCCTTAATGACTGCCGATTAAGCCTTTTCACGGCGGTCATTAGTGGGCTTTATTCTGATGCAATAGCCTTTTCACGGCGCTGCATCAGAATAAAGTAAACAGAGCAGGGAGCCGATAAATGTCCCTGCTCTCAGCTACCAGGGCTGAGGGCTGGGGGGCATCCCTGCTCGAATGTGTGAGATCGATATTAGTATCGATCTCACCTGTTTAACCCCTCAGATGCGGTGCTCAATAGCCTGCGCCGCATCTGAGTGGTTTTGGAGACCTCTCTCTCCCACTGACACCCGGCGATAAGATCGCCGAGTGTCTGTGTCTCCGATGGCAGCCGGGGGCCTAATAAAGGCCTCCAGGTCTGCCTGTAGTAAATGCCTGCTAGGTCATGCTGGAGGCATGTCCTAGCAGATGCCTGTCCGTTTTAAACGGACAGGCAGTAAGTAATACACTGCAATACAAAAGTATTGCAGTGTATTATAAAAGCGATCGGAGGATCGCATATTAAAGTCCCCTAGTGGGACTAGTAAAAAAAAAGTTATATAAAGTTAATAAAAAAAGTGAAAAAAAATAAATGAAAAAGCCACTTACAAAATGCTTTACTAATAAAAAAAAAACACAATAAAGCAAAAAAGTTTGGTATCGCCGTGACCGTAACAACCCCGGCTATAAAGCTGTTACATTATTTAACCCGCACGGTGAACGCCGAAAAAAAGAAATTAGAAAACAATGGAAAAATTGCTGTTTTCGGTTAGTCCTGACTTTAAAAAAAATGTGGTAAAAAGTGATCAAAAAGTCGCATCTACTCCAAAATGGTACCAATAAAAACTACAAGTCGTCCCGCAAAAAAAAAGCCCTCATACAACTGCATCGGAGGAACAATAAAAAAAGTTATGGCTCTTCAAATGTGGAGACACAAAAACAAATCATTTTGAAAAAAATGTGTTTTTACTGTGTAAGTAGTAAAACATACAAAATCAATGCAAATTTGTTATCTTTGCAATCGTAACAACCCGTTGAATAAAATTATTGTGTTATTTATACCACACGGTAAACGATGTAGATTTAGGACACAAAAAAAGTGGCAAAATTTCAGGTTTACTTCTATCCCCCCCCCCAAGAAAAGTTAATAAAAGTTAATGAATAAATTATATGTACCCCAAAATGGTGCTATTAAAAAGTACAACTTGTCCCGGAAAAACAAGACCTTATATAGCTATGTCGATGCAAAAATAAAAAAGTTATAGCTCTTCGAATGTGACGATGGAAAAACGTAAAAAATGGCATGGTAACTAGGGCCCAGAATGCAAGCAGGGGGAAGGGGTTAAGTATTGAACTCCACTAGTGGCAACAGAAATTTTATTTTCATTTAACTCTGTTTTTCCTCCTGAACTACAGTTTACTTCACTGCCAGTTGATTGTGGAAATATGTTTATTTTTAAATCTTTCTTTTTTCCCTTGAAATTAGAGGATTTCGTCAAAGTCAGACAGTTTGTCTCTTGGATATTGTCCTTTGGCTTTTACAACAATGTGGCCTCCCCCAGACTGATTGCAGACACAAGGCAATGGAGCTCTTCTTTGAATTTGTACCTTTGTTGCCTGGTAACTATTCTTGTAAACAAATGAATATAATTTTATTATACTGGCCGCTATATTATGTCAACATTCCTGTTTTTCAACTGTATTTTCAAAGAGCTTTAGTATAACATGTATACTTGGCAGTATACTTTTTTTTTTTTTTTAACTACAATGGAAGACTAATAGCGACATATGCCACTGTATAAAAAAAAAATATTTCTCGCTCGTGTTATTGGGGACAGGCTGCTACCACTAGGAGGCAGAAAGCACAAAATAGGATATACCTGCATCTTACCCGAGGGAGTGTTTTCGCCACAATCTGGATGTGTTTCGTGCTCTACAAATTTACTTGTCTCTTGTTTCCACCATATGACCAATCAGCATCATGCACTCCTCTCCATTCATTTACACAGCGCTTAGGGATCCTGCTAGATCCTTATGTGCTGTCTTATACTTACACATTAACAATACTGAAGTGTTTAGACAGTGAATAGACATTCCACGGAATGTCTATTCACAATCTCTGCACTTCGTTACTTCTTCTATGGTAGTTACAGCCGAGGAAGCGTGATCTCGTTGTAACCAGTCATTTACCGCGTAATCTCGCGAGATTACTCGTCCTCTGCTGTAACTACCACAGACAGAGTAACGAAGTGCAGAGATTGTGAATAGACATTCCGTGGAATGTCTATTCACTGTCTAAACACTTCAGTATTGTTAATGTTGTAAGTATAAGACAGCACATAAGGATCTAACAGGATCCCTATGCGCTGTGTAAATGAATGGAGAGGAGTGCATGATGCTGATTGGTCAGCGTCATACACTCCCCTGTACAACGCACACTTGGTCTAAAGTGAAAATACGCCCACTTGGGCATTAAGCAACTCATTAGCATAAATCTAAAAACGCTAATAGAGTGGTAAAAACAGATCGTTTTTTTAAATAAAAAGCATTACTGTCACCTACATTATAGCGCCGATCTCCTTATGTAGGAGATAGGGCACTTATAATGTGGTGACAGAGCCTCTTTAAGTAAATATATATTTAGTTCAGTATCTGCAGGAGTGGTATAGCCTGTGCAGGAGGGGCTTACACTTGTGTCAGCGTTTTGAAGGAAACAACCTATTCCTGCAGTATTTGTGTCAATTTGAGTTGCATGATGGATTAAAATATCTATACTCTTTCGATGCTGTGCACCCGCATATGGTTTAATTCCGTGAATTCATGTATTTCGATATCAAGCTGTAGTATTGCACAGCTTAGGATTGTAATACATGAATTTAGTGACCAGCATGTGGTTAGCAATGAGCAACGGCGCCGACTCTGTAGACAGAACAAGGCGCGCGCACTGCACATTGCCCCAATATTCTCTGTCTTCAGCGCCGGCGCATCACATCAGCAAATGTGCCCGCACAATCAGGAGCCGGGCAATGGTTGTAATACACAGCCACCGTCCTACTCTAACGGCAGAGATCAGAGAAACTTCTTATGTCCGCCGTTATGCCCTGGAATGCCCCAATCGCGTCACAAGGTGGCAGCTTGGTGTGTATTTTACAAAATATGTAGAGACTCTACTTTTTAAAATTTGAGTGTCAGAGTGGTGTACATGTTTTATAAATGCAGTTGTTTTAATCTCTTACACAAATTCAAATATTATGCATTTAAGTCATGGTTTTTAAGTTCTCAGCTTCTGTATTTATCTGTCGATTTTAGGGGTTGGTCAGGTTTAGAAAGAAGGGTTGGCTTTTTTCTTCCAGGAACAACGCAATGTTTGTTCATAGGCTGCGTCTCTGGTATTGCAGTTCAGCTTCATGCAGGGATGACATGAAGTTTTTTCTGGAACTGGAAAAGCCCTTTACGCAGTACATAGGCATGAGTTTGCTGTCAGGCAACAACTATCTTTACAGCTTGAAGAACACCGAATATGAGCTAAAATGTAACGCATAAGGGGAGTAGGATGCACGTTTCGGATCTCCTGCCCCCACTCCGTACTATTACCCGGTTTGCACCGAATTGCTGACAGTATCGATACTCTCCTGCCTATAGCTGCCTACACCAGGGGAACCTGAAGATTCCAGGCTTACCTTTTGTTGGTCGTAATGCCGCGGAAGGGAGGTAAAACTCTGATGAAAGCCAGACGAGCTTCTGATTTCTAAAATGGCGCTGAGCGGCAGCAGAGGTCTGTGACTCCTGCACAGAGAAGGGAGGATGTTGCGGACAGTCTGAGGAGGTTCGCCAGAAAAGACAGCATGGCAGAGGAGGGATCATCTGCTTGGCCCCAGCGTGATAGACATTGTGGCTGTCTTAGCGGAGTTATTCTTTGAGGAGGGATCGGCCGGCATAGCTGTTATGGTGCCGTTACCCCCTCAGCAGAAATAATCTGATACACATGTGAGGCCTGGGGTGGCTACTGGTGAGCCCACTTTGAAAGATGTGCTTAAGGCTATTTCTAATTGTAATACTGCCATCAGCTCCCTGACACTGCAGTTTGGGGGAATGAGACGAGCTGTCCGTTCTGAGGCAGGACGTTCACAAGATCAATGAGAGGACCACTGTGGTGGAAGCTAGACCCTTGGCCCTGAAAGATGACATGCTTAATGTTCTGAAAACATCTCGGAGGGCCATGCAAGACTCCGTAGCTCTGTGGTCAAAGATGGATGACCTGGGAAACAGGTCCAGGTGCAGTAACATCCGCATTATTGGGGTTCCTGAGAAGGCCGAGGTACCCAATCCCACAGATTTTTATTGAATGCTGGTTTCTACAACAATTTGGGAAGGATGTCTTGTCGCCATGATTTGCCCTTGAGAGAGCGCACAGTGTTCCCACCAGACCACTGCCAGCTGGTCACCCACCGCTCCCAATTCTGGCTGAAGTACTTCATTTTAAGGATCGTGACACTTTGCTTCGTAGAGCTCGTGACCTGCCGGAGCTTAGCATCAATGGATGTAAAATTTCTCTCTCTCTCCGGATTACTTGGCTGAGGTCCTGCTCTCTGGATATTAAAAAGCAACTGAAGGAGCTGAAAGTGGTCTACTCAATGCTGTTTCCTGCCAAACTTCGAGTGGTGGCCTTGGGTGGCACTCATTTCTTCGATGACCCTAAACGCCCTGCAGTGCCTTGACAACATGAAAGACCGCATTGATTGGAGCCTGCGCCTCCTGACACGTGAGATGTTTCTCCACGGAGACTTTCCTATCTAATACCCTGTGATTCCTGGCTTGTCTTACTGGGACCGTTTCATTGCTTTGTTTTCAGTGTAACGTACTACTGTTGTCTTAAACTCTAGTCACTCTTGGGACTTCTCCCTGGCGAGACCAGGGTAGGGTGGGGGAGTGGCTGATGCTGCTCCTCTCGCTGTTTTTCTTTTTTCTTGCACATATTGATACTGTCTGAGTCGGGTAATGTTTTATTCGAACGCCTTTTTCTTGGGAATGTGCATTTCTATTGCTATGATTACAACAGTTCTGTTTAGTTGTGGGGGGGAAGGGTTTTGGGGGGGATTCGGGGAAAGGTGCTTGACCTTACTATTTTGATGTGTCTGAGATATGTAGAGTAATGGGGCTGCACATGTTTTCAAATTATTGCTACACGTGTGAAATATGTCTGTATCCGCACCGATAATTAGCTGGAACGTCAGAGGGTTATCGAATGATACTAAGAGGTATGGTGTGTTTAGATATTTGTTGAAATGTCATCCTGCTATCTATTGCGTGCAGGGATACGCACCTTACGACTGATAGGATTGATCTAATGCGCAGATCGTGAAAAACTTTTGCATACCATGCTGCTTACTCTAATAACTCTAGAGGAGTAAGCATCCTGGTGCATAGGGATATACCATTTCAGTGTCTTGCGCAGCTCATTGATGAGGAGGGACGCTATACTTGTCTTCTCTGCAAAGGTGATTAGCAGGTCCTTGTACTCGTGTCATTGTATATCCCCCTCCTTTTTCTTTTCTTTTGTTGAAAGAGGTATTGGAATTTGTGGCCCTGCATTCTGGGATCCCCTGTCTTCGGTTTGGGGACTTTAATAATGTCCCTGATTTGGCCTGGGATAGATGTCGCATTGCCTCCCAAAGTGTAGTTTCGGAACGGACGCCTTTAGGTGTTCTCATTACAGCGATTGGCCTCATAGATGTGTGGCATGACAAACACCCTCCGGATAGAACGTTTTCCTGTTATTTCTCAACGTACGCTTCGTTATCTTGCATAGATCTGGCCCTTTGCATTCCTGTGCTGCTCCCTAGGATAAGTGAGGTGGAATACATGCCTAGGTCCATGTCTGACCATTCTCCCTTGAGGGTGGTTATGGAACTTCGTGGGGTGAGTAGCAGCACTTGGACATGGAAGCCTAACCCGTTTTGGCTATATATTTTGGATGATAAGGAACAAGTCCCACGACTGTTAACGGAATACTTTGAATTTAATGCGCTATTGGCATGGTGCATTCGGTTTGGGAGGCTTTGAAGGCCTATTTTAGGGGGGTTATGATGGTCCATTAACATCACTAAATCTAAAACTTTAGATACCACACTGTGATGTCTGCGGAAATGGCTTTTATTGCCAAACCGGTCAAAGACGCTAGCGACTGCTTGAGACAAGCCCAGTCCCGCTTGAGAACTGAACTTCTAGAGGTGGCGGGTAGTTACAGACCATTTGTTAAGCAAAGATTTTTTGCGGAAGGGGAAAAGGTCGGTCACATGTTATCTATGAGCTCTAGGGCCCAGCAAGGTTCCCCACTTATTAGTGCCCTAAAGGACTCTACGGGTAGCTTGATCTCTGATGCACCGGATATTTTGGGCATATTGCAGTCCTTTCGTGCTTCCCTGTACCCCTCCAAGGTGTCCCCTACTGCAGACGTCACAGGTTTCTTGGAAACTGCTCAATTGCCGGAACTGAATGTTGATGCTAGGGCACAGTTGGACGCCCCTCTCAGCCTGGAGGAATTACAGGAGGCTGTGCGAGATATGGCTAACAAGAAAGCCCTGGGAGTTGATGGCTTGCCAACAGAGGTTTATAAACGATATGGGGAGGTACTGCTCCGTAAACTCCTAGAGGTGTTCCAGGAGTCCCTAGCGTTGGGGTTCTTACCGGCGTCCTTGCAAGAAGCTACCATTGTAGTGTTACCCAAGGAGTGTAAAGACCCACTGCTCCCTGAATAGTATCGCCCTATCTCCTTATTGACTACAGATGTGAAAATCCTTGCAAAAGCTCTAGCCAATAGATTAAATAAGGTTATTACGTCTATTATTCTACCCTGACCAAACGGTACGTCTATTATTCAGCCTGACCAAACCGGTTTTATGCCAGGGAAAGCGATGCCTGTAAATATTCGTCGCCTCTTTCTTAGCTTACAAATCCCACCAGATAATGATGGAAACAGGGCCATCCTCTCACTCGACGCCGCTAAGTCATTCGATAGTGCTGAATGGTCATATCTGTGGCACACGCTTGCTAGTGTGGGGATAGGTCCTGTGTTCATCTCTTGGGTTAGAGTCTTATACTCTAGTTCCAAGGCCAGTATTAGAGCGAATGGGAGCTTAACGGAGAGATTTCAGCTTTACAGGGGTACACGGCAGGGATGTCCGCTTTCACCTATTTTGTTTGCCATTTCTATAGAACCCCTAGCTGCTGTGGTTAGACTTTCCTCAACAATTAAAGGGTTTGCATATGGTAGCTATGAAAACAAAATTGCCTTGTGCGCAGATGATGTGCTGTTCTTTCTGAGTGATACTGGTCCTTCCCTGGCAGCGGTTATGACTCTGGTTGATGAGTTCTGACGTCTTTCTGCACTTGTCTGGACTTTCGGACGTCTTCATTGGCATGTCGGCATTACTCCCGATTTGATCCCTTAGCCGGGCCTCTGTTAAATGCCGAGCTCGATCAAAAGTATAGTTGCAAGAGCCAGCAGCAAAGCACGTAGTTTAAAAGTTGTTCAGAGTCCCCCTGACATGTTTCGCTACACAAGTAGAAACCTCAGGGGTACTGGGGCTATTAAGGTTAGCCAGTAAACCAGGCAATTCTCTGCACTGAATTTGTTTCCTGCCTGGGCACCTAACTCATTTTCTGCGTCCGCAGGTAGATTGCCAGTAAACACACTGTGTGCAAGGTTACTGAAGAGGTGACCCTTGTCACACCCAAAGACACCAGAGTGTATGTATGAATCCTCTATCCATTTCACGGCCTCCGTTCTTTTCTCACTTAAAAACACCCCTCTCCCTGTTCCGATTAAGACCTTACCTGAGACTAAGGACAAACATTTTTATTGGTGAGGAAACCCCTTATCTGGGGAACGCCTGGCGCCGTTTTGCTGTGGAAGGAAATGGTCTTCTTACTGCTGGGGCAATATACTGCTGTTTTTGCAGTTCTAAACCGAACGCTGTTTGCTCAGTCAGTGCCGCAGTCCGTGTGTTCAAATTCAGTCCCCGGCTTGCTACAGGTCTAGGCCACAAGCTCCCACGTCTGTTCATCCCACCCCTTTTTCAGTCACGTGAACTTTTTGACCTATCTGATGTCTTCCCCCAACACATGGGCTGCTTGGAAGATGGGCAGTGGTAGAGGTGGGTCCTATCAACAGGCCGGCTGCTCCTTAACTCTGGCTTTTCAGGGGGTGTTCCTTTTCCTTTCCGTGGCATTGCCAGGTTATAAGTATTGGTGCCATTTCAGAAACGCTCTACTGCCTGATACACATCTCCTACCCCAGGGGCCTATTTCAGCTGCTTTTCAAGTCCTCCGTCACTTTCAGCCTCTGCCTGTTGGTACACAGCACCAGGGGCTCAGTAATCCAAACCTAGAGCTCATATTTTGACACTGTTTTGTTGTCTGTGTCCCTCTTAGGGTCAATAATGGAGAAGCGGCTTCAAACCGGGTAAGTTTTTTTTCCTCTGGTGAATCCTCCGATTTGAATTCAGAACATTACTCCCAGTTAACTGCTGCCATGAAGGCGTTGATCCGAGCTGCCGTGACACCTTTAATGTAGAGGATGACCACAACACTCCTTTTCAGGAAGAGGCATCTCCACGGTGTCAGCCACTATGTTTCCCGAACCATAGCGTGTTTGAGTTGATTCTATCTAAAGAATGGAAACATCCAGACAGGCGAATGGCTTTTTCAAAACCTGTTTTCTTTCCGGGGGAACTTATTGTCAACATAGTCTTTCTCTCTCTGTGGATCTGCCTATCTTGCTACTGTCAAAGAGCACCACCATCCCACTGTCAGATACGGTTTCACTTAGTGATCCTCTTGACAAAAAGTTTGATTCTCAGACCAAGTCTGTTTGTTGCAGCAGGTTCTGCTTTGTGTCCAGCCTTTGCCCTCTGCCTGGGTTAGCAATGCTTGCTCGGCTTGGGCAAAACAACTTCATCACAGTACCTTGGGAGGAGCGCTTCAGAAGGATATTGCTGATCTCATTATTTACACTTCTGAATTCTTGTTAAAGGCCTCCCTTGAGTCAACCCATTTCAGTGCCTGTGCATCTGCTTTTTAAAAAAGCATTGGACGCTCTATTTGGCTAAAATCTTTTTTTTTATGCCCCCTAGAAGCCCGCCTCTTCCAAGACCTCTTCAGCCTGATGGTGTCTCCCCACTTGTGTCTGCTGTCTGAGTGGGTGGGACGACTTGTTTTTTTAGAGAGACGACTTATGTGTATGACACCTGGGTTTTAGAGGTTGCGCCGAGAGGGGACCAAAATCTAATTCTCGACAATTCCCGCATGTCATTTATTTTTTCTGTCTGCCTCATTCCAAGGATAGAGCTTCTACTTTTTCCCAAGCTTTTTGCACCCTATTCCTCTAGAAAGTTATCATTCCACTTCCCCAGTCGGAATGATTTGAGGGGTTCTACTCTAATATCTTCACAGTCCCCAAGAAAGACCGATTAGTCAGAGCCAGCCTAGATATAAATAAGTTAAACTGATTTGTTTGCATTTAGAGGATTCGCATAGAATCCCTGCAGTCTGTGGTTGCTGGAACCGAGAGAGTACCTTTCGTCCATCGACAGTAGCGATATCCATATGCCTATTGCAAAGGCCCTCTAGTGTTTCCTTCATTTTGCAGTCCTGGTAACGCTGATAGGGCTTCTCTGCGCCAGGGTAGTTGCTGTAATTTCTTACGACCTCTTGGTGAAGGCCCTGTCCAGGGAAGACATTTCCAGCCTCAACATCCCCCTGGACACGTTGAATAGGATCGGGGGGGTTCATCACTCCTTGAGAGAGTTTTGCTCTGTATTAGGGTTAAATGAGGTGTCAAACACACACGAGCCGCTATCCGTCAAACGGTCAGCCCAGCTCACTGACTGTTTTTGCTGACATTATCGTTTTGCAGATGCTATGTACAGTAGATACATAGAAGCTTCAGGACAAAAACAAAGCAACGTTTTTAATTAAAAGTTTATTCGAAAAATGCTTGGTATCACAGAATTACACACATTACATTTAAAAAAAAAAAAAAGACATCAGCGTTTTCCATGTTTATTAAAATTGCAGTGGCCAAAACATCAGAAACGTGTGCAAATAAGACACAAGACTTGTTTAAATGTACAGGGAAGGTCGATAGTTTGGTTTCTCTTTATTCAGTCTTTTTACTCCTAATTTCCTCATTGTTTTTCTTTGTGGGTACCTTAATAGAATTGCATACTACAGAAATGTTGTGTTTTTCAGGAAAAAAGTCTCCTTCTGCTTGGGTAGAGGAGATTATCACGAAAGAAGGGATCTCTTTTCTGATTCAGAGATTTGAAGGTGCTGGTAGTGTGGATGGGAACTGTTGTGGCATATTATACATTGCAACACTTCGCGAACTGCATGGAACCCTCTCCTTACGATCTGTGGTTCAGTGGATGGACATGTTGCTTGCAGCTCTGGATTGTTATAATACATTTATGGGCATGCGTGTTGTGAAACCACAGACTTTTCTTGGTAAGTAAACAGGCCAGTCATACATAACTTGTATTTTGTGTGAGTGACTACAATTGTTCTCATGATTTCTTTATATACTTCAAGTGTTTTTTCACTCTCTGATGTTACAGATTTTTATATCTGACCATATGAATCAAAACATTTGAATCCATTTCCAAATTTATCTTTTTTTTTAAAGAGCGGTTTAGTAATAATACTAGTAGAAGTAGTAGTAGTTAAATTACTTTATGCTTAATTCAACAGTAGTACTGCTTTTTTCAGAGCCTACACAATCATTTTATGCAATTATTATTATTGTAGTCCTTTCATTTTCGGTGACATTGTTCCAAAGCAAATACATGTGGTCGTTTTCTAACAAGTACATGCAGGATACAGTTCATAACTCAACAGCTTATATACAAACGTGTAGTATACATTAGAAAATAGAGCCTATCCATACAGAATGAGCTTATTACATGTCCGCAAGTCAGGTTATTAGAAAAGGTTCATTTTTATGGTGCGTGTAAGGGTTTCAAAGGTTTGAAAGTAGCAGATGACATGAAGTTATTTCTAGAAAAGAGGGGAGACTTAAAGGGTAACTATACGTTCAACAAACGTCTGACATGTCGTAGTGATGTGTCAGAAGTTTTGATTGGTAGGGGTCCGAGCACTGAGACACCCACCAATTGCTAAAACGAAGCTACAGAAAACCTTGTGTGAGCGCTGAGCCGCTTAGTTTCTATTTGGCTTTTTCCGTAAATCGATGTAGCGGTTTACAGACTCAATAGAAAGAGTATGAGCCTGTACACCGCTACATCGGCTTTTCCAGAAAAAGCCGAACCGAAACTAAGCGGCTCACACGAGTGCTTCTGCCTATTCGTTTTAGCGATTGGCGGCGGTCTCAGTGCTCGGACCCTCACCAATCAAAACTTCTGACATGTCACTATGAGTGACCCTTTATGAAAGTTCTGGAATTTGTTTTATTTTTTTTCATTACCTCAAGCACAAAAAAATTCAACTTTAATAAACTTTTGCAAATAGTCATTTTTTAAAAAATATTTTTTATTTGATTATTCCATTTTTCATTATGATTCTGCGGTTTTTTTCCTTAACATAATTCAGCTATAAACAAAAAACAAAAGAAAATACAATACCCATTTTAGATGCATTGAGGGAATTAAAAAATAAATAAAATGGTTGTAAAGGCATATGCTTTAACCCTTTCGCATCTATTGGTTTCGGGAGAATTTTCACACTTTTAACATAAAAGAAGAATTGTAGAAAAATGTTGTTATACCTCCTTATATTTCTAGTAAACACCTCCCACATTTACACTCATGGGCACCTCCATGCAATTTTGCATCGGAGTATTTTTTTTTTTGTGTAAAAAATGAATTCAAACTCTCATGTTTGTGGCTTTCAAGTCTGACCAAAACAGGTTCTTAGATGCACAACACGTCCTAAAATTAAAAGTTGAAAGTATATGCCCAGTTCATACATGCTTATATGCCTATATCTTCCCATAATCATCATGCAATGGGTTTAATGCATATAACTAATACAAATTCTGAGAAAAGAAAAAAATAGTGTGGTTATGCATTAAAAGTTGCAAGCAAAGTTTTAAAGTACGCTTTTTGTGCGACTTGGATTTGCACGTCAATTCCCCATCAATTGCATGTGGAAATAAAGGACAGGTGGGGTGTTGTGCTCTTATCATAAGGGTAGGTCTTTCCATATAACTATCCCCTATTTGAGAGCTTCATTTGCTGTGTTATCATTGCTTAATTCCTGCTGAAACCTTGAATTTGTTTTGTATCTTTATCTTTATTTTAGATCCTTCTCAGAAATCATCTTTTCTTAAAGCATTACAGTTTTTCATCAGTCATCTTTCCATGCATGACATTACGGCAGCGCAAGCTTCATTCAAAAATAATGACTTCAGTCCGCAAGAAAAAGAGGAATACAACTACAGCAAGTGCACAATTATAGTGAGAACAATTGAGTTTGTAACCATGATCCTGGAGAATTGCCAGCAGGATTTCTGGAAGGTAAGCACTGTAATTGCTTTTTTTTTTTTCTCGACGTAATAAAGATTGTAAAATTAGTTCATTAACCCCTTTCCGTCGTAAACAACTTTCAGATTTTAATTTTATTTTTTTCCTCCCCACTTTTCAAAAGCCATAACTTTTTTATTTTTCCGTTGATATAGTCCTATGAGGGCAGGACAAGTTGTAGTTTTTCGTAGCACCACTTATTGTGCTATATATTGTACTAGGAAACGGGGAAAAAATAATTTGTGGGGTAAAAAAAAGAAAAAAAACAGTGATTCCGTTGTTTTTTACGCTTCGTTTTTACGGAATTCAATATGCAATTAAAAAAACATGTTAACTTTATTCTGCGGGCGAATACGATTACGGCGATACCAAATATATTTAGTTTTTTATATATTTTACAACTTTTACAAGTCAAAAACTAAGTGTAAAAAATTAAATTGTTCTCCAAATTCTGAGAGCCATACATTTTTTATTTTTCAGTCAATTAAGTGGTATGAGGGCTTATTATATAATGATACCATATTGGGGTACATGCAACGTTTTGATCACTTTTTATTCCATTTTTTGTGGGAGATGAGGTGACCAAAAAATAGCGATTCTGCCGTTTACATTTTAGTTATTTTTTACAGCGTACACCATGCGGGTTAAATAATTATATATTGTAATAGTTCAGACTTTTACTGATGCGGCAATACCAATTATGTTTGTTTATTTTTTACTATGCTCAATGAAAAGTTTAAAAGAAAAACCCTATTCCCATTTCCCCCAAATGGGAATAGGGTTTTTTTTTGAACTTTTAATTTTTTTAATATTTTTTTTAATAAAAAAAACCCTCTTTATTTTACTAATTTCTACGTTCTTTTGTTAGTCCCCCAGGGGGACTTCAACCAGCGATCGTTGGATCGCTTGCACGATATACTGCAATACTAATGTATTGCAGTATATCGTCTTTCTGACAGGCTTCTATTAAGTCCTGCCAGAGGCAGGGCTTAGTAGGAACACAAAGATGGCGGACCTGGGGGCCTTCATTAGGCCCCCAGGCAGCCATAGCAACCATCCCCCGGGCTAGGAGCTGCTAGAGGGGGTCGCTCCCCTCTTTCTAACGATTTAAATTCTGCTGTCGCTGTTGACCGCAGCATTTAATGGGTTAAACGAGTGGTGTCTCGCTCGAGCACGATCCCGCTTGTGAGGGCTTATTCAGACAAAAGTAATATACGTCCGTGCAAAGTGCGATTTTCACGCGCCTCGCACGGACCTCTATTAGTCTATGGGGCCGTGCAGACAGTCCGTGATTTTTACGCAGCGGGTGTCCGCTGCGTAAAACTCACATTATGTCCTATATTTCTGCGTTTCTCACGCATCACGCACCCATTGAAGTCAATGGGTGCGTGAAAATCACGCGCGCCACACGGAAGCACTTCCCTGCTGTGGGATGCGCGTGATTCGCGCAACAGCAGTCAAAAGTATGGTTGAAAACAGAAAAGCACAACGTTCTTTTCTGTTTACAAACATACAGTGTCATAATGATGGTGGCTGCACGAAAATCACACAGCCGCGCATCATATGGTGATGACACACGGAGCTGTTAAGTGCCTTTTGCGCCCGCAAAATGCCGCGTTTTTTGCGCCCGCAAAATGCCGCGTCTTTTGCGCCCGCAAAATGCCGCGTTTTTTGCGCCCGCAAAATGCCGCGTTTTTTGCGCCCGCAAAATGCCGCGTTTTTTGCGCCCGCAAAATGCCGCGTTTTTTGCGCGCGCAAAACGCACACGCTCGTGTGAATCCGACCTTACTGTGAAGTGTCGGCTGTATCATACAGCCGACACCCACATTGTATGGAGCGGGTTCACTCTGTGAGCCCGTTCCATACTTCCCCTACCCGGCTTTGACGTAACCATACATCAAATGTCAGGAAGTTGTTAAAATACTATCCAGAGTTTGGGTGTATGTATATTTAAAGCGGTCTTCGAACAATTAAAAATCATATTTGTTGTATAGATTATTATAATTGAGCAATGTTTTTCATTTGCATGCTGTTAAAAAATGATCCAGTAAAGCGTTAGGATGTTTACTTAGTGTATTGCCATCTGGTGTCCGAAGTATAGCAATGTGAATATCCATCTGAGTGTGGTGTACACGCATGCTCAGTCGCTCTCTCACAGCCAGGTCTCTGCATAGTGATCCTCTGTTCACTGCAGACCAGTTAATAGAAATTGCTTTCTTCCCTGGTTTGTGTATACTGTGGAAGTCATACAGTATATACAGTACGTTTTTTCACCACACTAGATCCCATGTTACTTTTCTGTAGGGCAAGTAAGAAACCACTATATTGTCAAGTGGGAAGGACGCTAATTAGTATCAGTATCAAGGTAGACACATGGAAGAAAAAAAGGTTGAGGCATGTGTGTGTGTGTATGTGTATATGTATATGTGTGTATATATATATATATATATATATATATATTTGTTTTTTGTTTTTGTTTTTTTTAAATCTTTTTTCTGGAGGCAGGTATGCCAAATAAATTCCTAGCCTCTTTAAAAAGCAATCACGACTCCCATGCAGGAACTTTTGTTATTAGAGATGCATATGGTAATGTGTTTTTTAAGTCACAAATAGTTTATTGTAAAACATCAAGAGTAAATACAGAGCAATGAGATGTGTAGATAACATGTCCACTGCAAGTACAAAAGAAACCATCAATTCAGTATAGCGATGCGTCAGAGGATTCAAAAGTTCAGTCTGGTAGGACAATGAAAGTTATCGAGTAAAGAAATGTCATTCAAAATAATAGCATACAAAACAATATAAAGCGAGCAGGGTATCTCGTAAGTATACACTCCTTGAATAGTTATGAACCAGCGTGTAGAACCGATATCTGCCTAAGGCATAATACAAAGAATTAACCAGCTAACTAAAGACTCGAACAGTTTCCACATGCGCTTTTATGCATGTAGAGATGCATAAAAGTATAACATTAACGTGTCAGCTAACATTCAGCGGAAGATCGGGCCATATATATATATATATATATATATATATATATATATATATATATATACCGCGTTGAAAGTGAAGGTCTATAATGTATAAATGGAATGTAGGCGGGGCCAACTGGATATGGGCAAAATTGGAGCCACGTCCGTGGCAGTAAACAGATTAAGAATTCGCGGGCGAGTCAGTGATTCTGTGTTGGGGGGAGCAGACAGTAGCAGGGGACTGCAGCCATCTATCCCAAATTTTGGTGAATTTTAGAGGACAGTTTCTATGTTAGGAAAACCCATTTCTTGTGAGGTAACATACTACCAACCAGAGGCAGCCATTCTGCAAATGTAGGGGCACGGCAGGACAACCAAGTTTTGGCTAACCGCTTTTTGGTATAATATATTGTCTCCACAATAAATGTATGGATATGACGGGAGTCATATTCCGCCGGGTCAGGAGTGAATAGACAGGTCTTAGGGCACAGCGGGACAGGGGACCCCATCTCATAGTTCAGAAATTTGTTAACTTGATCCCAGAACCTGGCTACCTTAGGGCAGAACCACACTAAATTATAAAAGGAACTTGAGGTAAGTTCACATTTAGGGCAGTGTAGTCAGGGCGGAAACTATGTAATCTAAAGGTGGTATAATACGCCCTATGCAGTATGTAAAACTGTGTGAGTCGCTCATTGTAATTGTATGATACAGATTTAGGGTAGGAGAGGGCTCTATCCCACTCATCCTCAGTCAGTGGGTGGACCTACATCACCTTCCCATTTTACCTTCAGCGGGATGAGCAAAGATTCTCTAAACTGGCCGAATAATAGTACATAAAGATGAGAAATCAAGTGTTTAAAAGGGGGAGAAAGTATAAAGTTGGGTAGTGGAAAGTTTTGGTACACTCTCTCCGGGGCCCAGCTGAGTCTCAAGTGCATATTTGATTCTCATATAAGAGGAAAGTTGGGAGAAGGGGAGTGTAAATTCCTCTTGCAGCTCTGGGATGGTCTTAATACTAGAGTCGGAATACACGTGTGAGAGATACCAAATACAATTCTTGTGCTAGGGGATATCAAGGGAGAGCTGTAATAATTCTGGGAGAGATTTACAGTGCCATAGGGGTGTGTGCCTAGTGATGCCAGTAGGGTAGAACATGCGCTGGTACACCTCTCACACCCGTAAGGCCTGGTTAAGGATCTGGTGGTCACTTAAGGCTGGGTTCACACGACCATGTTACGTCCGTAATTGACGGAGCGTATTTCGGCCGCAAGTCCCGGACCGAACACAGTGCAGGGAGCCGGGCTCCTAGCATCATAGTTATGTACGACGCTAGGAGTCCCTGCCTCTCCGTGGAACTACTGTCCTGTACTGAAAACATGATTATAGTATGGGACAGTTGTCCTGCAGCGAGGCAGGGACTCCTAGCGTCGTACATAACTATGATGCTAGGAGCCCGGCTCCCTGCAGTGTGTTCGGTCCGGAACTTGCGGCCGAAATACGTTCCCTCCATTACGGACGTAACATGGTTGTGTGAACCCAGCCTAAGTTTTTCACTGGTATGCAGTCGGCCACAAAACAAAATATGCAAAAGGTGAGCATAATGTGTACTAAATGGGGAAATAATTAGTGTCTGAACTCTCGCACGCTCGGCCGCCCCCATATCGCCAGGTGAAACAACTGACCAGCTATATAGTACCTTTTAACACTGGGGAAAGATGCACCTCCTTCATCCCATGGGGCGTATAGGACGCCAGCTAGCTACTAGAGATCTACCGTTATTCCATGCAAAAGAAGCGAGTATACTTTCAATATGCTGCAATAAACGGGCTGGGAGGTATATGGGAGTCTGCTGAAGAATATACAGAATTTTAGGCATTAGGGTCATTTTAACTAAACTCACTCTAGCATCTGTAGATAGGAGTAATTTGTTCCATCTGGAAATCTTGGTGCGTAAAAAAGAAATCAAAGGGGTGAAATCAAAAACTGATCTGGAAATCTGTATACCAAGATATGTAATAGAGTTCGACCAGAGGAGTCGGGTAGAGATCGCCGAGGCAACAGGGGCAAATATATCCAATAGTAAAATATGGGACTTAGACCAATTATTGGGTAATCCGGACATTGAACCAAAACGTGTCGTTATAGATAGTGCTATATGCAGGGACACGCCAGGGTCACCAAGATAAAACAGGGTGTCATCAGCACACTTGCTGACCTTTTCTCCTACTAGGGGAGCTTAAAACCTATTATACGGGGTCATGCCCCATGCGCATGACCATATTTTTTCCCTCCCGTAAATACTGGCCGTTAATGCGGGTCCTTTGTCACAGGTTTTTAACCTGTATTAACTGATCCGTTGTCATCCGTATTCCACTCGTATTTACGGACTGGCGTAATGGCGTCTGAGTGATCATGTGACCCTTTTTTTTTTTTTTTAAATCAATAGATTTTTATTGACATAAATTTTTACAAGCTTTTTTTTTCAAACAGTATGAACCATCCTTGGTCCCAGAACATGGACCTGCATACAATAATACATACATGTGATATGTCATTGAAGGATATACAACATCATAACCAGAAAACAACAAACTAACCATACTATGCCATTTTCAAACCAATGTTGATACTAATTATGTCATATTACCAGATACCTTTCTTCCCTTAAGTGTAATATTTCGAATTTACCCATAGCTCCCAATAACGTGAATTCTTAGCATACCCAGAGGGAGATTGTAAAAGCATGGATTCATGATGACACGCTATGTTTACCCTGCCTATCACTTCCGATAAAGAAGGGGAAATGGTTGATTTCCAGGACTTAGCAATTGCCATTCTAGCCGCAATGAAAACATGGTGTACCATTACCCGGTGCTCCGCCATTATGTCTTCCAAGCCAATGTCTAAAATAGCCAATTCCGGGCAGAACGGAATATATTCTCCTGTAATTTCTAGTATGAGGCGAAAAACCTCCCTCCACATTACCCCCACCCTGGGGCAGGTCCACCACATATGCAAGGTGGAGCCCAGGGAACCACATCCTCTCCAACAGCCATTAGAACTGCCTTGGAATATATGTGCACATCTGGCAGGTGTCAGGTACCATCTCATGTGGATTTTACGGGTGAGTTCAATATGATTAACACATTTGGAGTGACGAGTAATCCAACTAGAGGCCTTCATCCATTGTGCCATGGAAAACGTAGAACCCATCTCCCGTTCCCATCGTAATATGTGAACTGTCTTCCCCGAGGACTGTTTTTTCAAAATTAGATCATAGCTACAAGCTAGTCCCTTACTGTGACCTTGCCATTTGAACAGGAATTTATGATACGGGGAGAGATTTGTGGGTTGAGCTGGGAAGGCTATTGTTTGTATCATATGTCCGTATCTGGAGATACTGGTAAAACATGGATTTATTTACGTCATAGTCCCTCACCAACTGCTCAAAGGATTTGAAGTGTTTTCCCTCATATAAATCTGAGAGGGTTGTTACGCCCAGCAATTCCCATGTCTGCAAAAATACATGTGGGACCAAAGGTTGAAATGCTTGTAATGGTATATGTTCCTTAGATAAGTACACCCAGCGATTTGCGCATACCTCTAATTTCCAGCATTTCATTGCATCAGATGTGGTTACCAAGAACACCTTAGACCTATCTGTCCCCACATATGTCGCGGCCATCAGATTACGTATGGAGGATCGTGGGAACATCTCATTTTCCAACTGGGCCCAAAGTGACGGAGCTGTGGAGTTCCATAACGAGCCTAACTGATCTAGGATGGCTGCTACGTTATATGCCGTTACCTCTGGGACTCCCAAACCCCCTTCCTTAATCTTCTGATACAGTAAAGATTTGGCTACCCTCGCTCTTTTATTATTCCAAATGAACTGGAGAAACATATGTTGAATTTGAGAGGTGATGCTAGTAGGTATTAACAGTGGAATAGTCCTACAGAAATACAAGTACTTGGGCAGCAGTAACATTTTAACCAAATTGACTCTAGCAATCCAGGATAACTGGAACTTATTCAGTCTTTCACACTCCCGTCGTAAATCTGCTATCAGCCCTGAGTAATTTTCCTGCAGAACCAGAGACAGCGAGGAATAGAGTTTTATCCCCAGGTATACCAGCCCTGATTCTGCCCATGCCAAATCAAAGTTGGACAAAGTGCATTTTAATTGAGGCTCTACATGTACTGGTAACATCATGGACTTTAGGGAAGGTAAACAATCATTCACTCTATTCGCCAATATTTTGGCATATAATTTTATATCACAATTTAAAAGGGATATTGGACGAAAATTGGCCGGGGAATCAGGGGATTTACCCGGTTTAGGGAGTGTGACTATTGTGGCCTGCAACATCTCCGGGGGAGGGGCCTGCTGATTCGCGATACCCATAAAAGTGGATTGCATATATGGAATCAGCGAGTCTGCGAAAGTTCGGTAGTACTCATTTGGCAGTCCATCCGGTCCCGGGGATTTATTCTGTTTGGATCGCAGAATGGTCAGTTTAATTTCTTCGACCGTAAAAGGGGAATTTAATTGGCTAATTTGAGCCTCTGATAAAGTTGCCAATTGAATTTGCCTTAAAAACTCATTCACCCCAGCTTCGGATACCTCAGGAAGGTGTTTATCCTGATTTAGATTATAAAGGGTACTGTAATAAGACGCAAATGTATCTGTAATCTCCTGAGGATCATACACTTTTTTGTCCCTTCTGATGTGTTCAACCAAGAAATTTTGGATTTAGCAACATGTTGTTTCACTCTTTTTGCCAGAATTTTACTGGGTCTGTCACCCTGGATATAAAAGTTCCATTTGAGTTTTTTTAAAGTTTTCTCATATAGGAAAAGATGGTGATTGCGCAGTTTGTCCCTAAAGTGTCTTAGATCGTCACGTAAGGTGAGAGAAGGAGAAACTTTTAATTTAGCCTCTAATTTCTGTATGTTATCGATAAGGAATTCAAATTCTTTATCTCTCGCCCTCTTCGCTTTAGCCGCAGCCTGAATAAACAGGCCTCTTACAAACGCCTTGTGTGTACACCAGAGGAGTTCTGGTGATGAGGCCGATGGGCTATTAATCTCAAAAAATTCTTTCAAAGCTGAGTCTATTTTGGCTTGGAGATCTGGGGAATTTAATAAGAATGTGTTTAACCTCCAAGAAGAGTTCTGAGGTGTAATATAATGATCTGAAAGATGAAGCGTGATTGGTGCATGGTCTGACCAAGTTATCAGGCCAAGGGAGGAGGACACCGAATTTGTTAACACTTCTCTATCCACCAGAAAATAGTCAATCCTAGAGTACACCTTATGTGGGGACGAATAGAACGTGTAATCCCTTTCAGAAGCATGTTGGTATCTCCATACGTCATGTAATTCTTCTTCCTGTACCCATGAACTCAAATCTTGAGACAATCTATTATTTCCCCCAGAGCGATCTATATCCTTGTTTACCACTATATTAAAATCCCCACATAATATTAATCCCCCTTTCTGCACTGATTTAGCTTTTGACAGTACCTTTTTAAGGAAGGGAAGTTGTCGTACATTAGGGGCATAAACAGATACCAACGTGTATGAGAGGTTATCAATTTCACATACTAAAATGATAAATCTACCCTGTGGATCAGAAACAACAGAAATGCACTTGAAAGCTAGTGACTCTTTTACCGCTATAATTACCCCCGCCTTCTTTCCGCTGTTAGAGGCATAGTACACATGGGGAAATTTTTTATGTTTAAATAAATGGCAATCTTTAGAGGACAAATGTGATTCCTGTACACATATTACATCTCCCCTGGACTTGAACGCTTCCTTCCAGAGTAAGGATCTCTTAAAGGGAGAATTCAAGCCATGAGCATTTACAGAAAGTATTGTAAGACCCATTAAGACATAAAAGCAAAGTAAATATGGTTATGGCATAGCAATGGAGAACCAACAGAGAAAATCCCAAAACAGGAAACTTGGAAAAACAACCAATATGAATATGCTATATAGCACATTCACTGCAACCAGGAGAATCCCTCTTGCAGGGAAAAGAAAAATGGAGGCAAAAGTTCAGCCTAAGAACTGTAGACAGAAAAAAGAACCGTCCACCCGAGAACTCCGAAAGCCTTGAAGTGCCGTTCGTACCCTAGAAGCTTCAATTTTCAGTCAGGCGGTCTCCGGTCCGGCTTACTCCTTGCATCCGACCACAATGGCGAAATCATCTCCGGCTTAGAAGTATTTCTGGGACGGGGATTTGAAGACGGGGACGACATGAGCCCCCAAGAAATCAACAGGTCTCTCGCCGAGGTTGGTGAGAGGCAGACATGGTGCGTGCCATTCCTGGTAATTATTAATTTTTACTGGGAACCCCCATTTGTACAATATGCCGTTATCTCTCAGAAGTTTTGTCATCACAGCGAACTCTTTTCGGCGTAGCATAGTCGCCGCTGATAAATCCGGGAATAAAGTAATGTCCTTAAAGCGGTCAGTTAGGTCAGGAGAGTTCTTCAATCCTCTAAGAAATTCATCCTTTATATGAAAGAAGTGGATTCGAGCAATTGTATCTCTTGGTAGGTGAGCGGCAATGTGCTTAGGTTTAGGGATTCTGTGAATCCTATCTATGGTGAGATCCAGGGCCGATTTTTGCGGCAAAACGATTCCCATGAGGTCCGTGAGGAATTTCGCTAATAGATCTGGTGTGACCGATTCAGGTATACCTCTAATACGGACATTATTTCTTCTGGATCTGTCCTCTAGATCCAAAACTTTGGTAGATAAACGCATAACTTCTTCCTCCAGAGTGTAGTTCGCATCTATGAGCGAGTTATGAGATTTCACAAATTCCTCCAATTTATGCTCCACATGATCGGTCCGCGAGGCAATAGCTTGTATATCTACTCTTAAGTCTCCAATAACTTGCCGTAAATCTGATTGAATTGAGTCTCTCAATGAATTCAGAAGACGTTTTATCATATGCTCAGAAACAGGCTGAGATTCCATGTCATCCTGCATGTCACGTTCTACAGATGCATCCCTAGAAGATGGAGCAGGGGAGGAGGGAGGGAGGGATATTCGGCGGTTCACCACCACTTGTTGAGAAGAGGACGAGGGGAAAAACTCTGTGAGTTTAGACGGCTTTGCTTTAGTATTTCTTTTAGAAGTGCCCCCCATTGTGACAAGGGAAAAAATCGCTGTTTGATTCTAAGCTGCAACGATACTGAAATATTTTCCACAGAAGACCACTGTAATATAAGTATTTCTGCAGGTATGCTCTTAGTAGCGTTATATTTCTCCAACAGGATTTAAACAATGCCAGGGAAGTTGCAGTACTGTGTCTCACTATCTGTGCTGTACTGTTTCACTTTTATTGCTGCCACTCCCAGCCCTGTACTTCTCTGCACCTGGCTATCTGAATTAAGATGGCCGCTGGGGGAGGGGGAGACGTTTTGTCTTCAGGAGACTTGGATTTCAATCCTCTCCCTGTACTCTGCTCCTCAAACACTGCCCGCTAGCACCTCAAGAAGTGTCCAGCTCCCTCCTCACTCACCCTGTCAAGACGCCTCTCACTGCCTTCGCCGCTGTTCCTGCACTTTCGCGCCGTTAGGAGAAGGAGAAGATGGCCGCCACCTTCCTTGGCCTCCACGATGCAAGGGCCGGGTCTTTTACCGGCGCCGGCGCCTCTCCCCGACACACTGGCCGGGACTCTGAGCACTGCCGCGATCCACTCCACCTGAAAGGGAGCAGGTATGTCGGCGGTAGCAGGTTTATTAGTGCTGGTTTAGGCTTTCACCTCAGGAGCTCAGCGGTTATGCGACTCCTTCCATGTCCGTCCAGGCCACGCCCCCGATCATGTGACCCTTTTATCTGCTTCTCTTTATTCAAAAATCGAAATCTCCTGACGTCGCCTAGCAATTCTCCCGTAATTAAGGGTGCACACACGTAGCCACCCGTAATTACGGGAGCCCCATAGACTAAGCAAACGGGAAGGTACCTGTGGCCAATATAAGTCTATGGGCCCGTAATTACGGGCGAGGGGTTCCACTGCAGGCGCAAATAGTACAGGGAAAGGAGGGCAACCTTGTCGGGTACCTCTATGCAAGGGGAAGTGGTTTGAATTCCAGCCACTTACTGCCACTCGTGAGGATGGGGCAGAGTATAATAATTTAACCCATTTTATAAACTCCGGTCTAAATCTAAATTTCGCTAGTGTTGAAAAAAGGAAATCCTATTCTATTGATTCAAAGGCCTTAGCGGCATTTAGGTAAACCACAACCCGAGTGCCAACATCCTCATGAGTGGACTGCAAATTAGTGAACAGTCGGCGAAGATTAATGGCAGTGGCTTTGCCGGGCATGAAGCCCGTCTTTTCCAGATGTATCAGAAACAGTATAATCGTATTAAGTCATCTAGCCAAAAGTTTCACCATGATTTTAATGTTGAGTGAGATGGGGGCGGTAGGAATAGAATAATCTAGGGTTTTTGCCCGATTTAGGCAGTACTACTATCGTCGCTTCCCTCATTGGACAGGGAGTTCTCCAGACTCCAATGTCACCTGGTAAACATCCAAGGGACGGGCAACCAAAAAATCAGCATAAACCCTGTAAAATTCAGTAGGCAGGCCATCACTACCAGGTGGTTTAGATGTCTGAAAGGAGGCCATGAACTCTAGAATATCCTGTACAGTAATGGGGCCATCTAAATAATTTCTGTGGCCAGGCGATAGCGAGTTAAGAGTTATCTGCTCTAGATATTCAGCGGTTTCTGTGAGATGTGTGAGGATTATAATGTTTCATAATATGAGCGAAAGGTGGACAAAATTACCTGTGGGTCAGAGGACTGGGGTACTATCTGAGACAATAGAGAACCAAGAAGGGTGGATCCAGCGTTGCTGTGGATAAAAAGGAACTTGTTCCAAGTTTAATGATGTTGTTTAAAATAGGATCAATCAAGATGATGTCCTGAGGTGCGAGGAGAGGTATGAGAAAGTAGGGGAAGCCTACGCGTTTCAGACGCTTCCTGCGTCCTTAATCATGCCTAGCCATGATTAAGGACGCAGGAAGCGTCTGAAACGCGTAGGCTTCCCCTACTTTCTCATACCTCTCCTCGCACCTCAGGACATCATCTTGATTGATCCTATTTTAAACAACATCAGTAAACTTGGAACAAGTTCCTTTTTATCCACAGCAACGCTGGATCCACCCTTCTTGGTTCTCTATTGTCTACATATCGTGTGCCGACGCGAGGATCCGTGCGGTGATAAACGTGCAAATCTACGTTCAAAAGGTGAGCTGGAGGTTTCGTCTCCCCCTCTTTTTTCTATACTATCTGAGACCTCAAGCTGTGATATCACAGGGCAGTCCCTATCAACCTTGGCTATACAGGCTAAAAGTTTACCACATTTTTCACCGTGTTCATAATATGTTTGTTAGAAAAAAAGCCTTGTTATTTAAAGAGGTGTGGTACAAACGTATCTTGCAAAGCCTTTCCGATTTGTGATCCCCAGTCGGATCATTGATTTACTGGAGTTCGGCCGCCAAAGCATCATTAGCCAGTTGGAGTTCGTTATGTGCAAATCCTCTTTTCAAATCATTCATTGCCACAGAGAATGCCCCACGTGCATAAGGAGTCCCACACAACCAAGGGAGAAGCACTGCCATCATTGTCAAGAAAAAACTCATGCCACTTATTCTGGAAATAGTCAGATGGGGGAGAATTGTCAGCCAAAAGGGGTTGAATTGCCAACATTTATTTTTGTTTTTTTGTGGTGTATGTTTGGGATTTTTAATACGTAAACGGCAAGGGGGGTGATCCGAAACAGACCTGGAAAGATACTCCGCAGAGTCCACAGCTGTCAGGAGGGAAGTGTGTACTAGCATTAAGTCAACACGGGATAAAGCCTCAAATTAACCCCTTCCCGACATGTGCCGTATATATACGGCGCTGTCGGGAATGTGTTCCCGCAACCCGCAGTACAGTTACGTTGCGGTGATGGCGCGGGCTCAGAAGCAGAGCCGGCACCATCACCGCGGGGTGACAGCTGTATTATACAGCTGACACTCTCCTGTAACTGCCAGGACCGGAACTATCCCAGTGGGACAAGTCAAAAAAGTTGATAAAAATGTCATAAAAATAAAAATACACAAGTTTCAAGTAAAAAAGAAAAAGCTAAACTGCCTTTTTTCTCATAATAAATCTTTTATTATGGGAAAATCCATAAAAAAAATTAAGAAAACTATACATAATTGGTATCGCCGCGTCCATAATGACCCAAACTATAAAACTATTATGTAATTTATCCCGCACGGTGAATGCCGTAAAAAGAAACCATGAAAAACAACAACCAGAATCTTTGTTTTTAGGTCACATCTCCTCCCAAAAAATGCTATAAAAAGTGATCAAAAAGTCACATTTACTCCAAAATAGTACCAATAAAACCGACAACCCGTCCCGCAAAAAATAATCCCTGACACTGTTTTGTCCACGCAAAAATAAGAGTTATGGGTCTTAGAATATGGCGACACAGAAAGCAAATGATTTTATAAAAAACAGTGATTTTATTGTGCAAAAGCTGCAATACATAAAAAAAAGATATAAATTTGGTATCGCCGCAATCGTATCGACCCGCAGAATAAAGTTAACATGTAATTTATGGCGCACTGTGGATGCCGAAAAAAACCCTAATAAAACGCTATTCCAGAATTGCTTGTGTTTGTTTAATTTCCTATACCAAAAAAATTAAATAAGAGATCAAAAATTCGTATGTGTTCCAAAATGGTACCAATAAAATCTGCAGCTTGTCTCGCAAAAAACGAGCCTACACACAGCTTCATCAACTGTTTCATCAACTGCAATGCGGTGATGAAAAACATCTCAATGCGCAGGCCGGTGGGGAACATTCCTTCAGTTACAGGGCCCTAGTATTTAGGAACTAGGAAGGGACATAGCAAATCCACTGGAAGTGAGGGCACCCGTATTATACCAGCGCAAAACTTTCCCAGCAAAATTTCCCAAACTACAAAGGAGAAAAAGTCCCCAAAAGGTGCAGAGTGTTACAAAAGGGGGATAAGAAAGAAAACCGTTTATCAGTGTGACACCGACCTGTGCATAACAGATTGCTTCACAGCGTACCACACATCTATGGATAATTGTATTATTTACCCCATTATTATAACCTCTTATTATGCCCTGATGTACCGCGCATAGATTAAATATGCCCCCACATTATAAACTGAAATACCAGTAATACTCAAACAAAACTACCAAGCAAATACATGCTCAAAATGGCGGTCTTTCCCTTCTTAGCCCTAACTTCCAGGAAGTTTGCCAAAAGTTTAATATCTGTATTAGGCAATGAATTTGGGCCGTAGAACTCCATTACATACAGATCGTAATCTTTAAGAATAAAAATTATTTACGTCTCTGAACTAGGAAGGGATAAGAATAAAAAAAAGTTTGAACAAAGTTCTCCAGCAGCTCAGACAATATTCTTTGACTGCCTATAAAGTTCATACGGCAATCCGTCAGAACCCGGTACTTTATTGTACGAGACCCGACTTAGCGACTCTATAAAGATACTGGAGAATCCAATATAAAATGCTAAATTTGTGGATAAGAGAGGGAAACAATGGTGATAAACCCCTTAAAGTCCAAGCCATTTATTGGTGAAGGCAGTCACCTGGGTGCCTTCATTAGGGCCCTGAGCTACCGTGACAACCATCAGCACCCCACGATCATGGGGGGGGGGATAAACTGTCGGAGGGCGCCACCCCCTCTATATAACTACTCAGATGCTGCGGTCAGGATTGACCGCTGCTTTTGAAGAGTTAAATAGCCAGGAACAACGCTATCGCTGTTTACACAGCTGATACCCGCAGCATATGGAGCGGGCTCAGCACGTGAGCCCACTCCATACTTTTCCCCCTGCACCATTACGTGCACGTACGTCATTGTGCGTGAAGGCGTCAAATATTGCTTGAGCTGAATAACTTGACATTTTGGAGGGTCTTAAAATATGAAGCAAAACAATTTGTAAAGCTGATTTTACACGGGCAAATACTCGCCTGTGTTTATCACATATTACGAGCGCTGAACGACAATATACTTTCACAATACAACTACCATTTGTTAAATTCAAACCGCAATGATTAGGAGTATGAGGGTGAACGATAGTTATTACTATGGTTCGTCCCCATACATTTGCTTCTTGTCAGCAGCACATCACCTGTTTACACAGGGAGATGTGCTGGCGACTAATGTATTTTTATGCATGCATAAAAGATCCACTCAGCGGATGAAGAAGCGTTTGCTTGTTCATCGGCTGATCACTGCCCTATATACACAGGACAATGATCGTTCACCTGATCATTGGCAGTGTAACATGGTCTTAAGTAATTGCTGGTATTTAGTAATATTACAATATGCATGGTGGCGTGGTTTGACGGCAAACTGGAAGGTCGCACATAGTGAGGGCTCCACACAGTGTGGTGAATCGGAGGCCATACTTCCTCATCCTGTTTACCACACAACTCCGGTGGCGATATCTGAATTCTCTGTTGCTGCCTGCACAGATAGACCCCTGAATTAGCCGCTTTAGACTCTTTTCTTGTTGCGGCCTACCGCAGGAGCTGAAGGTCAGTGTGCTTGTTGAGCCAGCTTGCCAGCTTCAGGGTCGGTGCAGGTCGGCCATTACACTGCAGCTTACACAGGTCGCGGACGCTATTTTGGATCATCTCAGGCGGTTCTGCCCTGCACCATCTGCAGTTCAGACATCTGGGGGCTGAGTAGCACGACCTGGTGAGTCCCCTCCTCGGAGGCACCCTCCCTTTTGCATACAAGTCCTGTTGCTATTTGGGCTCACTGGCCCAAGTACATTTTAATCCTGCAGGCCCCTGCCTACAACGGGATCCAGAAGCTCCATGCCTTGTACTAAGGAGCTCACTTGGACAGAGCTGCTGCATCCCTGTTATACTACACCTCCTCTTTGCTACCTGTGCAAGTGCATGTGGACCCCCTGTTCACCTGGAACGCCCGCTTGCTCCAACTGCCATATTGTGACCTGATGGTCTGATACGTCCTGTGGCCTTATCTGCACGTATACCTCCTGTGCGGTCGACTGGACCATTGCTCTGTTGCAAAGATACCACGCCAACCTTGTTTGCGTGCTACCTGCAAACGCATTGTTTTTTTCGCTGACTTCTCCAACGGGTCCCCCTGCCCGATGATGACTCCCTTGGGTCCCTATACCATCTTCATTCTCTTGTAATGTAACACTCTAACATCATTTGGGTGCTGAATCCCCTCCCAAGGGTATAATGACGCATTGGTGCTCCATACACTCGTACGCACAGATACTTCACTCTCAGCCATGGAGCCTCCGAAACCACATACTAAATCGTCCACTAAGCTGGACCAATTTTGCAGAATGGACTCCTTGGGGTCTACGCCTTCTACCTCACGGATCGACGACCTTATCCGGATCAGGTGTTTCCTGCCCTCTCGGACTCTAACCCAGACACATTTAAAGTACCAACAGCCATCCATACATGTCAAACCACCCTCAACGCGTGTCGAGGAGATTAAGGTTGATATTTCCCTTCTACGCCAGGATGCACAGCACACCAGAGTAAGGGTGACAGAGGTGGAGAATAGAGTCAGTACTCTGGAGGACCAAGCCCCACCACTCACTAGGCGTCTTGGAGACGTTGGACAGGGCCTCACCAGACTCATCAGGGACAGCCTTGCCTTGTACCATTAGTGATAGCGAGTGAGGAGGATAAGTGCCCATTGACCTTAACCTGGGCCGATGGGGAGGAGTAAAGACCCGAAATCCAATTCATCATATGTGCACCCAATCCCACATACCGCAAGGTGGCCAGCATAAAATCCCAGCTGACTCTGTCGAAGGCCTTCTCTGCATCCGTCGACAGAAAACAAGTGGGAAGGGCCGAAACAGCCGCTTAATACCACGCGGGCAATTAACCTAATGTATCATCACCACCTGATCTTCATGTATCACAGTATGTATTAGTGGGGACATCCTATGGGCCAGAATCTTGGCAAATCGTTTTAGATCAACGTTTAGCAGAGAAATGGGGGGATAATTCTGACACAAGGATGAGTTCTTCCCCTCCTTGGGTATCACCGTGATATGGGCCCTCAACGTGTCTCGAGGAATGGAACCCCCCTCTGTAAGTGAATTAAAGGCAAATAGAAAGTGGGACAAGAGCAAATCTGAGCAGGTTTTATAATATTGCAATGGTAGTCCATCCGGACCTGGTGCCTTCCCCGCAGGTGAGTCCTTCAGTGCCCATGACAACTATTCCAAGGAAATAGGAGCCTCCAGGGCTGCAATAGCCTCTGGAGGAATACATTTCATCCCCGAGGGCCAGAGATACTGCTCAATGTTCTCTAATTGACTACCGCCATCCGGAGAAGAAGGTGCCTGAGGGAGATTATACAGAGAGTGGTAATAGGCATGGAAGGCCTCAAAATATCATGTGGGAGCTGCAGACGCCTATTGTGTGAGCCTAAAACAAGGGGGACCTATGTGCGGGAACGTGTTTTCCTAAGCGCGCGCGCCAGAGTCCTACCAGGTTTGTTGCTAAATTCGTAAAAATGCCGCCTGCGTTTAACTAAGGAGGCCCTCGCCTTAGACAGACAAAGCGAGCGTACCTGCTCTCTCAACTGCCCCAGCTCCGCCCCCACAACCCGGTCCTGAGAAACCTTATGGGACTGTTCCAATCGGTGTATCCGGGTCAATAAGTCCAGGAGATTTGCTTTCCGCTCCTTCTTAAGTTTGGAACCAATACGTGTAAAGGAACCGTGCACTACACATTTATGTGCCTCCCAAATGCAAAAGGCGTCCACCCCCGGCGAAGCATTTGTGTCAAAGTACTCCACTAGATCCCTACGAATATCCGATACCACCGTCTGATCCTGTAAGAGAGATTCATTCAATCGCCCCTGCCAGGACCGAGGGCGGGCCGTTGGGAGAGACAGAGTAAGAGTAATAAGAGCATGGTCAGAAAATGTAATGTCATCAATGGAGGCAGATGTGAGGCTAGAGGTGTGAATGACGCAGAAAAAAACAGTCTAGCTGGGAGTATGAGTTGTGGGGAGCCGAAAAAAACGTATAGTCTTTGTTCGAGGGATTCAAAAGCCGCCACGTATCCACGAGTTGATGCTCGTGCAACAGCCGACGTAAACGACAGTGAGCTGACCTAGATAAAGAGGAATGCCCCCGGGAGGAAT
Source organism: Rhinoderma darwinii (assembly GCF_050947455.1). NCBI lineage: Eukaryota > Metazoa > Chordata > Amphibia > Anura > Rhinodermatidae > Rhinoderma > Rhinoderma darwinii. The sequence continues at coordinate 246,502 of NW_027461810.1, read as the reverse complement.
CTAATGCGGGATCTAAGGTGGCATTCAAATCCCACCCCCCAGTATTAGAGTGCCTTCCAGAAAGTCATCCAACGCCACAAGAACCCTTTCCAAGAAGGCTACTTGACCAGTGTTAGGGAGATAGTATAATGCCAGTGTGTACAGCGTGTTATCCAACTTACCCTTCACGAAGAGGTACCGTCCTGCACCATCTGTCGAGTCTCCACATGTTCCCAATGGAGGGAGCGTGAAATCAGGATGGAGACCCCCTCTTGGAATCAGGGGACGCACTATGATACCCCTCCGTATAATGAGAATCTGTGAGCTTCGGTATGCAGTCCGCCCGAAAGTGGGTCTCCTGCAGGAATGCCATGTGTGCTTTCCTCTTCCACAGAAGACTGAGAATGGAGGACCTCTTTTCCGGGATGTTCAGACCCTGTGCATTCAGGGAGACAATGGTAGCGTCAGTCATGATAATGGACGGAAGAGTAGACGGAGGTGGGAAGGGGGAGAAAGAAAGAAAAAGAAAAGCCCCTGCACAGAAATAGAAGTACCGGAGCTACCAGAAAACACAATCCCTGTAATATCGGCGTACAGAATCCCTCCACCACTCGACGTGAGCTATATCGTCCTCCGAAGGAAATACATCTGACCACGACACAGCGACACGGAACCCTAATAGGGAACGAAGAAAGACAGCGATGTGAAAAACAATGTCGCCAGAATACAGTAATTAACTGGAAAACACAAATTGCGTACATTGAAACTCCGGACCCACCAGGTTAACTACCCCATGAACCTACCCTCCCCCGAGTGACTAAACAGTTGAAACACCCCCCCTGGAGGAAAAACCTCTTACCCGCGTCTTGTACTAATGTCCCCTACAACACCATCAGCGCCGTCTTCCACTTCTCTCGACGAACCCTGTGAAAAAAGGGGGTAAGTGCAAATAACTACAAGAAGGATGTAGTAGATCAATCTCTTCGTGGGGATCACCGCCCTGGAGGCCGAGGCTCAACTGGCCCGACTCCACAGTCTCTGTGTGGGGAACGCCGCCCTGCGGGCCGGGGCTCGGGCATCTCCACTCTGGGACGAGGCGGGATATGATGAACAAAATCAGGATATGGTCCTCCTCTAATAGCGAACGGTGCCGGGGGTTCAGTCCAATCCGGTAACCGCACCAGTGAGATCTCCAAAAACCGGAAGGTCTCCTCTAGGTCATCCAGCGACCGAAACGCAAACGATTGCCCCTGTCTGCGAAGGATGATGTGGAAGGGGTGGCCCCATCTGTAGGTAGCTCCAGCCGCCTTGGTCGCCTCCAGTAAAGGGGGTACAATTCTGCGCATGGAAAGTGTCCGTCTTGAGACATCCAGCAGGACGGTAATCTCGGATCCATTGAAGGGAACGGCCCCCTTCTCCCAGGCTCTCCAGGCAATCTCCACTTTCTGTTTATAGAAATGCACTCTACATATAATGTCTCGCGGTCGGTTGCCATCTCTAGCCCGGGGACCTGCCAGCCTATGAACTCTGTCCATTTCAATGGCCATATCACATGGTCGATCCAGGAGTTTATTAAAAATGTGTCACTGCATCATAAAGGCCATCCGGGGGTACAGATTCCGACAAATCTCTCAACTTCAGGTTGTTACGTCTCCCCCTGTTTTCGACATCATCCAAATGCAGAGAAAAGTCCCGCAGTTGCGAAGGTTGAGTGGCGAAGGACTGTGAAAGGAGCGAGATGTCCAAAGAGGATATAGAGTTCTGGTGCTCCAGTGTTTCCACCATCGCGGTCAGAGCACGCACCTCCTGCGAAACAGCGCCAATAGCCCTGTCATGTTTCTCCTCCAGCCGGGAGAGGCGTAGATCCAGATCGGATTTGGTGGGTAACACCTTCACCATTTCCCAAAGCTCCGCCAGGGTCCATTCCATAGATAGCGGGGGGCCTGAGCATGGGCCTATCTGGTGGTCCCCTGGTCCCACTGACGGGGCGTTGTGACCCCCTATAAATGTCCGGTGTCCCCTGACTCAGCAGCCAATCCTGTGGGGGAGACTGCTCCTGAACAGCAAAAAAGATGGCGCCTCAACCGCCCGGCCTGGCGGTGCCAAATTATCCACCCCCTGCCCGGGTACTGGCCGGGGCTGCATAGGGGGAAAGTCCTCTACCAGGACCGGAGGAGCCGGCCCTGGAACGTCTGCAGAGCACTGACCTCTCTCCGATGACGGCTCCAGGAACCCGAGAGCAGCTGCTGGTCTGTGCCTGACCAGAGGAGGAAGGAGGCGGCGTCGGCGAGTATCCACGAGGCGGCGGAGTCTGGGTGTGGCCTGCAGGAGGAGTAGAAGAGCACCGCGGCGAGGTTCCGTCCCGCGTGGACCGAAGGTACCTGCCGTTGGATGAAGTGCAAGGAGTGACCGAGAGGTTCTTGCGGCTTCTCCCCTTCGTCATCCTGTGTCGAAGACCAGTAAATGAGCCCTGTCGGGCGATTTTCTGCTTGGTGAGTCCGGAGCTGCAGTAGAATACGTCCTCACACCGCCATGCACTTCTATCTTTCTTTCTATCTTTCTATCTTAGCTTATCTAATCTTAGCTTATCTATCTTCTCTATCCAGCCTATCTATCTATCTATCTATCTATCTATCTATCTATCTATCTATCTATCTATCTATCTATCTATCTATCTATCTATCTATCTATCTATCTATCTATCTCTATTGAAAATGCCTTCCTAGAGAAGGTGGTCTGATGTTGGACAAATAAATGAGTGCTGCTTCATGTTCTCCTTTCTTGGATGTTTAGTACATAAGGAGAGGTCACTCCTTTATTTTTGAAAGATTAGCACCGTCCTAGTCAGGCGCTCAATCACAGTGCTGCTCCAATTCTCTTTTTTTTTTTTTTTAAATATCCTTTTTATTGTCAGTTTTCACATTTTCTTACAAACATTTCACGTAAGAGTTACATCATGAGTGCGCAGCACTCAACTGTCATGGGATTAACTTTTGATTTAGATTCAACATAACATATAAACACACCAACATAGAAACATGGCATAATTGTCGATCTTCAGATGGACCAAACAAACATGACTCCCCCAACTCCAACACCACCTAGATCATCAATGAGTTTCCACTCATCCTTTCTCCCCCAGCTGGCTCACAGTTGCATCCTCCCTAAACCGCCTGCCAAGAGCTGCGTGCAGTACCACTTTGTGTACTGGAAAGGCCTAACAATTTCCGCTATTTCGGCTGTTGTACATTGCGTTTCTATAAATACTTGCCACTTATCAAATAGCTTCTTGGTTCCCGTTTCCTTCCGCCTTTCCACCTCCACCCTCTCAAGAACCAATAACTGTTTCAGCCGTGACACAATCATTTCTAACCCCGGCGTGTCTGCCTCTAACCAGTGACTCAGGAGGCATCTCAAAGCTACCAGTAGAATCGTGTGCACCAACACGGGAGGTGATCTTACTCCTCGAGCACCCTCTTCCTCCGGCGGCCGCGCTTGATGGAATAGTAGCGCTTGAGGCGTCATTGGGAGATTCGTTTTCCAATGGTCCTTAATATATTTCTGTACCATCCCCCAAAATCGTTTCGTGTGTACACACCCCCACACTCCATGCCACAAATTCGTCAGTGGTGTATTGCACTTGGGACAACTTGTAATGCGATCAGGGAAAGATTGTGAGGGCAAGATATTAAAACCATATATAGCTGCATGCATCAACTTGAAATAGGTTTCCCTCCAGCTCTCATTTATCACACTCTTCCGTACCGTCTCCCAACCTCCCAGTATGGTCTCTCCTATATCTGGATCCTGAGTCCACCGTTCCCAGCTTTTAAAACTAATCCTTAATTGCGGACGAACAAAACCCTCTCTCAATGCTCTATACATTCCTGAAATGGTCGCCCGCCCAGTTGTTGGACCTATGACCTCATCCAGAGTGTGCGTAGTAGCTTCCTTACTCAAATCCCTGAGCCTGGAGGTACAAAATGTTCGTACCTGAAGTACTTGCAAAAAATTGACTCTATCTACTATGGGTCTGAGTTTAGCGGTGATTTCCTCCCCAGTTAACCACCTCTTTTCCTCTGTATGCATGAGATCCCCTGCGCTACCAATGCCTACCCTCCCCCATGAGGCAATTCCGTCCCCCTTGTCCATTCCCGGTAAAAACTCCGGGTGGCCGCTCAACGGCATATACTTCGATAACAGGTGGGGTAACCCAAACTGCTTACGTACCACTTTCCAAGCTAGAACTGTATCTCTCAATACAATGGAGGTTTTGAGACGGCACGGAAGAGAAGCGATTCTACAATGTAACAAAGCTTTCAGGTTCCAAGGTGAGGCATACTCCCCTTCCAGATCTAAATTGGAATAATTACTTGTTTCATGAAGCCAATCTACTACATGACGCATAAGACAGACCACGTTATAACCCCTGACATTCGGAAAGTTCACACCCCCTTCTTGTTTGCCCATCATGAACTTGGTGAGTGCTATGCGCGGCCTTTTTCCTGCCCATATAAATTTAGTGAATGAAGCCGTCAATTTCGAGACATCCACATGCTTCAATAAGAGAGGTAGCGTTTAAAAGGGGTATAGCAATCTAGGAAAACTAACCATCTTGATCAGATGACATCTTCCCAAGAGGGACAACGGCAATTGGCCCCATCTAGTGAGTTCCGCTTGTATTTTTTTAATTAACGGGGGATAATTTAGGCCATACAGAGTGTCTGGTACCCTCCCTATTTTGATACCCAGATAGGTAATGCAGTGTTCCACCGGTGATATCCCGCAACCCAAGGATTGCCAAAAAGTCTTTGGCAATGGCCTGCCCAACTCCAGCAGTTCGCTCTTAGCTATATTGACTTTGTATCCCGAGCACTGCCCAAATTCCTTCAAAAATTGAAAAACCTTCCCTAAATGCTCCTGAGGGTTTGACATAAAAAGTATGACATCATCAGCGAACAGGGCTAATTTCACTGCACAAGATCCCACTTGAATGCCTCTGAACATATCCGATTCCTCCAAGAATCTGGCCATAGGTTCCAGTGCTAGATTGAATAGCAGGGGCGACAAGGGGCAACCCTGCCGTGTTCCTTTATGTAATTGGAAGGGATCTGATAGGAACCCCGAGGAGTGAACACGTGCTTGCGGGCTATTGTAGACTCCCTTCAGGAAGACCCGGAAATCTCCCTGAATGTTCATTTTGTCTAGCACCATCCCCAGCCATTCCCATTGTATGTTATCAAAGGCTTTCTCTGCGTCTAGCGCTAGAAGTGCCGGCCTGGTACCTGGCTGGGGATCGTGCCTGACTGTTTCTAGCACCGTCAATACCTTACGTAAATTTGTCACTGCAGCCCTGCCCTTTACAAAGCCTACCTGAGATTTTCCCACCAGTATGGGTAGATACATAGCCAGTCGATTGGCCAAAATTTTTGTGAGCAATTTCTGATCTTGATCTATCAGCGAGATGGGGCGGTACGACCCCGGGTCAAGAGGATTCTTCCCCTTCTTGGGTAGCACCTTTATATGCGCTACCTTGGCCTCTGCTGGTAGAGCTCCCGTTCCTAGTAAAGTATTATAATATGCCACCAAGGTAGGGCTGATTTCTTCTCTCAGAGATTTGAAAAACTCCCCTGTGAATCCATCCGGACCCGGGGCCTTTCCGTTAGATAATGTTTTAATGGCGCTCCAAACTTCCTCTAGTGTAATCTCCGCGCTCAAATGACCATTCTGCTCCTGGGTAAGCCCTGGCAACTTCACCTTCTCCAAAAATTCCCTCCCTTTTTGGAGATCTATTGGTGTTTCTGAGTAAAGGGCTTGGTAATATTTACTTAATATGGTATTGATTTTTTTTGGGTCCGAGGTAGGAGTTCCGTTTGATTCTTTAAGTGTTGAAATGTGTGACGGTGCATACCTCCCCTTTGCTAACCGCGCTAATAATTTGCCCGCCTTATTGCCGAAACGCATTAAATCAGCATCAAATTGGGACCGGTAAATACTCTCTCTTTTGTCTAACCATTGATCAAACTGTCGCTTGGCTTCCTTCCATTCCTCCCCCAATAGCATTGATGGCGAATGTAGGAATGCTGTGTACGCACGCCGTAATCTGTCGCTCGCTGCCTTGTATCCTTCGGTCGTCCTACGTTTAAGATTAGACATATACTGCATGATTTTCCCTCTTATTACCGCCTTGGCTGTACGCCAATACAATGACGGTTCCGAGCGATGCGCTACATTATCCCCATCGAATTCCATCCACCACCCCTTAAGCTTCTGTGTAAAGCCCTCATCCTTTGCCAGAAAAGCGGGAAACCTCCAGATAAAATCCGTTCCTCTAGCTACTGTGTCGGCCAAGGTAATGGTAACCGGAGCATGGTCCGAAATAACTAAATCTTCAATTGTCGCTTCACGTAAACGTCGCGACATTGCGTCACTAACTAACAAATAATCAATACGCGACCATGACTGATGAACATGAGAGAAATGTGTATATTCCCGCGCATCTGGGTGTAGACTCCTCCACGCATCTATTAGGGCCGTGTGTCTTAAAAAGTCGGGCAAGATCTTATCTCTATTTCTCTGCGAACTAGTCCCTGCGCTCCTATCCTCCTTTGAAGACCTTACAGTGTTAAGGTCTCCCCCTAAAATCAAAAACCTAGTGCGATCCTGCTGGAGTTGGGTTTCCAAGTGACCAAAAAAACCAGTGTTAACCGTATTTGGGCCATACACATTATAAATACTGATGGTTTCCCCTGCATGCTCCATCACTAGATGGATCCAACGGCCCTCGTCATCCCGTTCCTGGGACACCAGCGTAAACGCAAAGTTTTTATGTACCAGAATTATAACTCCCGCCTTACCCTCCCTTGCCGACGAGCCAAAAACCTGACCCACCCAGAACTTTTGCAAATACTTAAACTCCGGCTCGGTTAGGTGAGTTTCCTGCAATAGGGCCACATCAGGATGCAATCGTTTCATGTGCCTTAAAAGTTTGGTCCGTTTCTGTGGGGATCTCAGCCCTTTAACGTTCCAAGAAACTATTTTCATGTTATTGGACCGTGTTTAAGATGAGCTAAAGTGCCTAAAAGTCGTGTGGAGTCCAGGGAGTCAGATCCGTCTTTTCCCAAGAGCCATGTACAAACATTAACATTAACATCATAACCAAACCCTGGCTTGTAAGCCAGAACCAACAATGCCAACCATCCCTTACCTAACAAAATCATAAAATCACCTGCGGCAAGGGTTAGCATTCCCTTAATACCCACTGGTGTATGTGACTTCACTTTTTTCTGTTATGCCAGAACGCGCCCCTCCCTCCCCCTCCCCCCCAGCCTGCCTATATGGCTCCTTCCATGAGGAAGTAACACCTGCCCTTGCCCCCTCAGTACCTCTTTGTCACCTGCGCACCCTTATGTACCTTCCCTTATCATTACTTTAACAGCCTAGAGTCCGTTAGGATTGCATCCTCACATTTCCCTATGAACCTTGCTTCGCTTCAAGGTTTCCCTACCTCCGTGCCCCCTATCTCCTACCACAATGTCCCTCAGTCTGTCATTGTAACAGATAACACTAATCCCTTGCGTGGGGGAGGCATTGTATAACTCCCGTTCAATCCCGCCCGCCAGGGACAATCTCAGATCCTGATCTAACTCCCTCACAAATATCTTGCATTGAAAAAGCAGGGAAATATCAGAATGCATATACTTCAACCTTGATAACATTGTAACATTGTAACAATAGGTCAACTATTGACCGGTACATAGTGCTGTTTAAGACTGCAAAATATCCCCCTCAATAACTTTCAGATTATCTGTAAACTTATCTGTATCTGGTCGGAATCTGCAATTGGTCTACAGCGTCCACAAAATCACATCAGCTTAAATAAAATGCGCCAAAAAGGACTTCGTCCGTCAATCAGGAGACGTGGATCGGGTGCGGTCCCGTGTTCGCCTCTGCGGCTTCGGAGAGTCCCCTCTATTTCCGGCTCGACCCCCCCGGGATCTTCCAGGTGTGGGCATTAAGGCTTCTGCCCAGGTACGCTCCATATTTAGCCGGTGCCTTTTGTCTTCTCTTGACTTGCGTTGCGGACTATGTACTGGACTGTGACGCTCCTCTTGCTGTGATCTGTTCCCACAAAGCTCCGCAAGTGCGTCCTCCGCTTCCTGTGGAGTGGTGAAAACCTTGTTCCGCCCGTTCTCTTGAAACACCCGCAGGGTGGCTGGGTACTGCAGGCTAAAGCGTATTCTCGCTTGGAACAGCGCGGTGCAGATCTTGCTGAAAGCCCGCCTTCGTTTTGCAACCTCCGCCGAGAAATCCTCAAATAGTAGCACTTTCATGCCCAGTATTTCCAAAGGACGCGATCTGCTGCGGAAAGCTTTCATGAGTGCCACCTTGTCATTGTAATCCAACAGTTTGAAGATCACTTGTCTGGGACGATGTGAATTATGGTCAGCTGTTGCTGGGAGGTTTCTGGGGTCCGGCCCCACTCTATGCGCCCTCTCCACCCGGCAGGGACGGGGGAGACCTAAGGCTTCCGGCAATGTCCTCTCACACACTCGCTGCAAATCAGCAGATATCACCGCTTCTTTCAGCCCCACCAGTCGCAGGTTGCTCCTCCTGGAGCGGTTCTCCAGATCCTCCACCTTGTCTCCCAACTGCGCAGTAACAGACAGCACCCCTTTGAGTTTGGATTGCAGGCGTTCATTTTCATCCTCCAACAGCGTCATACGCTGTTCTAACTCATCAGCTCTGATAGTGACTTGTGCCAGCTCCGCATGCACGCGGTTTAGAGAATCTTGCACCGTTTTTTCCAGCGCCTTTTGCAGGTCTGGCGCTATCTGTTTGGCTACTTCACGGGCCAGGGTTACATAGTCAATGGCTACTGGAAGAGCGGACAGTACATGCTCTGCCGGGCTTGAAAGCTGGGACTGATGGTGCTGCAGCTCATCTTCCTGTGTGTATAGCAGGGTCGCAGTGGCGGGAAGCGCCGCCATCTTACCTCCCTTTACCACGGCCGCGGCTGATTCCTCCATGGCTGGCTTCTGCGCGCTTCTGAGGAGGTACCTGTCCATACAGCCACCACCGATGATGTTGCTGTGTGCAAGGCTGGTGACTTCCCCGCTGATTATCGTCGCCGTAGCGACTATTGCGAGCTTACAGGCTGGAAGGGAGCGGGAGCTCAGTCACTCGCGTCCTGCATCCCCAGCGCCGGAACCGGAAGTCCAATTCTCTTTTTTGCATATACAGTGAAGGAAATAAGTATTTGATCCCTTGCTGATTTTGTAAGTTTGCCCACTGTCAAAGACATGAACAGTCTAGAATTTTTAGGCTAGGTTAATTTTACCAGTGAGAGATAGATTATATAAAAATAAAAAAAAACAGAAAATCACATAGTCAAAATTATATTTATTTGCATTGTGCACAGAGAAATAAGTATTTGATCCCCTACCAACCATTAAGAGTTCAGCCTCCTCCAGACTAGTTACACGCTCCAAATCAACTTGGTGCCTGCATTAAAGACAGCTGTCTTACATGGTCACCTGTATAAAAGACTCCTGTCCACAGACTCAATTAATCAGTCTGACTCTCACCTCTACAACATGGGCAAGACCAAAGAGCTTTCTAAGGATGTCAGGGACAAGATCATAGACCTGCACAAGGCTGGAATGGGCTACAAAACCATAAGTAAGACGCTGGGTGAGAAGGAGACAACTGTTGGTGCAATAGTAAGAAAATGGAAGACATACAAAATGACTGTCAATCGACATCGATCTGGGGCTCCATGCAAAATCTCACCTCGTGGGGTATCCTTGATCCTGAGGAAGTTGAGAGCTCAGCCGAAAACTACACGGGGGGAACTTGTTAATGATCTCAAGGCAGCTGGGACCACAGTCACCAAGAAAACCATTGGTAACACATTACGCCGTAATGGATTAAAATCCTGCAGTGCCCGCAAGGTCCCCCTGCTCAAGAAGGCACATGTACAGGCCCGTCTGAAGTTTGCAAATGAACATCTGGATGATTCTGAGAGTGATTGGGAGAAGGTGCTGTGGTCAGATGAGACTAAAATTGAGCTCTTTGGCATTAACTCAACTCGCCGTGTTTGGAGGAAGAGAAATGCTGCCTATGACCCAAAGAATACCGTCCCCACTGTCAAGCGTGGGGGTGGAAATATTACGTTTTGGGGGTGTTTCTCTGCTAAGGGCACAGGACTACTTCACCGCATCAATGGGAGAATGGATGGAGCCATGTACCGTCAAATCCTGAGTGACAACCTCCTTCCCTCCACCAGGACATTAAAAATGGCTCGTGGCTGGGTCTTCCAGCACGACAATGACCCGAAACATACAGCCAAGGCAACAAAGGAGTGGCTCAAATAGAAGCACATTAAGGTCATGGAGTGGCCTAGCCAGTCTCCAGACCTTAATCCCATCGAAAACTTATGGAGGGAGCTGAAGATCCGAGTTGCCAAGCGACAGCCTCGAAATCTTAATGATTTACAGATGATCTGCAAAGAGGAGTGGGCCAAAATTCCATCTAACGTGTGCAAACCTCATCATCAACTACAAAAAACGTCTGACTGCTGTGCTTGCCAACAAGGGTTTTGCCACCAAGTATTAAGTCTTGTTTGCCAAAAGGATCAAATACTTATTTCTCTGTGCACAATGCAAATAAATATATATAATTTTGACAATGTGATTTTTTTTAATTTTTATATAATCTATCTCTCACCGGTAAAATTAACCTAGCCTAAAAATTCTAGACTGTTCATGTCTTTGACAGTGGGCAAACTTACAAAATCAGCAAGGGATCAAATACTTACTTCCTTCACTGTGTATGTATATATATATATATATATATATATATATAATATATATATATAGATAGTGACATCTATGGACAGTGACATCAGGGCTTAACTCTAAAAGCGAAATCCCCTGCCAGTGCGGTGATTCTGCTCCAGGAGTAGCCCATGACGTCACTGTCCATATATGGATAGTGACACCAGGGGCTTTTCCAGTAGCGGAATCCCGGGCACAGGACGATCTGACACTGGGGATTCCGCTCCTAGAGCGAGCAGCTGATGTCATTGTCCATATATGGATAGTGACACCAGGGGCTTCTCCATTATTGGAATCCCTGGCCAAAGTTTTGGACGGGGATTCCGCTCATAGAAACAGTGATGGACAGTGATGTCAGGGGCTCTCTCTAGAAGTGGAATCCACTACCGGTGCGATCTGACACCAGGGATTCCGCTCCTATAGTGAGTTCAGATGGCTCTAGCTACAGTTTGGGGTGCGATGCTGGCCAGAGATTCCTATGCTGGAGGGAGCTTAGGTTGGGTGATCTAAAGAGGTTTTGCGCAGCCTACAGGGGGTTGTGGGTGGCACGATCTACAGTGGGTGGGGGGTGTATTCCGGGGCACTCAAAGCCTCGGCCGACATGAGCATGCATCGCTGCTCACACTGGAGCAGCACTGCACTCATTAAACCCGTTTACAGGCTGTCAACGTCTATACACGTGCTAACTTCACGGGGCATAGGCAGTTAGAACGTATATAGCTGTTTGGCAGTCGTGAAGGGGTTAATGTCATATTGAAAATTTATTAATTGTGTTCAAGGGAAGGGTTTCTTCTACGCTGTGGTTATTTAAATTATGCACAAATTCCCCACTTATTTTAAAGATTGAAGACCGTCAAAAATTTATTCACAAGTTTCACATATATATTCCTTTCTGATTATGCAATCTAAGAGTAAAGGCATAATCTCTTCTTTATATAAGATTTTGCTAAACTGTACACATAATTCACATACTCAAATAGTTACATGGGAAAGAGACTTGGGTTCCATAACTGAGGTAAATTGGGAGAATATTTATAAAACCACCTCGCGGATTTCACTGAAAGGCTAGGTACACCTTTTAAAGGGCATTTTAAAAAATAAAATAAAAATAGTCCTTGTGATTAGTGTAACGTTGTAAATAGTTTTTATCGCTTATTTTACACTAAATCTGTCAGTCCCGCGGACATGACGGGTTCAGTGTCGACGGGTCGTGGGTGTCTGACACACAAATTCCACCTGTAATCGATCACATCTAAGTTCATAACTTAGATGTGATCGATTACAGGTGGATCTTGCGTGTCAGAGACACGCAGGACCCGCCGACACTGAACCTGTCAGGTCCGCGGGACTGACGGATTGTGTAAAACGAGCAATACAGCTGATTTGTATAGAGGATACAGAGCAGCTGGATCTCCAAAAGTAGAAGGAATCTTTTTAATAAAAAACTATTTATAAAATTACACTAATCACACTGATCTATTTAAAAATAAATAAAAATAATGCCCTCAAAGGTGTCCATAGCCTTTAATTTTTCCCACAGAGTTTCACAAATTATGATAAAACATAGACTGTTATTTACCTAAGTTTTTGAATAAATGTAAAATGAATTCCTCAAATTGTTTGAATTGTTAAATACCTGATACAGATATTGTTCACCTTTTCTGGAATTGGCCAAAGCGCCGTTGATACTGGAGAGAGATTCTACTTTACATGGGAAATATTTTTACTGCAGTCTTCCATGGCAATCTTTTTCTATGTATTTTGGTAGATGAGAGCTTAAGAAATATTGGAAAATAAAAAATCTCAGTGTAGTTAGGAAAATTTTATTTCCGGCTCGGTTACTAATCCTTTATCATTCGTGTGCAAGAGTTGGAAGGAATGGTTAACAGGTTCATGCTCTTTGAAAAATCTTATTTTTGTGACTGGACTGGATAGATTTTACTCTTAGTGGCGTCTTTGGATGTAACATGTCTTTACATGAGTACAATTTTTATGGTATAATATGGAGGGTAGTTGAAGTGGATGGGGAGTGATATATCTTAAGAGTTCTTGCTCAGAAACTACACAACTAAATAATAAAAGACTCTGTAGACATTAATTTTAACAATTGTCCAAACAATGGATTCTTGAATTTTATTAGTGTTCATGATTGTTGACCTGGTACACTGTAACTGTGGTTGATGCTCTAATGATAATGGATCCTAGAATGTCTGTTTAATGCCTGTACGCTTTAGTAATTTAGAAATGTATCGCAGAATGGAACACCCACCAACCTCCTTGGCAAAATCAACTGTTTGTCGGTGGTGTGATGAGCGTCGATGGACTGATCGACGTTGTGTCTTTCATTTGAAAAGACGTTGTTTTTATGAGACATATACTTTTAAGATTTAACCCCTTCCCAACATTTGACTTAAAGAGGCTCTGTCACCAGATTTTGCAACCCCTATCTGCTATTGCAGCAGATCGGCGCTGCAATGTAGATTACAGTAACGTTTTTATTTTTTAAAAACGAGCATTTTTGGCCAAGTTATGACCATTTTCGTATTTATGCAAATGAGGCTTGCAAAAGTACAACTGGGCGTGTTGAAAAGTAAAAGTACAACTGGGCGTGTATTATGTGCGTACATCGGGGCGTGTTTAATACTTTTACTAGCTGGGCGCTCTGATGAGAAGTATCATCCACTTCTCTTCAGAACGCCCAGCTTCTGGCAGTGCAGACACAGCCGTGTTCTCCAGAGATCACGCTGTGACGTCACTCACAGGTCCTGCATCGTGTCAGACGAGCGAGGACACCGGCACCAGAGGCTACAGATGATTCTGCAGCAGCATCAGCGTTTGCAGGTAAGTCGATGTAGCTACTTACCTGCAAATGCTGATGCAGAATCAACTGTAGCCTCTGGTGCCGACACGATGCAGGACCTGTGAGTGACGTCACAGATCTGCACTGCCAGAAGCTGGGCGTTCTGAAGAGAAGTGGATGATACTTCTCGTCAGAAAGCCCAGCTAGTAAAAGTAGTAAACACGCCCCGATGTACGCACATAATACACGCCCAGTTGTACTTTTACTTTTCAACACGCCCAGTTGTACTTTTGCAAGCCTCATTTGCATAAATACAAAAATGGTCATAACTTGGCCAAAAATGCTCGTTTTTTAAAAATAAAAACGTTACTGTAATCTACATTGCAGCGCCTATCTGCTGCAATAGCAGATAGGGGTTGCAAAATCTGGTGACAGAGCCTCTTTAACCGTACTCCATGGTTGGGAAGGGGGAGCATAGAGTGTAAATGGAAAGTTTTCTTCTTGTTTTAAAAAGAACAAAATCATTATTAACATAAATTACTTATCCTGTTCTCTCTTGTAGATTCTTGAGAATGAACTTCTGACTAATTTCTTGTGGGACTTAACAGCGGTTACTATATGTGATCCATCAAGTATAGGATTCAATACAGCAGATGTTGAAGTGATGAAGAACCTTCCAGATGTGTGTGTACAGTTGCTGAAAGCAGTAGCAAAATCGCCATATAAGAGAACCCTGGAAATGTGTTTACAGAAAGAACTTACCATGGAACGGTAAAAATTGTCCACAATATAGCATTTATACTTTATTGCTTTCCACAGCTTTTTGGTTTTATCGTTCATATGCAGCGCAAACTTATTACTCAAATAGCAACATTTTTCTGAGCCCCTTTTCTCCTTACTGTATTTTATTCAAACCATGTGCAGGATTGAAGATCTATGTGCTGTCAACTTATATGATCCAGATAGAAGATTTGACAGTGTTAAGTTGGGTGCCACGCTATCGTCTTGTAATCAGCTTTACAGGGCACAAATGTTGAATTCGACTCTACAGGCACAGGTGAGGAATCTAAGCAAAAATCGCACATGCTGGCTAGATATATAAATACAATTTTCTGTTAGTAAAGTTATCAAGGGTTCCCTGTCTTTCTGCTCCCCAGTACCTGTCATTTCCTGTCCACCTGTATGCATCTATTTTTAGACAGAGCTGCGTTATTTGCAGTCTCGTAACCATGATGCCTTGGTCAAAACTTAAGGCATCTAGTTACAATTTTATTCTTGTTTTTCTGCAAATTTCTGTATTAACATGTATATTTTGTCCTTAGGTCACTGATCTTGAGTCTACTGTTGGTTCCAAACTCCTTTCAGTGGTTTATAAAGGCATTGCTGCCGGTAAGGAGAGAAAGTCTTTACCATCTTTAGACATCGGCAGTAAACGTCTTGCTGAGGGACTTCTACAGCTTGCTTTTAATTTCGGTGGACAGGTAATTTTTTTTTTTCAACAATTTTTTTTTTGTGAAGCAAAGTACTGCATATGATCTTACTTTGTTTTACTTTTTTGGCTTTGCTGTACAAATAAGCAGATAATAAGAAAATATGCAATTCATTTATGTGTGTTTATTCTACCCGTGATCCCCTTTGTATAATTCCTGTGTGGTCAGGACCTCCCTCTATGAGCCAGAGCAAAGCGATACCAACTGACAGCTCTCAATATGACTTACTCGAGCTGTCCATGTATTTTATGGTTGCCCGTTTATTTAAATATTTAATTGCGCCCACTGCAGGGGGAAATGTATCGCAAAATGGAACACCCACCAAACTCCTTGGCAAAATCAACTGTTTGTCGGTGGTGTGATAAGCGACGATGGACTGATCGACGTTGTGTCTCATTTGAAAAGACGTTGTTTTTATGAGACATATACTTTTAAGATTTAACCCTTTCCCAACATTTGACTTAACCGTACTCCATGGTTGGGAAGGGGGAGCATAGAGTGGGCTTACAAGCTGAGCCCCCTCCATACCCAACCGGTGTCTGCTGTATGTTACAGCTGATACTTCACTGTAATAGCTGGGATGGAAGATCATGCTGACCCCAATTAAAAAACAATTATACGCTGCGGTCAATAAGGACTGCCAGAATTGCAGGTTGTTTTGTTGGTTTTTTTTGTTACTTTTGCTCCCCCAAAAAAATGTAATCAAAAGTGATTAGTATGTCATATGTACCCGATGAAAACGACCGCTCACCCCACCCTCACACCGTTCCATCAACTGAAAAATAAAAGTTATGGCTCTCAGAATATGTCGACACACAACTATTTTTTTTTTTAAGAAATAGTTTTTTCTTTGTAAAAGTAGTACATCATAAAGAAAACTATAATAATATGGTATCACCGTAATCGTATTGACCCGTAGTACAAAGTTAACATCTGGTTTTTAATGCTTGGTAAATGTCGCAAAAATAAATTAAACCAGTGTGCCATTGTTTAGCGCCCTTCATTGTGCCAACACCGGAGCCTGTGGCACAATACGCAGGAATCGCAAAAGTTTACCACGTCAACTTGTGGATAAAAAACTACGAAAGGGGGAGTCATGCACTTTTCAAATTGAGAAGATGCTGGCTTTAAAATTTCGTGACCGCAAGGACGTCTACATGATCAGCACTATCCATACAAGTGCAACAGCAACTGTTAGAGAACGTGGGGCCTCTGCAGATAGACAAAAGCCTGTGTGTGTCATCGGCTATAACAAATTCATGGGTGGGG
This sequence comes from Rhinoderma darwinii, assembly GCF_050947455.1. Taxonomy (NCBI): domain Eukaryota; kingdom Metazoa; phylum Chordata; class Amphibia; order Anura; family Rhinodermatidae; genus Rhinoderma; species Rhinoderma darwinii. The sequence goes on along the minus strand of NW_027461810.1, from coordinate 230,126 downwards.
TAGATTTGTGCGACCAGATGTGACAACCTTATCTGGTAAAAAGGAAAACCAGAACATGGTATAAGAAAGTGGCAATATACCTCATCCATGTTGCGATGCACAACGCATTTGTCCTGTACAAAAAATCAGCGGGCAGGGCTACATTCGTTGAATTTCAGGAGAAAGTGATTGAAGATCTCCTATTTCAATCTGCAGACCAGAGAGTAGTCCATGAGTCAGAGGATGTACGCTGACTTGTTGAAAAACATTTTTTACACCCCATCCCTTCAACACCTAACCAAAAATACCCCAAAAAACGGTGTCGGGTCTGCAGCAAACGAGGACAGCGAAGTGAGTCAAGATATTATTGTTCCGCTTGTCCTTCCAACCCTGGTCTATGCATAAGTCTCTGTTTTGAAATCTATCATACCGTCGCACATTACTAATTTTCTTTTGTGAGCTATAAAAGTTAAAATGTAGGATTTATTTCGGATTTTATTTTTCTGTACACCTTTTTTCTTTTTTTTTTTTTTTTTTTTTAGGGAAGCAGCTTCGCTGTATATTTAGGAGATGCCAAAATTTAGGGTTCTTTTAGAGATTTCTTTTTTTTAATCACTTTTTTTGGGAGGGAGGGAAATATACTTTTCTAGATTGAGTCATTTTGGGATATAACCCAGTTATATAAAGTGGAATAAGGCCCTGAAATTCATTCAAGATAAAATTGTGCCCTGAAAGCTTTTTATTTCCTTTTCCGTTATGACTATGTCCTGCCATAAATAGCTGTTACTGACTGGGGATACGGCATAATTTTTTCTTTTTATTCTGAGGATTTCTAATAAGCGAGCTGTTCCTTATCAATACACTATGGGCTTTATTACAGTTTTGTTCTGGTTTTTGGTGGACCTCTTACACCCGACAATACTTCTAGAAATAGCGACATTAATTTGGGGAGTAGTGGTCCTTTACTGTATCTATACATACGGTGTGGGACACTGCCCCTTTATATATTCTACAGGTGATTGGTTGTTTTGTGCACATGGCGGTTCCTACCTTGCCGGGCAGGGGCTTGTTATGGTGTACCGCGTCACTTGGCACATTCGTCCCTTTATATAGGGATTGATGGAGCTAAAGAGACGTTGTATGACTAGTCACTTTGAATAATAAAGTTATTACAGCCCTACAATTTTCTTTCATCCTGTGAACATGCTCTAGTTTTCCACATAACTAGATACATTCTTCCTCCTTTTTTTTTTTGATATATTGCCTTTTTCCGCCAACAGTTTAATAAATTTTCCCACTCTAACTTACTATATATCAGAGCGGGTTGATATACATAATGTCTATGGACTGACATGATTTCAGGACAGCTGCTTTCTTAGCACGACATAGTCATAGGGTGTAGAAACTGTTAGGGACATATATTTCTCAATCTAGAAAAGTAGAATCCTCCGGGTGCTCCCTTCCTTTTGGGTCCTGCCGTGTGTCCAGGAAACACATTAGGGCCACAATGGGGATATTTTTGAACACAGGAGAAAAAGGGTGATACATTTTCTGGTGCATTTCCTTATTCTCATGTCCTCTGTACAAGAAATCTGACCTTAAAATTACACATTTGTTCCACCTGCTTTGCATTAATTCCTGCGAAAACTGTGGGGTCAAAATACTCAGTACACACCTAGATGAATACCTTAAGGGGTCTAGTTTTCAAAATGTGGTCATTTAGGGGGAGTTTCTATCTTTTTGGCAGCTCAGTGCCTCTATAAATGTGTAATGGGACCTGAAACATTTTCAAGCAAATTGTGTGTCCTGAAAGTCTCCGGGTGCTCCCTCCCTTTCGGGCCCTGCCGTGTGTCCAGGCAACGCATTAGGGTCACATTGGGGGCATTTTTGAAAACAGGGGAAACAGGGTGATAGATTTTGGGGTGTGTTTCTTCATTCTCATGGTTGCTTTACAAAGAAATCGGTCTTCAAAATGATACTTTTATGAAAAAAGTGAAATTATATTTTTTTACGCCTGCTTTGCATGAATTGTTACAAAAAAACTGTGGGGTCAAAATACTTACAACACCCCTTAATAAATACCTTAAGGGGGTGTAGTTTTCAAAATGGTGTCACTTGTGGGGGTTTCCACCATTCTGACACCTATGAGCCTCTGAAAACCTGGCTTGGTGCAGGAAAACAAAATGTACTTCAAAATGTACTTCAAAATGTATAAAATTATTACTAAATTTGTAAGTCTTCTAAATTGCTAAAAAAAAATGTATTTATTTTTTTCAAAAGTGCTGCCAAAATAGACTAATGAGATGGAAATATATATTGAATTAAAAAAATTGTACAGTATGTATGTACATATGTGACATATTGCAGTTAAAAATAGGGAAAAATGATAATTTCTTCAATTTCTTCAATTTTTCTATTTTTAAATTAATTTCCGCAAATCGTATCAGTCTACTTTTACCACTAAAATAAAGTACAACATGTGACGAAAAAACAATGTCAGAATTACTTGGATATTCAAAACTTTCGCAGAGTTATTCTCTGATAAAGTCAGACATACCAGATTTAACAAATCTGGCTTGGTCATTAACCCCTTCCCGCTCCTTGACGTACTATTACGTCATGGCAGCTGTATCGTTCGCGCTCCATGCCGTAATAGTACGTCTCGGGAGTAACGGCCGTTTCGGCCGTCCTCCCGACACATACAGGAGCTGTGACGCTGCTGTCTTGTTCAGCAGCTGTCACAGCTCCTACAGCGGGGACCGATCGCTGTGTCCCCGCTGATTAACCCCTTAAAAGCCGCGTTCTATAGAGATCGCGGCTTTTTAGGGGTTAAGCTGCCATCGCCGGCCTGCTACGCGATAGCGGCCGGCGATGGTGACTATGGCAACCGGACACCAAACAATGGCGTCCGGCTATGCCATAGACGGAAGCCTAGTGGGTCCTGACAACGTCAGGACCCACTATGCTTGCTGTCAGTGAGTAGCTGACAGTTCTAATACACTGCACTACGCATGTAGTGCAGTGTATTAGAATAGCGATCAGGGCCTCTTGCCCTCATGTCCCCTAGTGGGACAAAGTAATAAAGTGAAAAAAAAGTTAAAAAAAGATGTGTAAAAATTAGAAAATAAAAGATTTAAAAGTAATAAAAGTAAAAATCCCACCTTTTCCCTTATCAGTCCTTTATTATTAATAAAAATATATAAACAAACAAATAAACTATACATAATTGGTATTGCCGCGTCCGTAACGGCCTGAACTACAAAATTATTTCATTATTTATCCCGCACGGTGAACGCCGTAAAATAAAATAATAATAAACCGAACCACAATCACAATTCTTTGGTCACTTCACCTCCCAAAAAATGGAATAAAAAGAGATCAAAAAGTCGCATGTACCTAAAAATGGTACTGATCAAAACTACAGTTCGTTACGCAAAAAATAAGTCCTCGCACGGCTTTATTGATTGAAAAATAAAAACGTTATGGCTCTTAGAATATGATAACACAAAAAGTGAATGATTGTTTACAAAACGTATTTTATTGTGCAAACGCCATAAGACATAAAAAAAAACTATAAACATCTGGTATCGCCGTAATCGTATCGCCCCGCAGAATAAAGTGAATATGTCATTTATAGCGCACGGTGAACGCTGTAAAAAAAAACGAAAAAAAACCAATAGTAGAATTGCTGTTTTTTAGTCACCACGCCACCTAAAAATAGAATAAAAACTGATCAAAAAGCTGCATGCACCCCAAGAAAACTACAATGGATTCCTCAAGGGGTCTAGTTTCCAAATTGGGGTCACTTTTGGGGGGTTCCCAATGTTTTGGCACCACAAGACCTCTTCAAACCGGACATAGTGCCTAATAAAAAAGCGGCCTCAAAATCCACTGGGTGCTCCTTTGCTTCGGAGGCCGGTGCTTCAGTCCATTACCGCACTAGGGCCACATGTGGGATATTTCTCAAAACTGCAGAATCTGGGCAATAAGTATTAAGTTGCGTTTCTCTGATAAATCCTTTTGTGTTATAAAAAAAATTGTATAAAAGAGGATTTTCTGACAAAAAAAAAATGTAAATTTCACCTCTACTTTGCTCTAAATTTTTGTGAAACACCTAAAGGGTTCATAAACTTTCTACATGCTGTTGTGAATACTTTGAGGGGTCTAGTTTCTAAAATGGGGTATTTGATAGGGGTTTCTAATATATGGGCCCCTCAAAGCAACTTCAGAACTGAACTGGAACCTAAAAAAATAAATAAATGAGGCAATACTTCGCTTCTTACATTATACTGATAATGAGCCGTGCCCACCCCGAGATTACCCCAGTTTTGACCGTTTGTCTAAACGGAGACCCCTATTAGACCGTTCCAGTGCCCGGTTTTCCCAAGCATACACCCCCGAGAAGTGTATTTCTATTGATGAGTCCCTGGTACATTTTAAAGGGAGGGTTCAATTCCGCGAGTACCTGCCGGGTAAGAGGGCAAGGTATGGCGTGAAGATGTATAAGCTGTGAGAGTGCATCAGGGTATACCTACAGGTTTAGGATATATGAAGGAAAGGCCACCCCCAAACCAGACTGCATCCTGGACTACAATAGGTACATGGGAGTGATGGACTTGTAAGATCAAGCCCTGAAGCCCTACAGCGCCATGCGGTGTGGTATAAGAAGCTGGCCGGGAACATCATATAGATGGCTTTGTACAATGCGTACGTGCTACGTCGATGTGCAGGCCAGACGGGAACTTTCCTGGAATTTCAAGAGGTGATTATCAAGAACCTAATCTTTAGGAACCAAGAAGGGGGGGCACCCAGTACTTCTGGAAGCGAGCCCACACGCATCGTACCAGGGCAACACTTTCCAGGGGAAGTTCCCCAAACTGGCAAGAAGGGAAAAAGTCAAAAGAGGTGCAAAGTCTGCTATAAGAGGGGGATAAGGGAGGACACAATATATCAATGTGACACGTGTCCCGAATAACCAGAGCTCTGTATGAAAGTGTTTTAAAATTTATCATACATCCCTTGGTTTATAATTTACCCCAATTTTACTTACCCTGATGCACTCCGCACATCTTATCCCCCCTCGTCTTTCCCCTCTGGGCCCTGCTGTGTGTCCAGGCAGCTGATAACAGCCACATGTAGGGTATTGCCATACCCGGGAGAACCCACATTACAGTTTATGGGGTGTAGGTCTCCGGTCAAAATGGTCACTACACCTCTAGATGAATGCCTTAAGGGTGTAGTTTTTAAAACGGGGTCACTTCTTGCGGGTTTCAACTGTACTGGTACCTCAGGGGCTTCTGCATACATGACTTCGCACTAGAAAATCCCGAGTAGGCCAAATGGTGGTCCTTTCCTTCTGAGCCCTCCCATGGGCCCAAACGGCAGTTTATCACAACAAATGGGGTATTGCGGCACTCAGAACAAATTGCGCAACAGAATGGGGTATTTTGTTTCTTGTGAAAATAAGAAATTTTCAGCCAAAACTACATATTATTTGACAAAAATAATTTTGTTTTCATTCCCAGCCCAATTCAAATAAGTTCTGTGAAAAAACTATGGGGTCTAAATGGTCACATTACCCATAAATGAATTCCTTGAGGGGTGTAGTTTCCAAAATGGGGTCACTTCTGGTGGGTTTCCATTGCTTTGATACCTCTGGGGCTCTGCAAATGTGACATGGCACCCGAAAACCAATCCAACAAAATCTGTACTCCAAAGAACACACAGCGCTCCTTCCCTTCTGAGGCCTCCCATGGGCCCAAACGGCAGTTTATCACCACAAATGGGGTATTGCCGTACTCAGGACAAATTGGGCAACAAAATTGAGTATTTTATTTCTTGTGAAAATAAGAATTTTTGAGCTAAAATGACATATTATTGGAAAAAATATATTTTTTTTAAATTCCCAGCCCAATTCAAATAAGTTCTGTGAAGAAACTATGGGGTCTAAATGGTCACATTACCCATAAATGAATTCCTTGAGGGGTGTAGTTTCCAAAATGGGGTCACTTCTGGTGGGTTTCCATTGCTTTGATACCTCTGGGGCTCTGCAAATGCGACATGGCACACGAAAACCAAACCAGCAAAATCTGTACTCCAAAGAACACACAGCGCTCCTTCCCTTCTGAGGCCTCCCATGGGCCCAAACGGCAGTTTATTGCCACAAATGGGGTATTGATGCACTCAGGAGAAATTGGGCAACAAAATTGAGTATTTTGTTCCCTGTGAAAATAAGAAATTTTGGTAAAAAATTACATCTTATTGGAAAAAATGACATTTTTTTAATGTCACAGCCCAATTGAAATAGGTGCTGTGAAAAAACTGTGAGGTCAAAATGCTAACAACAACCATAAATGAATTCCTTGAGGGGTGTAGTTTCCAAAATGGGGTCACTTTTGGTGGGTTTCCATTGCTTTGATACCTCTGAGGCTCTGCAAATGCGACATGGCACCCGAAAACCAATCCAACAAAATCTGGACTACAACAAACATATAGCGCTCCTTTCCTTCTGAGGCCTCCCATGGGCCCAAACGGCAGTTTATCACCACAAATGGGGTACTGCCACACTAAGGACAAATTGGGCAACAAAATGGGGTATTTTGTTCCCTGTGAAAATAAGAAATTTTGATCACAAATGACATTTTATTGGAAAAAATGACATTTTTTTCATTTCAGAGCCCAATTCAAATACGTGCTGTGAAAAAAATGTGCGGTCAAAATGGTAACAACAACCCTAAATGAATTCCTTGAGGGGTGTAGTTTACAAAATGGGGTCACTATTGGGGGATTCCTACTGTTTTGACACCTCAACACCTCTTCAAACCTGGCATGCTGCCTAAAATATATTCTAATAAAAAAGAGGACTCAAAATGCACTAGGTGCTTCTTTGCTTCTAGGGCTTGTCATTTAGTCCACGAGCGCAGTAGGGCCACATGTGGGACATTTCTAAAAACTGCAGAATCTGGAAAATACATATTTAGTAGTGTTTCTCTGGTAAAACCTTCTGTGTTACAGAAAAAAAAAATGAATAAAATTGAAATTCAGCAAGAAAAATGAAATTTGCAAATTTCACCTCCACTTTGCTTTAATTCCTGTGAAATGCCTGAAGGGTTAAAAAACTTTATAACTGCTGTTTTGAATACTTTGAGGGGTCTAGTTTTTAAAATGTGGTGTTTTATCAGGGTTTCTAATACATAGGCCCCACAAAGCCACTTCAGAACTCAAGAGGTACCTTAAAAAAAAGGCTTTTGAAATTTTCTTAAAAATATGAGAAATTGCTGTTTATGTTCTAAGCCTTGTAACGTCCAAGAAAAATAAAATAATGTTCAAAAAACGATGCCAAACTAAAGTAGACATATGGGAAATGTGAACTAGTAACTATTTTGGGTGGTATAACCGTCTGTTTTACAAGCAGATGCATTTAAATTCTGAAAAATGCAATTTTTTCAAAATTTTCTCTAAATTTTGCAATTTTTCACCAATAAACACTGAATATATCGACCAAATTTTACCACGAACATGAAGCCCAATGTGTCACGAGAAAACAATCTCAGAATCGCTTGGGTAGGTTTAAGCATTCCGACGTTATTACCACATAAAGTGAAATATGTCAGATTTTAAAAATGGGCTCTGAGCCTTAAGGCCAAAACTAGGCTGCGTCCTTAAGGGGTTAAGGTCTTTTCAGACCTGGTCATTAAGGGGTTAATTAAATGGGGCCATTAAAAACAACAACTTGTTACACACAAAAAAAGGCTCCAATACGGATATATAGATGAAAAAATACAAAAATTATAGCTTTTAAAAGGTGTGGAGGAAAAAAAACAGTTTACTTTATTCTACTCCAAAATATCCAGCTTCTAATTTTGCTTGCTTTGCTATATTTAATTATGTATTCTTTATTTTTTAGTGTGAAGAACTTGTGAGCCTGTTGCTGAACACAGTGTTGTTATCAGTGCCATTGTCTGGAAGTTCTCAGAGAAATTTTATAAATTTTTCTCATGGAGAGTATTTTTACAATTTGTTTACTGAAACCATTAACAGTGAGCTGTTGAAGAATCTAGACACCGTTGTGCCATATCTACTCAAGTCATCTACAGAAAACCCAAGCATGGTAAACAAATCCTTTTAATTAGGTCATGGCCAGGAAAATACAATTATTCTGACTTTATACTAGTAGTATGTTAGAAGTCACTAATTATTCGTGGTTGTGTGATTGATACTAATTGATTCTGATAACACAAAATGCCTTGTAACATTTTCAACGTTTTCATCTGGCCGCTCAAATTAACCCGTTAGTGACCGCCAATACGCCTTTTCATGGCGGCCACTACGGGGCTTTATTCTGATGCATACGCTTTTTCACGGCGCTGCATCAGAATAAATAAACCGATCAGGGAGCCGTTAAATCTCCCCCACTCATCATGTAGCTGAGTGCTGGGGGCATCCCTGCTCGAACGGATGAGATAGATATCATTATCGATCTCACCCGTTTAACCCCTCAAATGCGGCGCCCAATAGTGAGCGCCGCGTCTGAGTGGTTTTGGAGAGAGGGAGGGAGCTCCCTCTCTCTCCCACTGACACCTGGCGATAAGATCGCCAAGTGTCTGTGTGTCCGATGGCAGCCGGGGGCCTAATAAATGCCCCCAGGTCTGCCTGTAGTGTTTGCCTACTAGGTCATGCCAGTGGCATGGCCTAGAAGATGCCTGTGCAGTGTATTATACATGCGATCGGTCAGGTGTTAATCCAGTCAGGTTTTTATAATTACTATATTTTTATTACTTTATTAAATATTGATAGTTTTGGTGCTCTAATGTTATTGTATATTTTTTCCGTGAGTGCTGCATGCAATTTTAAATGTTACATTGTTGCAATGATTATTCTATTTGACTATATGATATTAAGTCTTGGTAATGAAAACATGCTTTACCATTTGGTTTTTATGTACCTTATGAAGAGACCAGATTGGTCACAAAACGCATTGTGTATTGAATAAAAATTTTTATTTTATACTCTCATGTGATGGTCGCAGCTTGCGTTGGATCCCTTCTTTTTCCTATTCTTGAGACAAAATAATTTGCAAGAATGCAAAACTTATTGTCAGCTTTGTGTTAGTCCTGGAATACTAGCTGAGAGACCTTTCTGTAGTTTAGAAACTTGCTGACTGCTCAGTCTTACGGTTAAATATTTAACTTGTGTTAGTCTACGCAAAACATAACAATTTTTCATTTAGAATAATTTTTTTAAATAGCGACTGTCTAGATATTTCTGTTACGTAATTATGGAGCCCTTTTGTGTTCTTTTAATTCTTTCTCAGAATGTCCACCTAATGTGTCCAATTCCCATGGACACAAATGGCCTTTTGCTTACTACCACCACACTGGATCTACTTGAACACAAGTGGCAAAGCTATTCCTGATATTGTGCTAGCCAGCCAATAAGAATTAGCGCACTAGAAGATGCTTCTTCTCACCGGTACTGAATACATTAGGTGGACGTACTGAGAACACTAAAAACAACAGGGGGAACCATAACCTGTAACAGCAATATGTGATTAGAATTTTTTTTAAAGGGGATTTACCAACTTAACCCCTTAAGGACGCAGCCTAGTTTGGGCCTTAAGGCTCAGAGCCCATTTTTCAAATCTGACATATTTCACTTTATGTGGTAATAACGTCGGAATGCTTAAACCTATCCAAGCGATTCCGAGATTGTTTTCTCGTGACACTTTGGGCTTCATGTTCGTGGTAAAATTTGGTCGATATATTCAGTCTTTATTTGAGAAAAATTGCAAAATTTAGAGAAAATTTAGAAAAAATAGAATTTTTCAGAATTTAAATCTGCTTGAAAAACAGACCGTTATACCACCCAAAATAGTTACTAGTTCATATTTCTCATAAGTCTACTTTAGATTGGCATCGTTTTTTGAACATTATTTTATTTTTCTTGGACGTTACAAGGCTTAGAACATAAACAGCAATTTCTCATATTTTTAAGAAAATTTCAAAAGCCTTTTTTTTAAGGTACCTGTTCAGTTCTGAAGAGGCTTTGAGGGGCCTATGTATTAGAAACCCCCATAAAGCACCCCATTTTAAAAACTAGACCCCTCAAAGTATTCAAAACAGCATTTAGAAAGTTTTTTAACCCTTCAGGCATTTCACAGGAATTAAAGCAAAGTGGAGGTGAAATTTGCAAATTTCATTTTTCTTTCTGAATTTCAATTTTATTCTATTTTTTTCTGTAACAAAGAAGGTTTTACCAGAGAAACACAACTAAATATGTATTGTCCAAATTCTTCAGTTTTTAGAAATGTCCCACATATGGCTCTAGTGCGCTCGTGGACTAAAACACAAGCCCCAGAAGCAAAGAAGCACCTAGTGCATTTTGGTGCTTCTTTTTTATTAGCATATATTTTAGGCAGCATGCCAGGTTTGGAGAGGTGTTGAGGTGCCAAAACAGTAGGAATCCCCCAAAACTGACCCCATTTTGGAAACTGCACCCCTCAAGGAATTAATTTATGGTTATTGTTACCATTTTGACCACGTAGTTTTTTCACAGCGCGTATTTGAATTGGGCTGTGAAATTAAAAGAATGACAATTTTTCCAATAAGATGTCATTTTTGATCAGAATTTCTTATTTTCACAGGGAACAAAATGCCCCATTTTGTTGCCCAATTTGTCCTGAGTGTGGCAATACCCCATTTGTGGTGATAAACTGCTGTTTGGGCCCATGGGAGGCCTCAGAAGGAAAGGAGCGCTATGTGTTCTTAGGAGTCCAGATTTTGCTGGATTGGTTTTCGGGTGCCATGTCGCATTTGCAGAGCCTCAGAGGTATCAAAGCAATGGAAACCCACCAAAAGTGACCCCATTTTGGAAACAAAACCCCTCAAGGAATTTATTTATGGGTGTTGTGACCATTTAGACCCCACAGTTTTTTCACAGAACTTATTTGAATTGGGCTGTGAATTCAAAATGTTTTTATTTTTTCCAATAAGAGGTAGTTTTGGCTCAAAATTTCTTATTTTCACAAGGAATAAAATACCGCATTTTGTTGCCCAATTTGTCCTGAGTGTGGCATTACCCTATTTGTGGTGATAAACTGCCGTTTGGGCCCATGGGAGGGCTCAGAAGGAAAGGACCACCATGTGGCCTACTGGGAATTTTCTGGTGCTAAGTCGTGTGTGCAGAAGCCCCTGAGGTATCAGTACAGTTGAAACCCCCGAGAAGTGACCCCGTTTTAAAAACGACACCCCTTAAGGAATTCATCTAGAGGTGTAGTGAGCATTTTGACCCCACAGGTATTGTGTAAAAGATAATGCGCAGCAGATGGTGCAGAGTGAGATTTGCAATTTTCTATATATATGCCATGTCAGTGTCAGATATATTGTGCCCAGCATGTGCCACCGGAGACATACACCCCATAAACTGTAATGTGGGCTCTCCCGGGTACGGCAATACCCTACATGTGGCTGTTATTAGCTGCCTGGGCACACGGCAGGGCTCAGAAGGAAAGGACCACCATTTGGCCTACTGGAGCTTTTCTGGTGCTAAGTCTTGTACGCAGAAGCCCCTAAGGTACCAGTACAGTTGAAACCCCCAAGAAGTGACCCTGTTTTAAAATCTACACCCCTTAAGGCATTCATCTAGAGGTGTAGTGAGCATTTTGACCCCACAGGTATTGTGTAAAAGATAATGTGCAGCAGTTGGTGCAGAGTGAAATTTGCAATTTTCTATACATATATGCCAATTCAGTGTCCGATATATTGTGCCCAGCATGCGCCACCGGAGATATACACCTCATAAACTGTAATGTTGGCTCTCCCGGGTACGGCAATACCCTACATGTGGCTGTTATCAGCTGCCTGGGCACACAGCAGGGCTCAGAGGGGAAAGATCAGGAGGGGTAAGCTGTGCGAAGTGGATCAGAGCGAGTAAAACTGGGGTAAATTAAAAATAAAGGGATGGATGATAAATTTTAAAACACTCTTTCATACAGAGCTCTGGTTTTTCGGGACACGCGTCACATTGATATATTGTGTCCTTCCTTATCCCCCTCTTATAGCAGACTCTGCACCTCTCTTGACTTTTTCCCTTCTTGCCAGTTTGGGGAACTTCTCCTGGAAAGTGTTGCCCTGGTACGATGCCTGTGGCCCCGCTTCCAGAAGTACTGTAAGGCTTCAGGACTTGATATGACAAGTCCACCCCTCCCATGTACCTATTGTAGTCCAGGATGCAGTCTAGTTTGGGGGTCCCTGTACTGGTACCTCGTACAGGTACATGGGTACTGGTGTGGCATCTCCATGGTCTTGTACTTGACACACAATATATTGCTGCTAGATTGTGCCCTGCTCTCACCCCTTCTTGTTTGCCCAAGCAGAGTCTTAGGGAGGCCTCTCAGATTTCTTCTAGCAGTGCCGCATGCCGCAGGACTTCTGGAAGCGAGGCAGTTGAAGAGTGGGACGCTGGTATAAAAATTATCCAGGTAGAGGTGGTAACCCTGGTCCAGCAGTGGGTGCACCAAATCCCACACAATTTTTGTATTAACTCCCAGTAAGGGGGGGCATTCTGGGGCCTGAGTACTGGTGTCCTTCCCTTTATATATCCTAAATTTGTAGGTATACCCTGATGCACTCTCGCACAGCTTATACATCTTTACGCCATACCTTGCCCTCTTACCCGGCAGGTACTCGCGGAATTGAAGCCTCCCTTTCAAATGTACCAGGGATTCATCTATAGAAATACACTTCTCGGGGGTGAATGCTGGGAAAACCGGGCACTGAAACGGTCTAATAGGGGTCTCCGTTTATACAAACGGTCAAAACTGGGGTCATCTCGGGGTGGGCACGGCTCATTATGAGTATAATGTAAGAAGCGAAGTATTGCCTCATTTTTATTTTATTTTTTAGTTTCCAGCTCAGTTCTGAAGTTGCTTTGAGGGGCCCATATATTAGACAGCCTTATCAAACACCCCATTTCAGAAACTAGACCCCTCAAAGTATTCACAACAGCATTTAAAAAGTTTATTAACCCTTTAGGTGTTTCACAGGAATTTAGAGCAAAGTAGAGGTGACATTTAATTAATTTAATTTAATTTATTAGGCACCATGTCCGGTTTGAAGAGGTCTTGTGGTGCTAAAACAGTGGAAACCCCCCAAAAGTGACCCCTTTTTAGAAACTAGACCCCTTGAGGAATCCATTGCAGTTTTCTTGGGGTGCATGCGACTTTTTGATCAGTTTTTATTCTAATTTTAGGTGGCGTGGTGACTAAAAAAACAGCAATTTTACTATTGTTTTTTATTAAATTTTTTTTACAGCGTTCACCGTGCGCTATAAATGACATATTCACGTTATTCTGCGGGGCGATACGATTACGGCGATACCAGATGTTTATAGTTTTATTTGATGTCTTATGGCGTTTGCACAATAAAATACATTTTGTAAAATATAATTAATTTTTTGTGTTACCTTATTCTAAGAGCCATAACTGTTTTATTTTTCCATCAGGAAAGTCGTGCGAGGACTTATTTTTTGCGTAACGAACTGTAGTTTCGATCAGTACCATTTTTAGGTACATGCGACTTTTTGATCTCTTTTTATTCAATTTTTTGGGAGATGAAGTGACCAAACAATTGTGATTGTGGTACGGTTTATTATTATTTTCTCTTACGGCGTTCACCGCGCGGGATAAATAACGACATCGTTTTGTAGTTCAGGACGTTACGGACGCGGCGATACCAATTATGTATAGTTTATTTGTTTGTTTATATATTTTTATTAATAATAAAGGACTGATAAGGGAAAAAGGGGGATTTTTACTTTTAATACCTTTAAATCTTTTATTTTCTTATTTTTACACAACTTTTTTTTTTACTTTTTCACACTTTTTTTACTTTGTCCCACTAGGGGACTTGAGGGCAGGAGGCCCTGATCGCTATTCTAATACACTGCACTACATACGTAGTGCAGTGTATTAGAGCTGTCAGCTGTTCGCTGACAGCAAGCATAGTGGGTCCTGATTTTGTCGGGACCCACTAGGCTTCCGTCGATGGCGTAACCAGAGTCCATTGTTAGGATTCTCGTTGCCATAGTAGCCATCACGGCCCGCTATCGTGTAGCAGGCCGGCGATGGCAGCTTAACCCCTAAGAAGCCGCGATCGCTATTGAACGCGGCTTCTAAGGGGTTAATCGGCGGGGACCACCGCGATCGGTCCCTGCACACTAAGCTGTGATAGCCTGCTGTCAGAAACAGCAGTTATCACAGCTCAAGCACGCGCCGGGATTAAATGGCGCCGTGTTTACTCAGGTCGGTACTATTACTGACCTGAGCGCGAACGATGTACTTAGCGCGACGTAATAGTACTGCCCTGAGCGCGAAGGGGTTAAAGAGGCTCTGTCACCAGATTTTGCAACCCCTATCTGCTATTGCAGCAGATAGGCGCTGCAATGTAGATTACAGTAACGTTTTTATTTTTAAAAAACGAGCATTTTTGGCCAAGTTATGACCATTTTTGTATTTATGCAAATGAGGCTTGCAAAAGTACAACTGGGCGTGTTGAAAAGTAAAAGTACAACTGGGCGTGTATTATGTGCGTACATCGGGGCGTTTTTACTTCTTTTACTAGCTGGGCGTTCTGACGAGAAGTATCATCCACTTCTCTTCAGAACGCCCAGCTTCTGGCAGATCACGCTGTGACGTCACTTCCCCAGGTCCTGCATCGTGTCAGACGAGCGAGGACACATCGGCACCAGAGGCTACAGTTGATTCTGCAGCAGCATCGGCTTTTGCAGTTAAGTCGATGTAGCTACTTACCTGCAAACGCTGATGCTGCTGCAGAATCAACTGTAGCCTCTGGTGCCGATGTGTCCTCGCTCGTCTGACACGATGCAGGACCTGTGAGTGACGTCACAGCGTGATCTCTCGAGAACACGGCTGTGTCTGCACTGCCAGAAGCTGGGCGTTCTAAAGAGAAGTGGATGATACTTCTCGTCAGAACGCCCAGCTAGTAAAAGTAGTAAAAACGCCCCGATGTAACACACATAATACACGCCCAGTTGTACTTTTACTTTTCAACAAGCCCAGTTGTACTTTTGCAAGCCTCATTTGCATAAATACAAAAATGGTCATAACTTGGCCAAAAATGCTCGTTTTTTTAAAATAAAAACGTTACTGTAATCTACATTGCAGCGCCTATCTGCTGCAATAGCAGATAGGGGTTGCAAAATCTGGTGACAGAGCCTCTTTAAGCATTTATGACATATCCATGGGATGTGCCATAAATGTCTGATAGATGTGGGTCCCATAGCTAGGACCCGGATCTATATGTGGATATGCCATAAATATTTAAGTTGGGAATACCTGTTTTAATGATTCCAATTGTAAATTTATGTTTTTCTAGATCAGAGAAATGTAATATTCAATCATGGGACAATACCTTTTAACCATGACACAAATAAAGTTTTAAGTAAATTTGTTTATTTTCTGCAAAAAAAAATTAATTTAAGAAAGTAATTTTCTGTTGACTTACGTTGTTAAGGGGGTTTTCCAGGGACACAAAATTTTTGTCTAAAAAAATTAATAAACTTCCTAATATACAGTCTGTATTAAATCGGGACGCTTATCTTCTTATTGACACTACCTCTGCCCGGCCGGAAGATCTGCTTTTCGTGAAAGTCTTTTCTTTTTCTTTCGACGCAGGCTCATGCCCGAGCAATAGTACGCGCACAGTCCTGTGTCGATTCCTCACTTACTTACGTCACGCTAGTGGGATGTTCTCTAGTAATTATTCAGCCCCCTCGGTCTAGTCACCCTCCCCACTAGTTCTCCCTTCCACTTGAGTTTCTTATGCTGCCCACATGCTTTCTCTGCATGCGGTCACAGAATTACGTGACTACACCTCAGCTAGATATTGTAATCCCCATCACTGTAGATACCATCGTTGCAGCCAGCGCGCAGGCACTGAAGATGTTTTTTACTCACTGGCGTGCGCTAAAGTATGAGACAGCCCAAATACCGTGTATTCACATACCTTGCACTCCATGAACGGGCGGAAAGTAAACCATAGAAAAAAATGATTCCGAAACCAAGAGAGCAAGATCACATTAGATGAAAGAAATGGATGTAACGTAAAATAAAAATACAAATCCTGGCTGGAAAGCCCCGTTTAATTAATGACTTAAAGTTTTCTTTTCCCTAGTCTCCGTTAATCTTTGAAATAATTAGTATATATTTTTATTTGTTTTTAGGTAAGCTCAGTCTTGAATGGAATGTTAGACCAAAGCTTTAGACAGCGTTCAATTCAGAAGCAGCAAGCTACACAGCTGGTGAATGCTGTGCTAAAACACTGGATGAAACTGGAGAGCTGGTGGGACAAAGATTCGTCTCCAGAGAGCAAAATGGCAGTCCTAACATTACTTGCTAAAGTACTGCAGGTAATAAATGGCCAAGACAATTAACGGTTCACCTAGATTTTTATTTGTTTTATGTCCTATACGAACAGAATTCTGGTTTGATGGTTTAAAATATACATGTAGTATATTTTTGACTGCATCTTTGTTTGCAGTTTGAGATGGAGCTGCAGGATTTCTGACTTTCTAGTATAGTTTTATATACCTCTATGCAGCATCTTCATCATATTGTTGTTTTATTTTGTTTTTTTACTTTGTAGGTAAGTTCATCCACTGTGTTCACAGTCTGTTTATATTTATTGCATCACTATCTTACTATTCGACCCCATTTTAGCAGATTAAGTCCTAGCTAACTTCTCTTTGGATATAATACTATTTTACATCAAATTTAAATCTAATAATGTGCTTGACCGTACAACCAAATGGGTAGCAAATAAAATTCAATTTCTCGTTAATGTTATTGGGGGATACAGCACTGTGGGTTTAGGCCCTTGCCACTAAGAGGCTGACGCTTTGTAGAAAAAATGGCGTTGACTCCACCAAGGCAGTTTATACCCTTGCAACTGGCTATTCAGTTTTAGTCTAGTGTTCGTTGGAGTTAGACATGGCCTGCTTCTCAAGTTTCTTATTTTAGATTTAGTTCTTTCCTTTTTTTTTCCCTAGCTACAGTGTGGCTGCCAGCCTAGTCAATATCCTGCATGTGACGAGAGACCAGGCAGTTCTCTGCACTGCGCATTTCGGTCACCTAACCTTTTCTCTGTTTCCGCAGGTGGAGTACTAGTACCGCCACTTTATGTGAGAGGTTACCGTAAAGGTGACCCTGCGTACATCCGAAGACTTTGGAGTATGAACATATTCCTGTCAGAATTTGCTCTCCCCTAACCTATTGGAGAGACTTATGCCCATTTATCTTTAATCTTTAGTGTAAATGGAGAGGAGATGGCTGCTGTCTCTGGGGTTCACCTCTATAGTAGGGCAGTGTTTTTGGGAAACTTTTTACATTTATAAAATTTAGCCCAAAGCTCTTTGGCGGCCTAGTCCGTGCTTTGCATCCCGCCCCCTTTTGATTACTGGACCTCATGCTTCATATCGTATGCTCGGAACCAACGTGCTGTCTGTTACCTATCGAGGTCCTTTCTGAGCTTGGGCTTCTGTGCAGCGGTCCTTCTTCTACCACTGCGTTGCTCATTTCAGCACCATACAAGGACTGTTCTGACCACTTCAGCCTGCTTTAGTCTGGTCTTCAGGATCTCCTAGCCTTTTCAAATGTTGTCCATAACATATTTTCCTCCAGGGAGGACCCCAACCTATAACCAGCCCCTGTGGCTATGGTTCCACATTATTCTTGCAGCTCGTTCAATAAAAATGTCCCCTGTGGCCAGCCTAACCCCCTATGAATAAAGTGCCTGCAACCCAGACGCCAGTATAGCACACCCCCACAGGATGTGGTCCCTCCTGAGTGGGAAAAACTCTTCCACGCCTTAGGAGACGTTTACAGGCTCCCACAGATCGTGGTTGAGTCCTTTGAATGCATCCCAGATAGTGGCTCATATCAATGCCTCCATGGAATCTCCGCCAGAGTCATCACGCTCCCATTGTGGTAGACCATGTAAGGTACCTAGAAACACCAGGGATAGAACGAGTTCCTCCTCAGGTACCTCTCAGGTGTCTTCTTTTATGGTCATCACTGGAGACGCTGTTTCTATGCAAGATCAGTTAGTCCCCACTGAGCCATCCTCAGTCAGGGCAAGAAACAAAGTTGACGGTTTCAATGCAGCAACTTTATGCGGTCTTTAAGGGACTACTTATGTGTCAAGGATGACTCCCCTAAACCCTTTCGGGGAAGTGCCTCTCTGCCCTCATCTTCGCCCTTGAAGTTTAAGGAAAACTTGTCCAGAAAATGTAACCAGCTTTTATAGACGCTTGGTCACGTCTAAGTGGATGGATTCTTCCAGGATGGAAAAAAGCGCTTTTTCATTGTGCTGTTTCTCCTTCGGTAGATCCGCCCATATTGCGGCTATCCAAAGACCACTATTCTGTTGTCAGATGTGGCATCACTTGGTAAGTCTTTGGAATCCTGGCCAGGTTTGTGTTCGTGGCAGTAGAATCTTCCCTGCGCCCAGCATTCGCCTTTTCCTGGGTGAGAAAAACCTGTTCTGTCTGGGCTAAGCAGCTTTACCAGGGTATTTTACGTGGTCTAAACAGAAAAATCTGATTTAATCTCTCCTCCCAACCTATAATGTCTACAAGTATTTATAAGATGCCTGCTTTAATAATAATAATAATAATCTTTATTTATATAGCGCCAACATATTACGCAGCACTTTACAATGTAGAGGGAACATGAAAACAATATCAGACATTACATAGTGACAAAGTTTATTTACAATTCAAACCTGGGGAGTGAGGACCCTGCTCGCAAGAGCTTACAATCTATGAGGACATAGTCTGCCTGTTTTTGCTACCAGGTTACAGCTAATTTGGTCGCTTTCTGGCCCTTAATCTGGCTTAAATCTTGAGCAGCGTACTCTGTTTCCAAAATCGCCCACACTGGCTTTTCTTTTACATTGGGCAGACATTTCGGCAAGCATCTCAATTAAATAATTTCTGTAGCTGCTGGTTGCAAGAGTTCCCTCCTGTCTCAGAATTGTTCCGATCAGAGAAGCGCCCTTTCTGGCCCACGTACTTCAGACGTCTATCTTTCAAACCTAAGCCTTCCTGGTATGCCCAATCCAGGCCTCAGAAGCCCATTACTATCAAAATTTTCTTAGCCTGAAGGTGTGTCCTTATTCAACACTTTTATTCGGGTCCAGGGGACAACTGGTTTCATATCGGCCAACATGGCTACCCCAAGTGGACAACGCATGGGTTTGAAAGTTGGTGTTTACAGAGCACAAGATAGAATTCCAGACCATTCCCCTGGGCCATTTTTCTGTCGAGACTATCTTGGGCCCTAGGTTACGTTTCCGAAATTTCTCCAGGCTTTATTGTTCCTGTTCCACAGTCAGAATGCTTTGAAGGATTCTATTTCAATCTATTTACACTCTCCAAAAGAGACTGTTAGTCAGACCCATCAAAAGTTCTTGAGGTCAGTGGTCAAACAGGGAAAGTACCTTTCCCCTATCAATATTCGTGATGCCTGCCTCCATATACCTATCACAAATGGCTCACCAGAGATCTGCTGTTGGTACTTCTAGGGCTCGCCACTTCTCCCAGAGTCCTTACTAAGGTACTGGCAACTCTCATGGTGCTTGTCTGTTGCAAAGAAGTCGCCGTTATCCCTTACCTGGACTAACTCTTGCTGAAGGCCCCATCCAGAGAGTGCAACTTTTCTAGTGTTTAGTATCTCCATATCACAGAACACTTTCACAGGTTCAGATATATTAACAGCAAGAAGTAGTCTCTGGTGCCATACTAGATCTACCAAGGTATTTCTTCTAGAGGAGAAGGTCAGGGCCATCCAAGCTGGGTGGGTCTCCTTCGCCAGGGGCCTCCCATTTCCGTTTCTGCATGTGTGTACTGGGTAAGATGGTGGCGGCCTTCTATGCTATTCCCTATGCACAGTTTCACCTAAGGCCTCTACAGAGAACTATCCTCACGCTCTGGGACAAATCCTAGGGTTCACTAGGCAAAGTTTGTTTTCCTGCCCCTATGGATTTGCCAGGAGTTCCTATGGTTGCAGATCTTCCCAGCCATTCTTCAGGGTTGGTCTTTCTTGTCCCTTCAATGGCTGATTCCAGTCTCTCTGGTTAGGGGGGCAGTGTTCGTCTCCTCACAGTTCAGGGCACTTGGTGGACAGAAGAAGCGTAGCTTCAGATCAATCTTCTGGAATTGAGAGCCATTTACTTGTTTCACTCCCATTGGATTCTTCTCCTCCGGTATTTGTCAAATCAGGGTCCGGACCGACAACTCGACGGCAGTGGCCTATCTAAACCATCAAGGCGACAGCAATAGGCCATTGGGCAGGGTCTTGCGTTTAAACTCTATCATAGTTCCACATGCCGGCGGTGAACAATTGTGCTGTAGATTTTCTCAGGAGGAGTGTCCGCTGTCAGTAGTGGGGTACTCTAGAGGTGGACCTTTTCGGGTCTCCTCTCAATTACACCGATTCAGTGTACGTATACAGAGCTCGGTGATCCTGGGCCCTTTGCTACTGATGCTCTAGTTGAGCTGTGGGACGGGTTCTCCCATCTGTACTGCTTCCCTCTCCTTTCACTGTTGTCCATAGTCCTCAAACGGATCAGGGTGGAGGGGGTTCCAGCAATCCTAATATCTTCAAACCTTCTTCCTCAAGGGGACTGGTACGCTGACCTCCTTAACCTGCTTACGGATGTTCTATAGCAACTTCCGTTCCATCACATCCTCCTTTCCCATGGTCCGCTATTTCACCCCACTTTACCTCCGCTTAATTTAATGATGTGGCTAGTGAAGGTCCCACGGTCTTTCAAACGATGCTCAAGACCAAGAGGTAAAAATTGACCAAGTTATATCACTGCACGTGGAAGGCATATTTTCATTCATGCGAGCAACGTAGTTTTTTCACGCCGTGATGTGTTCTACTCCAAGGATTCTTACTTCATGCAGTCATTTTTCGACTGGGGTCCTGGCCTAGCTTTCCTTAAAGACCAAGTCTTTGCCTTTTCTATTCTCTTTCAATGCGCATTGTTTTTTATTTCCCAGGTTGACTTTTTTTTGCAGTGTGTTGCTCATATCGTTCCTCCTTTTTGCCGTCTTGCTGAACGCTATGACCGTAACTTGTTGTTAGTTGCTCTGCAGATTTCTCTTTTCGAGCCATTGCGAAACATCTCTCTGATTTCTCTAGTGGAAGTCTCTTCCCTTGTCTCCATTACTTCCATCAGACAAGTTTTGTAAATGGAGGCATTGTCCATAAGAATAAGGTGGTGTACTTCCCCATCCCATGTATTCTCCTGAAAGTTGTCTCTGCCTTCCACATCAATGAGGTCATAGTACTTTCCTTCTGCCCCTCCTCATCTCATCTGAGTGAGTGAGCCCTTCACTACATACCTTGATGTGTTGAGAGCGGTACGCATCTACCTTGCTGTTACCGAGTCATTCATACCATCTGTTTTTTGGGGGGGGATTTCTTGAGGGATGCGCAAGGGCTTGGTGTTTTCCATGGCCACAATTGCCCGTTAGATTTGGTCGGTTGTTATTGAAACC
The DNA here is from genome assembly GCF_050947455.1 of Rhinoderma darwinii. Taxonomy (NCBI): domain Eukaryota; kingdom Metazoa; phylum Chordata; class Amphibia; order Anura; family Rhinodermatidae; genus Rhinoderma; species Rhinoderma darwinii. The sequence goes on along the minus strand of NW_027461810.1, from coordinate 208,565 downwards.
TATTGCTCCAAGTGGAACGTTCCTCCCTTTCAGGTTACAGCCTATTCCATGAAGGCTTGTCTCTGTGTCTTGGTCAGTACTTCACCATCTCTCTAGTTTGCAAGGCTGCTGCTTGGGCTTCGGTGCACACTTTCAATAATTTCTTCCAGTCTTCTTTGGACGCCAGTCTTGGTCAGAAGGTACTCCAAGCTGCTGTGCGTTAGGGCGGATCGCACGGTAGTTTCACTGAATGGCAATGGACTGTGGGATGGGTATAACCTGCCTTAGCGGATCCAACACCTTCTTATTTTCTTTTTCTACCAAGTGTCAGCCTTCTAGTGGCAAGGACTTATACTCATGGTACTATGTCCCCCAATGAATTAAACAAGAAATAGATATTACGGTGAGTACAAAAATCAATTTTTTTTTTCTGAACTGCATTTCATCATGTGCTAATTTTATTTTATTTTTTTTCAGATTGATTCTTCTGTGTCTTTTGATACAAATCACCTGGCTTTTAATGTAGTTTTTAAGACCTACATAAGCATTCTCTCAGATCAGAAGCTTGGATTGAATTTGAAAGTACGTCAAACAAAATGATTTAGGCTCTGTTCAGACTAGCGTGTGTGTACTTTTCTGTCGAGTTTCTCTCGAGTTCTTTTATGGTCAGATTGTCGTTTCATACTGTAGTATTCCTTGCTGTGAAATAATGGAAATCTGACAGACACATTATAGGCTATTTGAGGTACAAAAAAATAACAATTAAAAGGAAACCTTCTAATGGATCATTACAAACCATAACCTATCCATTTATATCCTTCATGGATCCTTAAACTGTTATCACATTTATGTTGTCTGTGAAATATAGCAAAAAAAGACCGTGCGGTGCTTTCTGTGTTGTTGGACTTGCGCTGTATGTGCGTTTGTGAATTCTCAGAAGGCTCTGCACGTGTAAATATGCACATTCGTGCTGGCCTTTTAAGCATCTCATGTCAGTGGGCACCGTAGGTAGATTGAGAGCCTGTGACTCAAGCAATCGCTCTCTTTTTTGTTCGGATATTTATTTAATCTTTTAGTGCCAATGACTTTAATGCTAAATCAAATGGAACGGCTGTTTTTTTGTTTTGTTTATACTATGCTGTCATTCTGTTCAATCGCAATCTCGCCTGACTTTCTAATAAACATGCACTTTTATTTTATTGGGGAAAGGGGAACTCTTCTGGCAGCTGCTTATCTCCCACAGCAACACAGGATCGGCAAGTTTAAATCTAACATGCTCAATACTTTTTTCCCGAAATCTGCTATTAGAGGACACACTGGGCACCTCTACACATTCGATTGTCTGCCAATTCTGACCACCTGTGGTTCTGGCCGACTTTAATCTAATGTGTTTAGCCAGCTTTAACCCCTTAGAGATATCCACCGTACATGTACTGCAGATGTACGCTAGCTCAATAGGTTGCAGGCTCAGGAGTTTAGCTTGCGTGGAATGGGGAGGTGTGACGGCTGTTTCTGCAATAGTCGTATAAGATAACTCTTATCCCACCTGTTTAACCCCTCAGATGCTGCAGTCAATAGCGACCATGCTATCTGAGCGGTTAGAGAGAGAGAGGAGCTTCCTCTGTCCTTCAATTTCCCCTCTACCCCCCCTTACAAAATCTCGGAGTGTTGATTGGCTGCCTTGGCAGGCGGAGGCCTTTTTGAAGGCCTCCAGGTTTGCCATCAGTGCTCTATTTTTTAGCCTTATATTGCATGAGCGATCTACAAAAGAAAAGGTTAAGGACTGATTAATTAAAATATTAAATATAAAAATTTATGTTTTAAAAAAACATCTTTTCCTATTGTAAAAAAAAATTAAATGAAAACACTAAAAAAGCGTAAACATAATTATCCCCACATCCGTAAAAGTCAGAACTTTTAAAATAGCACGCTATTTAGCGTTGCGGGGGGACGGGGTGTAATGTAGCAGAGAAATTCACAATGTCATACTTTTTATCTTTTGGTCACCTTGCTCCCCGAGGAAAAATTTAATAAAAACAATCAAGAAGTCTTTTGTACACTATAACTGCTTGCTCTGAAAAAAAACAAACAAAGCCTCACACCACTCCATTGACGCAAAAATAAAAAAAAATTGGCTCTCAAAATATAGAGACAAAATAGTTTTTTCTTTTAACAAAGTTTTGTCATTGGGAAAGTAGTAAATCTTAAAAAACAATGGAGGAATCACAGAATTTTTTTCCCCATTCCACCCACAAAATGCTTTTTTTTTCTCAAATTCTCAGTACATTATATGGTGCATTAAATTGTGCCATTGACAAATACAACTTGACTTGTAAAAAAAAAAAGAAAGCTCTCTAATTGCTATGTTGACCGGAAAAGAAAAAAAAGTTATGGCTCTTGGAATGCAACGATGGAACAGCAGAAATTGGCTGTATCTCCAAGGGGTTTAATAGAGAAAATGCCATTGTAAAAATATCCTGACTATTGTAATTAGTTTGCTTTTGTGTTTTACTCTATTCCTATTAGTTTTTATATAAATTTACATTTGGTTCAGCGTGTTTATAATACCAGATTGTTTGTTTCATAGAGTCAAGCTGTTATCATACTTCCTTTCTTCACCAACCTAAAGGAAGAAAGACTGATTGAGTTAAAAAATACCCTTGATCAGTTTGTTGCCTTTAACTTTCCAATGAAATCTGATGAATTTCCTAAAGGCACCTTAAAGTTCAACAATTACGTGGACTGTGTAAAAAAGGTTAGTGATTTTTAATCTAGATTTTATTTATTTATTAAACATTATTCATCGTTAAATGTTTTTTTCCCTGTTACCTTTTAAATGGAATGTGTTCGACTATTTAGAAGGACAATTAACCTCATGCATAAAATCTATTGTAAGAAAGTGTCAGTGTTGCCCATAGCAACCAATCAATTCACTTTTATTCCATTTTGAGCAATGCTGAGTGCAATATAATCATTACATCTATAAATTGTTTTTTATGGGTTGTTCAATCTGGAACAACCCATTTCCCAATCCTCAGCCACCTCAGCAATCAGCTGTGGTCTTTGTGGGAAGCTAAAGGAGGCCACTCATTTCCTTTGCAGCAGGAGCCGCGATTTGCGGAATCTCATTGCTTTTTCTAATGGAAATGGGACCCCTGCCTATGATGAACGTAGTCTCATGTCATTGGGGGTATTCTGTTGCCACTAGAAGGCTGACACTAAGCAGAAGAAATTGTGTTGGCAGGAGGAGTGTATCAAGTGTAGGACGACACCGGATATACCGCTCCTGCCAGGACAAACACACTTTGTTGCTTAGTGTCACCCTCCTAGTGGCAACAGCATGTACCCGAGGTGTATGTATTCCCAATGAACATGAGAGAGATTTTATAGTAAGTATTCAGAAACTTCTGTTTGGGAGCAGGTAAAAAAAAAATTTGTACAGTTTTTGTAGCCAGGATTTTTGGACAGTTTTGCTTCCATCATGCCAAGTATCTTTGAGCTGGCTGAGATCAGTCTATCATCCCTATCAGAGAAAAACACCACATCCTAGGGCCTAGGGTAGACAAGGCAAGAAGTTATGTCCCTGGTGGGAAAGGATTGGTTTGATTAGTTAATTGTTCGGAACAACGTTTTATTCTTTTAAATTTATTATTTAAGTAGTGCATTTGGACTAGGAACATAGTGATAATTGCTACATTGTACATTATAAAATGGATGAGAGAAAGTACAGAAATGAACAGGAAGGCCATAAATATGATAAAGGGCCTGTTCACATCAGCGTTGGCTTTCCGTTCAGGGGTTCCGTCGGAAGTTTCCGTCGGGTGTACCCCTCAACGAAAAGTCAAACGGAAACCTTCGCTTCCGTTTGCATCACCATTGATATCAATGGTGACGGAAAAATTGCTAATGGTTTCTGTTTGTCACCATTCCGGCAGATTTCCGTTTTTGTGACACAATCAATAGCGCAGTCGACTACGCTATTGCTTCCGGCAAAACGACGGATAGGGACAATAGAGACAAACGGAAATAATGGGCACCGGATCCGTCACCATTGAAATCAATGGTGATAGAAACGGAAGCCTCTGGTTTCTGTTTGTGTCTGTTCAGGGTCCCGTTCCGACGGAAAGCTCAGACAGAATGTCAGAACGGGACCCCAACGCAGATGTGAACAGAGCTTAATATGAAACGATTGCACAGTCCAACAATATACTGTCAGTAATTTATGATGGTAATTCGTGCTCCATTATGTTTGGCTTTGTGTAAAACAACAAACACATTTTTTTTTCATGTATTTTAGTTTTTAGATGCGTTGGAATTGTCCCAAAGTCCAGTGCTGCTACAGCTTATGTCGGAAATTCTTTGTAGGGACAGAAAACATTTTATGCAAGATTTATTTCAGAACACCCTCAAAAAAGTTATTAAAAGGTAAATAAATTGTTCCATTGTGTTTTCTACAAATTTCCAAATAACTTGCCTACAAGGTTCTATTTAGACTTTGCACTAGTGGTGCAGCTTTTGGTGGCAGATTTTTATCTTATTTAAAGAAAACTTTTATAAAATGCTTCTAGATGAATTTCTATTAAAAGTTTAAGTACTGTAAGCACCTGTGTTCTTTTCTGGCTACCCCTACTGCTTAAGTTGTCAGAGAGATCCACAAAAATGTTTTATACTTTAAATGGATACTAACTTATCAAACAACTTATGCTAGTATAATAGTGTACCTGATATAGATAAACTTTTTAATTTACTTACTGTTAAAATGTATTTGTTTTATCCATGCAAATTCTGTGTGAAGTTACTGCCACTAGGTGTCTCCCTACCTGTAATGTGCTGTTCATCCCCTGTTGTCAAGCAAAATCCGTCCCTAGTTACAGATGGACTAAAGAAGTCTCTTTACTGCCTACCAATACAAGGTCTATGGAGGGGGAGCAGAGAGAGAGTGTAAGACGGCAACAGACAGACTGTCCATAGAAGTCTATGGAGCTGGGAAGGCTGAACAGTGGGAGGAAGCAGGAGCAGAGTGAGACACAGGGTGGTGGAAAGATATCTATGTCTCTCCAGTACAGGATTCTCAGCTACACTACTCATTACTGCTGTAATCTCCTCCATGCTGCTGCAGCTTCTAAATATATATGTGATAGATTGAGAAAAACAAGATTCTGCTCTTATATCTCTGTGTGCAGTGTATAAAAGACACGATAGCCGTTAGGCTCCACTCACTAGCTCAGAGACTACTGAGAATTAGAGATGGAGCCTGCAGAGGGAACAACTGCTAAAAATAAAGTCATATAATGGCCAGAAATCGTGTTTTTCCTCATGTACAAACGTATGACGGCTTATTCTGAAATGTCAACAGAAAGATAGGTACGCTTTGGGCATCACCTTACAGTCTGGGTGTTCAATGAGACATTTCAAAACAAAGAGGTTATCCGTTTCTAATTTTCTTACCCTACTTCGAAGCAAGAATCAGATGATCTTACAATTTTTTTAAATCGTACAAAACAGCTTCCTCTTTTTATCCAAAGTCTTCATCCATCTTTCATGTCAAGCAGATATTGCCATTGTTTCTCACTTTTTTTCAAGCAGGCCTTGGAAAGGGATCAGATCAATGATGTGAAAAATACTATTGGCGGCACTTAGCATTTTCCTATACCAGAGGTGGACTGAATCTTGCTTTGATGATTTTAGATTTATTCCCAGAATTCTGTATAGTACATTCCAATGTTTTGCCTTGGCAAATTTAATATTACTTATTTAACTTCAGTTCTGACACCTAAGATTGGTTACTCTTAGCTATAACTATTCCCTTTCTGTAAATGCTCCCTTTTTAAGAATCTTGCATGGTAGTGTCTAAATTCCATTGTCATTCGCATACTACCATTGGCATACTACCTTCCCTCTGTCAACCTTGTGTTCTTCATTGTGAACAGAGAGCAAAAGTAGTTACAAAACACAGTCAGCGTTTTGTTTAGTACCAGAGAAAATGGTGGGCTGCCAGGCTAGTAAAATTACTATATATGAATAAGGGAAGCTATTCTGACAAGTTATCACCTAAATAAACCTCCAAAACTCCTGAAGACTTATTCCTTAAAAGCTGTGTCTACTACCTGGGCTGAGAGTACTTCTTCCTCCATTGAGCATGCCAACACACAGCCATTTGGTCAAGTCTGAACACCTTCCTCCGGCAGACTTGTTACAGTATGCATCATTTTTGTTAATCAGTTGTTCTGTATCTTATTTTTTTGTTTCGTTTGTTTTTTGAAAACTTGCTTTATTTTTATCTTCCGCAATGTTTAGGAGTAGTCATGATAAGCAAGTGATCTTGATGGATATGCTGCATAATATGTTCAAGAGTGAAGATCTTCTTTCAAATACAACTCGGCAATCTTTAGTTGATCGCTGTCTACTGACTCTTTTATGGAACTGTAGTTCTGATGCATTAAAAGATTTTTTCAGCAAAATCATTGACTTTTCAATGGACGTTCTCAAGGGCAGATTCACAAAGGTATTCATTTACGTGTGTATTTTAAATATGCTGTTGCTTCTTTTTCAACAGATTTAGGCATGTTTCCACCAATAAACTCATTACTTGTTGATTTATTTTCTGTATTGCCATCATGTTTCCCTTAGGATGGTACAGGTCAAATGCATTTTGCCAACCTTATGGCTATACATTTTTTTGCAGAAGCCCTCAGACCTGTTCTTGAAGTTAATTTAATCTATTCTCCAATCAACACTTTTTTATTTTTTTATTATTAATTCATGTATGTAATCAACTCATGATGAAGCGTCCCCAAGTAACCCTTATGGTGCCTAAAGGGGACTGTAAGTAGGACTTCCACCAATGTATTTTTTTTTTTTATCAAAAAAATCCAGTTTATCAGGTGGTATAAGCCAGATGAATTGACACAGTATCAAGTAATGGAACCATAGGTCAAATCCGAAGTGGACCTCACCAACCAGCATTATGTCCATCTGAAAATAAAAACCATTTGGTATTCTTAATGGTATTAAGAAGCTGCATATTCTTTTTTTTATTTGTAATATTGTAATCTTTACAAAGGTTGTGGTAGAATTTGTCACGTTCCTAAGACTTTAAAACATCACAGTAATTCTGTACCAGAGTGATTTTCTGATTACAGCAGGTAAAAAAATTCAGATTTCCAGTAAAAGTGGAATTGTTGCATCAGAGAAGCTATGTTAATTTTAGGTGCAATGACCTTGTGCATCCCAGCCGTTCCTTGGAGCCAAGTCCATTCTCTGCCTCTGCAGTCACAAATTCTAGCCAGTTGGAACAAATCTCCATTCTCTTTAGACAAAAAATATAATCTTACGCTTGCATGAAGAGACATCTCTAAATTGGTGAAAAAACACAATCTAAATAAAGGTGTAGTCTGGCATTCAGAAGCTGTAAGCACTAAAACTAAAGACGCCAGTGCTTGGGAAGCGAAGCTGAAGTAAGGAGAAGTCTTCTCCAAGGTCAGTGGTCGACAAAAATAAAAAATTGTTACTCCAACTACAGGGAACATTGAGAAGCAGTATTGGAAGATCTCAGAAGTTCTGAAGACCATCGTACAGACTGCCTCATAAATGTTTATTCGGACAATGCCACCACAGTGGCATTTTCCAAATCATCAAAGGGGCACAAGGCACAAACATGTTCAAGCAAAATTTTCTCCCAGGCACACAACATTCTCTCCCTCTCAGTGATACATTTAAAAGGCAGAGGCATGATAGTGGCCGACTACAGTCGAGGACAGTCAAACCCAGGAGAATGGATTTTAAAGGGGGTGGCAAAACATAATAAGCTAGCAGATGCTTACCCCCTCAAGTGCCCCCATACCCGCTTCAGCGTTGAGGTTCTGTTCACAGCTCAGGTCCCAGAAGCTCCTGCAGCGGTCACGTTTTGTTCATCGGTCATGTCTTGCTCCAGCCAATTGGTGGCCTCATCGATGATTCTGCCCTGAACGACATGTGACCTCTGAGGCCAGTAATTGGCGGCAGCAGCACATGAATTATGAACTGTATATGACTGCTGCAGGAGTTTTCTGGACCTCCGCACTGGAGCGGGGGGCACTTCAGGGGTTGAGTTACTGCTAGACTATTATGTTATGCCATCCTGTGCCCTGCTGACAATTTTGAAGTGACCCAGATAAGCCCTTTTAAATCAGGAAATATACTTTTCATTAGTCAGCAGATGGGTTCAACCCAAAGTCGATACATTTTCTACATAAAACATTCTTTAAGACGACTGCCAGGTGGAAACCTAGAATCAAAAGTTTCGCTCCTCCGTGGGATCCAAATTGGGTTCTCTCAACTTTAACCCAGAAACCCTTTGAGCCCGAAGAAGAAACATCAATCAAATTCCTTACCTTGACAGACATGTTTTTGGTGGCTATGACTTCGGCTCGAAGAGTAAGTGAAATACAGACTATGTTACATCCAAGAGCCCCACCTTACTATGACTGAAGATAGAGTTTACTTTACTTACATGCTTACAGTATGTTTAAAGTTAGTTTCTAACTTCCACAGGTTTCAAGACATTAACCTACCATCCTTCTTTAACAATCCCAAATCCAATTTGGAGAAGCTGTTTCACACCCTGGATGTGAGAAGAATTCTTCTTAGTTATCTTTTAGTTACCAAAAGCATGGTGAAAAGATTAAAATCTTTCTGTTCAATTTCCCCATTACCGTTCATTCGGTTTTCATGAGTTCTCCATGACAGCACCGTTTTATTTTTATCTTTTCAAAATAAGTTTTTTATTTCAGCAGTACCTTCTGTGTCTGTAGAAATTTAGAAAACATCGACAAATCTGAAGGGGGAAGGGTTTTTTACTTTTCTGTGTTCCTGTTCCTACTAAGATCAAGGGGCAATCTTTGGTCCTCTCATGGATGACTCATTAAAACCAAATAATCAGTATGGTATTATTTAACCTTTTCTGATCTTGGGCAACCACTTTAATACAGATGCAATTTCATATGTACGTATGGCTGTTGCCACTCATTGGTTTTGTAGGTTTTGATTTCTATTTTAAGTGTAGCCTCTATGTTGGGTATTGTTACCATACACACCATCAGACTTGGATTGATTGATCAGCCTTAGTTTGTAGTTTTTATTTTACATTTTAACAAGAATGTTACTTGTTGCCATATACATCCTCTGTTCCTGGATAAAAAGAGAACAAATGGACAATTGCTATCTAACCTGAAAACCTTTTTGTATTTTTTTATAATGTTATTTTGCTGCTGGTTTGAGCTTAAATTTTGGTAGCGTTCAGTCTATGTCTATTCAATGTGTGTACATTTTCATTCCAGCTATCAGAAGCCGTCTTTGACACTCAGATTACAAAGAAAATTGGTTATTACAAAATGCTGGAAGTTCTTTTTTCACGTCTTTCGAAGGATGAAATTTATTCCAAAGAATCCAGAATAAATCATGCATTTGAAGGATCAGTGAATGTTGAAGGAAATCAGCTTACTAGGACATTGATAAAGTAAGTAATAAAGTTGATGTTGCATTTTTTGTAGTCTTTGGCCTATTATTATTATTATCATCATCCCCTTACTTGCAATCTCAACAGTTCACTCTCAAAAACCTTTGTAAAACATGTATATTCTACAATGATTAACACCTTAAAGGGGTTGTCCGATTTCAGCAAATTAATAATATAAATTTTTGTATAATAAAAAGTTATACAATTTTCAATTATACTTTCTGTATTCATTTATCACAGTTTTCAAGGTCTCTGCTTGTTATTTAGTAGAAACATTCTTTGGTAACTTCCAGAGGATAAAATTCTGTCCAGGTGCACGGCTCGTTAGTTTGTGTATCAGAGTTCTGTCTGGAAGTAAACAATAAATGTTCTACTGAAAAACAACAAGCAGAGATCTTGAAAACTGTGATTAATACAGGAAGTATACTGGAAAATGTTACAACTTTTAATTATACTAAAAATAAGAATAATTTGCTGAAACCGGACAACCCCTTAAACCCCTTCACGCATTATTTCCTAACTGTACGTGATAAGGGTTAAGTGGAAGCGTGGAGCGAGCTCACTGGCTGAGCTCACTCAATATACAGCTGACGCCTCATTGCAATGGGCGGAATCAAAGATCACTTTGATTCCGCCTGTTTAACACCTTAAATGCCCCGGTCAATCGCAACCGCTGCATTTAAACTGTTAGAATCAGGGGGGTACCCCCTCAAGCAAGCCTTCACGCCCAACCGTGGCACGATCGGCCAGTAACAACGATTGTTATGGCAGCCTGGTAGCCTGACAAAGGCCCCCAGGTCTGCCATCTTTGTATTCCTTTGAAACTCTGCCTCCGGCAGGGCTTCAAGGGTGCCTGTCAGAATCACAATATACTGCAATACATTAGTATTGCAGTATATCAAGCAAGCGATCCAACGATTGCTGCTTCAAGTCTCCTAGAGGGACTAGTAAAGAAAAAAGAAGTAAAAAACAGTTATAGGTTTTTTTTTTTATTTAAAAAAAAAATAAAGTATTAAATGTTAAAAAAAAAAAAAACCTTTTCAAATTTTTTTTCCCTAAATCAATGTTAAAAAAAATAAACGTTAACATAACTGGTAAATGAGGAAGCTTTGTGGATCTTAAAATGGGATACTCGCTTGCCACAGGGAATGAACTATAGAAATGATCTCTTGTACATTTATTAACCACAACTAATTAATCTATACTTACCTAAATTATTAAAGTATAAAACCTAAATATATAGATGCAAATGAAGCACAAATAGGAACAGATTATACAGAGAGTCTACAGACATTACGCATAGGCAAACATACATTTGTATAAATACATTTAACCATAAAAACGTTTTCAATTTCATACATGTGGATTGTTCCAATTGCTACATTCAAAATGTAGTTTTAATGCTGGAATATAACATAATATGTAAGTGTAAATATAACGCAATTATTTCCTAATATAACAAAGCATGTACCTTGTTCCTTCATTCAAGTGACTGCATGCTGGCCTATTTGTAGGGGAGCTGTCCTTCAGCACCACGCAGCGTTTCTTCTCCGTCATTTTGCATTGTGCTGTCCTTCAGCACCACGGACAAAATAATAAGTATAGCAGATTAGCGTCTAATAAATGTTTTACATTTTCAAACTAATACACAAAATTGGCAATGTTTTAGTTTTTCACAACATGAGAATTCACTGGTTAATTATATTTTGGCATATTAATATAAGTATTTCTCGTTTACAAAAAACTTTCTTAATCAAAGGTCGAGATATAGGGCCTCCACTCCCCCTAGATTACGTCACAGTGTCAACACACTTGAGCATTCCTTAGAATCATTTGAGATCAATGTCTTTTCTAATTATGTCTAAATTATTTAGAATACCTTTATGAAATATGTCTAAACAACTGAGTTATGCATGTCGGACTTAACAAATCTTTGTATAAAGAACACAACTCTTGGATGAATATATATCGATGTTACGTAAAGAACTCAAACTATGTACTAAATGGTTAATGTTTAAACCCTACCTACAGGATGTCACCTGACCTAGGATATAAGGTATAAATATGTGAACCCACAAATGGAACACCAACCTATGGCTAAGGACCCTAGCGGTCTGAAACGCATAAGCGTGGTACGGGGTTTTTGTTTTAATCTTTCTGTTTTAAAATGACCGAATAAAACCATAATTTTTTATACTTAGTGCTGGATGCACCGTTCATTGTCCACTTCCATAACTGGTATCGCCGCGTCCGTAAAAGCCTGAACTATCACAATATAGCGTTGTTTAACCCGCCCGGTGAGTTCTGTAAAAAAAATATATATATAAAACACCCAAATTGCTGGTTTTTGGTCACCTTAGCGCTCCAAAAAATCAAATTAAAAAGTGATCAAAGGCCTGCATATACCACAAAATGGTATCGGTGAAAACTACAGCTCGCCCCGTAAAATGTAAGCCCTTAAACCGCTAAATTGATGGAAAAATGAAAAAGTTATGGCTCTCAGAATACGGCGACACAAAAGATTTTTTTAATTTAGCAAATAGTTTTTTATTTTTTTAAAAGTGGTAAAGCAAAACATATAAATTTGGTATCGCAGTAATTGTATCAACCTGTAGAGTAAGGTGAGTTTGTAGTTTTTACCATCTGGTGGATGCCATAAAAACAAAACCCCCAAAAATTGGCGTAATCGCTGTTTTTTGCCCATTTCACCACACAAATTTTTTTTTCAGCTTCCATAGAGACATGTCAGAAGTTTGGATTGGTGGGGGTCCGAGCACAGAGACCCCCACCAATCGCTAGAACGAAGCAGCTGAAACACTCGTGTGAGCGCTCAGCTGCTTTGTGTCTGTTCGGTTTTTTCCGGAGAGCCGATGTATCGGAGTATGGGCTCATACACTTTTTATTGAGTCCGTACACCGATACATTTATTTCCGGAAATGGCCGAACAGACACGAAGCGGCTGAGTGCTCACACGAGCGCTTCAGCTGCTTCTTTCTAGAGATTGGTGGGGGTCTCGGTGCTCGGACCCCCACCAATCCAAACTTCTGACATGTCACTGAGATGTCAGACGTTTGTCGAACGTTTAGCTACACTTTAATGCTTTGGAATACTTAAAGTGTTTGTCCTGGATTACAAAATTATAACTGTTTTCTTCCAAAACTGCACCATACCTGTTCACAGGTTGTGTGGTAATGAAGGTCAGCTCCATTAAAGGGAACGGGGGTAAACTGCAATACAAAACACAACCTGTGCACAGGAATGGTGATGTTTTCGGAAGGAAGCAACCTTGTATTTCTGATACTGTACAAACGTTTTAACCCCTTCCCGACAATCCAGCATCTTCCCGAAATGTGCTGTATATGTAGGACTCAGGGGCCGAGCTTGTGCCTCCTTGCGGTTGTCGGCAGTATATTATAGCTGACGCTCTGCTGCACCGACCGTAATCTGAGAGAACTTTCATCCCAGCCATTTAACCCTTTATATTACATGATTAATAGCAACCGCAGTATCTAAGTGGTTAGACACCATCTCCCTATCCCGCGAGAATGTCTGCTCATACATAGTATGTATTCCCATCGTGTTACAGGAATTCCATGACGAACAATCAAGGAGGGCTCCCCCCCCCCTCATTCTCAGCTTTAGTATGCCGCGATCAGTGTTATTCGCAGAATACAAATGGTTAAAGGGTTATACCCTTTATTAGCTTGTCTAGAGTATACACGTCCAGCCGGCCAGCGATTCCAGGCAGGGATTATGTGCTCGACTCTTTCGTAGATCCGTTTGAGCAGAATGGAGAGAGCCGTATTCACGTGTATTCTTCCTCCACATAGTCCCTGCCACCCCATGCGGGACAGGATACTGTGGATATGCCATAAATGCATGACGTAGGAATAACCCTTTGAACAGTGGGGATCAGAGGTAGTAAACGAGTATAATGTAAAATAAGTCAATTAAAAAAAATATATTATTTTCAAATGGCGATATGAGGAAGGAATGTAAGGCTGTAAAGTAAAATCGTAGCTATCGTTTAACTGAAATAAATAGCTAATTTTACTGAATTTTGTTTTCCTGTATGTACAGATCATGTTATGATGCTTATACAGAGAACATGTCTGGGGAAACTCAGCTCCTGGAGAAGAGGAGGCTGTATCATTGTGCAGCATATAACTGTGCTATAGCAGTTGGCTCATGTACTTTTACTGAGAGCAAATTCTATCAGGCATTTCTTTTCTCAGAAAAGAAAGAAAAGGTAATTGCTGAAATATACTCATAATTATAGATTGGATGCCCTGGGGGACAAAATGTAGTGCTGGTTTATAATTAAAATAAAGGATAGAAATGTATCAAATGTTTTAATTTTTAGGAGTTAGAAAAGTCGCAAATGCATCAAAGGCTGCAATTTGCTTTAAAAAAACTCTCCATTACATGACCATTGGCAGATTTTTATCCCCAGCCGCTGTCAAGCTCCTGATCATATGGGTACATTGTCCACACAATCAGAGCGCCGTAGTAGTACAGCGCAGGTCCTCTGCAGACTTTTGCCTGCAATTTACTATTCTGTTGACCATCATTAAAAGGGTCTTTCAGCTTACAGTATTTTTCACCTTTCTACTGGATAGCTGATAAATGCAAGATCGGTGGGGGTCCGACCGCTGGGACCCACACAGTTTGCCATAGATGGCAATGAGGAGGTGTTTGAAGCGGAGGCCGGTCTAGCGTGGTGCCGCTTCATTCAAAGTCTGTGGGGCTGACGGAAACAGTCAAGCTTTTATATGTTAAAACTACTGTAGGCTCCAATAGCCCTTTAAGGGTATGTTCTCACACAAACTCAAAAACATCTGAAAATACAGAGCTGTTTTCAAGGGAAAACCGCTCCTGATTTTCAGAAGTTTTTTAAGCCACTCGCGATTTTCGCAGCGTTTTTTAAGGCCGTTTTTGGAGCGGTTTTCATTAGTCTATGAAAAACAGCTCCAAAAATTTCCCAAGAAGTGGCATGCACTTCTTTTTCGCGGCCGTTTTTCATAACAGCCGCGTAAAAAAACGGTCCGTTGGAACAGAACGACGTTTTTTCCATTGAAATCAATGGGCAGATGTTTGGAGGCGTTCTGCTTCCGATTTTTCGGCCGTGTGAACATACCCTTAGAGGTTAAAGTACGTTGGAACCGTGATCATTTAAATTTAGCAAATGGCGTATACATAATAATTTTGATGATGTAAACGTCCAACCGGTACTTGTAGCGATATTTAAAACCATAACTGTTTTTTGTGCATTGTGTCTAGATATGTTCATTTTTCTCGTTGTATACACTCAAGGTGTAACAACTTTATAATTCAATTATATCTAAACATTTTATAAATAGTCCTTTACCTGTGTGATTATCATTTCTCTAACCTACTATTCTGTTTTTTTTCCCCAACATTTAGAATGTTTTCATACTTGAAAATATAATCGATCCTAAGCGCCACTATTCCTTTCCAATAGAAGTTGAGGTAAGATAGAGCTAGAGGTACATACATTGTAACACGTACAGGTTTTATTTTTTTAAATTTAAAATGACAATATAATCTACGTAGGTTTTATTTGCTGTAATATTTAAAGCGGATCTAGGAGGTCTCCTATGCTACCCTATCTGAGGGCAGCATTGGATGGGGGGGGGGATTCGGTTCAGTATTTCCATGTAAAAAGATGTTTATCCCCTTAGCGCATAGCTCAGTGATATTACGTCGACTTGAGCGCATCGTTCGCGCTCAGTAATAGTACGTTGAGCTAGAAACCAGTACTGTAGTCCCCCCCTCCCCCCCCCCCCGGCACATTTAAGAGCTGTGGTAACTGCTGTCTCGTGCAGCAGTTATCACAGTCTTATTCCCCTGGGACAGGTCGCGGTGGAACCCGCCGATTATCCCCTCTGATGCCGCGGTAAATAGAGACCGCGGCATCTATGGGGTTAGGGCACCATTGGCGCCCCCACAAGTAAAACAGCTGCTATCTTGTACAGCGGTTGCCGCAGCTCCTATAGCGGAGACCGATCGCTGTATCCCCGCTGATTAACCCCTTAAAAGCCGCGTTCAATAGTGATTGCGGCTTTTTAGAGTTAAACCACCATCGACGGCCCGTTACATGATAGCGGGCGGCGATGGGGGCTATGGCAACCGGATGCCTAACAATGGCGTCCGGCTATGCCATCTACGGGGCCCGCGGCACGAGGGGGCCCGTGTCGCCCGCCGGCATGGGCCCCCACAATGGCCGAAGGCTCCGCTAGCTGCCGCTATGGCTACTACAGCGCGACGCCACTGAACACTATGGCAGAGCAGGGAGGTATCTCCCCGCTCTGCCATTAAAGAGGTTGTTACTACAAAAGACATGTATCCCCTATCCACAGGATAGGGGATACATGTGTGATCGCTGGCATTGATAGGGAGAACGGGGGACTGAAAGTCCCCTGAAGTTCTCCATCACAAACCTCGGACTTCCGGGGTCTGTCTGCAGCTCCGTAGAAATGAATGGAGCGCCGGTCGTGCTTGTGCGCATGCGCGACCAGCGCTCCTTTCATTTTTATTTAACTGAGCAGACTCCGGAAGTCGGAGGTTAGTCATGGAGAACTTCAGGGGACTTTCGGTCCCCCGTTCTCCCTATCGCTGCCAGCAATCACACATGTATCCCCTATCCTGTGGATAGGGGATACATGTCTTTTGTAGGACACACTATAGGTCGGATTTTTTTGGGGGGTTGGGGCTGCATGGCGTTACCTACAGGGGGGGCTGTATGGTGTTACCTACAGGGGGGCTGTATAGCGTTACCTACAGGGGGGGCTGTATAGCGTTACCTACAGGGGGGGCTGTATAGCGATACCTACAGGGTGGGCTGTATGGCGTTACCTACAGAGGGGGCTGTATGGCGTTACCTACAGGGGGGGCTGTATGGCGTTCCCTACAGGGGGGGGCTGTATGGCGTTCCCTACAGGGGGGGCTGTATGGCGTTCCCTACAGGGGGGGCTGTATGGCGTTCCCTACAGGGGGGGCTGTATGGCGTTGCCTACAGGGGGGGCTGTATGGCGTTACCTACAGGGGGGGCTGTATGGCGTTACCTACAGGGGCGGCTGTATGTCGTTACCTACAGAGGGGGCTGTATGTCGTTACCTACAGGGGGGGCTGTATGGCGTTACCTACAGGGGGGGCTGTATGGCGTTACCTACAGGGGGGCTGTATGGAGTTACCTACAGGTGGGGCTGTATGGCGTTAGCTACAGAGGGGGCTGTATGGCGTTACCTACAGAGGGGGCTGTATGGCGTTACCTACAGAGGGGGCTGTATGGCGTTACCTACAGAGGGGGCTGTATGGCGTTACCTACAGGGGGGGCTGTATGGCGTTACCTACAGAGGGGGTCTGTATGGCGTTACCTACAGGGGGGTCTGTATGGCGTTACCTACAGGGGGGCTGTATGGCGTTACCTACAGGGGGGGTCTGTATGGCGTTACCTACAGGGGGGTCTGTATGGCGTTACCTACAGGGGGGCTGTATGGCGTTACCTACAGGGGGGGTCTGTATGGCGTTACCTACAGGGGGCTGTATGGCGTTATCTACAGGGGGGGCTGTATGGCGTTATCTACAGGGGGTGCTGTAAAAAAAGGCACTATCTACACGGGGGGTTGTGTGACACCCAGGGGAGGGGGGGCCCCAGTCAAAAATTTTCTATGGGGCCCAGTCTTAACTAGTTACGCCCCTGGCGATCAGGGCCTCCTGCCCTCAAGTCCCCTAGTGGGACCAACTAATAAAGTAAAAACAAATAGTAAAAAAAGTTGTGTAAAAATAAGAAAATAAAAGTTTTAAAAGTAGAAAGGAAAAATCCCCCTTTTTCCCTTATCAGTCCTTTATTATTAATAAAAATATATAAATAAACTATACATAATTGGTATCGCTGCGTCCGTAACGGCCTGAACTACAAAATGACTTAGTTATTTATCCCATGCGGTGAACGCCGTAAAAGAAAATAATAATAAACTGCACCAGAATCACAATTGTTTGGTCACTTCACCTCCCAAAAAATGGAATAAAAAGAGATCAAAAACTCGCATTTACCTAAAAATGGTCCTGATCGAAACTACAGTTCGTTACGCAAACAACAATTTCTCGCACGGCTTTCTTGATGGAAAAATAAAAAAGTTAGAATATGGTAACACAAAAAGTTAAGGATTTTTTACAAAAAGTATTTTTTCAAACGCCATAAGACATAAAAAAAACTATAAACATATGGTATCGCCGTAATCGTATTGAGCCGCAGAATAAAGCGAATGTCATTTAAAGCGCACAGTGAACGCTGTAAAAAAACTAGAATAAAAAAACAATAGTAGAATTGCTGTTTTTTTTAGTCGCCACGCCACTCAAAAATAGAATAAAAACTGATCAAAAAGCCGCATTTACCCCATGAAAACTACAATGAATTCTTCAAGGGGTCTAGTTTCCAAAATAGGTTAACTTTTGGGGGGTTTCCACTGTTTTGGCACCACAAGACCTCTTCAAACCGGACATGGTGCCTAATAAAAAGGAGACCTCAAAATCCTTTGCTTAGGAGGCCGGTGCTTTAGTCCATTACCAGACTAGGGCCACATGTGGGATATTTCTCAAAACTGCAGAACCTTGGCAATAAGTATTGAGTTGCGTTTCTCTAGTAAAACCTTCTGTTTTACAGAAAAAAAATGGAATAAAGAGGATTTTCTGACAAAAAAAAAATAATTATTTAAATTTCACCTCTACTTTGCTCTAAATTCCTGTGAAACACCTAAAGGGTTAATGAACTTTCTATATGCTGTTGTGAATAAATTGAGGGGTCTAGTTTCTAAAATGTGGTGTTTGATAGGGGTTTCTAATATATAGGCCTCTCAAAGCAACTTCAGAACTGAACTGGAATCTAAAAAAAATTTAAATGAGGCAATACTTCGCTTCTTACATTATACTGATAATGAGTGCCCACCACGAGATGACCCCAGTTTTGACCATTTGTATAAACGGAGACCCCTATTAGACCGTTTTAGTGCCCGGTTTTCCCAAGCATACACCCCCGAGAAGTGTATTTCTATTGATGAGTCCTTTGTAGATTTTAAAGGGAGGCTTCAATTCCGCCAGTACCTGCCGAGTAAGAGGGCAAGGTATGGCGTGAAGATGTATAAGCTGTGCGAGAGTGCATCAGGGTATACCTACAAATTTGAAGATATATGAAGGGAAGGACACCAGTATTCGGCCCCCAGAATGCCCCCCCTTACTGGGCATTAATGCAAGAATTGTGTGGGATTTGGTGCACCCACTGCTGGACCAGGGTTACCGCCCCTACCTGGATAATTTTTATACCGGCGTCCCACTCTTCAAGTGCCTCACTTCCAGAAGTACTGCTAGAAGTAATCTGAGAGGCCTCCCTAAGACTCTGGGCAAACAAGAAGGGGTGAGAGCAGGGCACATTTTAGCAGCAACATATTGTGTGTCAAGTACAAGGACAAGAGAGATGTCCTTGTATTGACAACAATACATGCCCACACCAGTACCCAGGTACCTGTACGAGGTACCAGTACAGAGATCCCCAAACCAGACTGCATCCTGGACTACAATAGGTACATGGGAGGGGTGGACTTGTCAGATCAAGTCCTGAAGTCCTACAGCGCCATGCGGTGTGGTATACGAAACTGGCCGTGCACATCATACAGATGGCATTGTACAATGCGTATGTGCTACGTCGATGTACAGGCCAAACGGGAACTTTCCTGGAATTTCAAGAGGTGGTTATCACGAACCTAATCTTTAGGGACCAGGAAGGGGGAGCACCCAGTACTTCTGGAAGCGAGGCCTCATGCATCGTACCAGGGCAACACTTTCCAGGAGAAGTTCCCCAAACGGTCAAGAAGGGAAAAAGTCAAAAGAGGTGCAAAGTCTGCTATAAGAGGGGGATAAGGAAGGACACAATATATCAATGTGACACGTGTCCCGAAAAACCAGGGCTCTGTATGAAAGTGTTTTAAAATTTATCATACATCCCTTGATTTTTAATCTACCCCAGTTTTACTTACCCTGATGCACTCCGCACAGCTTATCCCCCTCATCTTTCCCTTCTGAGCCCTGCTGTGTGCCCAGGCAGCTGATAACAGCCACATTGAGGGTATTTCCATTCCCGGGAGAACCCACATTACAGTTTATGGGGTGTATGTCTCTGGTCAAAATGCTCACTACACCTGTAGATGAATGCCTTAAGGGGTGTAGTTTTTAAAACCGGGTCACTTCTCGGGGGTTTCAACTGTACTGGTACCTCAGGGGCTTCTGCATACATGACTTCGCACCAGAAAATCCCCAGTAGGCCAAATGGTGGTCCTTCTTTCTGAGCCCTCCCATGGGCCCAAACGGTAGTTTATCACCACAAATGGGGTATTGTCTTACTCAGGAGAAATTGTTCAACAATATGGGATATTTTATTCCTTGTGACAATAAGAAATTTTTAGCCAAAACGACATATATTTGGAAAAAATTAATTATTAATTAATTCCCAACCCAATTCAAATAAGTTCTGTGAAAAAACTGTGGCGTCTAAATGGTCACAACACCTATAAATGAATTCCTTGAGGGGTGTAGTTTCCAAAATGCGGTCACTTCTGGTGGGTTTCCATTGCTTTGATACCTCTGGGGCTCTGCAAATGCGACATGGCACCCGAAAACCAATCCAGCAAAATCTGCACTTCAAAGAACACATCGCTCCTTCCCTTCTGAGGCCTCCCATGGGCCCAAACGGCAGTTTATCGCCACAAATGGGGTATTGCTGCACTCAGGAGAAATTGGGCAACAAAATGGGGTATTTTGTTCCCTGTGAAAATAAGAAATTTTGATGAAAAATGGCAACTTATTGGAAAAAATGTCATTGTTTTTTTTTTATTTCACAGCCCAATTCAAATATGTGCTGTGTAAAAACTGTGGGGTCAAAATTGTAACAACAATCATAAATTAATTCCTTGAGGGGTGTAGTTTCCAAACTCGGGTCACTTTTGGGGGATTCCTACTGTTTTGGCACCTCAACACCTCTTCAAACCTGGCATGCTGCCTAAAATATATTCTAATAAAAAAGAGGCCTCCAAAATGCACTAGATCCTTCTTTGCTTCTGGGGCTTGTGTTTTAGTCCACGAGTACACTAAAGCCACATGTGGGACATTTCTAAAAACTGCAGAATCTAGACAATACATATTTAGTAGTGTTTCTCTGGTAAAACCTTCTGTGTCACAGGAAAAAATGGAATAAAATTGAAATTCAGCAAGAAAAATTAAATTTGCAAATTTCACCTCCACCTTGCTTTAATGCCTGTGAAATACCTAAAGGGTTAAATAAACTTTCTAAATGCTGTTTTGAATATTTTGAGGGGTTTAGTTTTAAAATGGGGTGTTTTATGGGGGTTTCTAATACATAGACCCCTCAAAGCCACTTCAGAACTCAACAGGTACTTTAAAAAAAAAAAAAAAAGGCTTTTGAAATTTTCTTAAAAATATGATAAATTGCTGCTTATGTTCTAAGCCTTGCAATGGCCAAGAAAAATAAAACAATGTTAAAAAAAACTGACAATCTAGACATATGGTAAATGTGAAATAGTAACTATTTTGGGTGGTATAACCATCTGTTTTACAAGCAGATGCATTTAAATTCAGAAAAATGCTATTTTTTGTAAATTATCTCTAAATATTTCACAAATACTGAATATATCGACCAAATTTTACCACGAACATAAAGCCCAATGTCTCACGAGAAAACAATCTCCAAATCGCTTGGATAGGTTTAAGCATTCCGACGTTATTACCACATAAAGTGAAATATGTCAGCTTTCTAAAATGGGCTCTGAGCCTTAAGGCCCAAACTAGGCTGCGTCCTTAAGGGGTTAAAGTAAAATAAAAAATCGCCCTTTATTACTTATGAAGTCCTAATAATTAGAAAAAATAAATAAACTATACATAATTAGTATCACCGCATCCGTAACGGCCTGAACTATAAAAATAATGTTATTTATCTCGCTTTGTGGACGCCCTAAAAAAATTAATAAAAAAACTATACCAGAATCGCTATTTTTTTTTGTCACTTTAGCTTCCAAAAAATGGAATTAAAAGGGATCAAAAAGGCACATGTACCCAAAATGGTACCAATAAAAACTACAGTTTTGTTTGAAAAAAACAAGCCCTCACACCGCTTTCTTGATCGGGGGGAAAAAAAAAGTTATGGCTCTTAGAATATGGTAACACAAAAGATGAATGATGATTTATTTTTTTTTTAAAAAAAGTGATTTTGTTGTGCAAACGCCATAAAACACAGAAAAAAATTATACATTTAGTATTGCCGTAGACGTATCAACCCGCAGATTAAAGTAAATATGTCATTTATAGATCACAATTAACACCTTGAAAAAACAGAATTGCTGTTTTTTGGTTACTACTCCACTCAAAAATTAGACTAAAAACTGATCAGACAGTTGCATGTACCCCAAATTGGTACCAGTGAAAACTACAGATTGTGCCGCAAAAAGTAAGCCCTTACACAGCTCTCTGAAAAAAAAAATAATTCTGGCTCTCAGAATATGGCAGCACAAAAGGTGCAGAGGGGAGTTCCATAAAGGTGTTAAGATTGGGCACCATTTATCAGTGCGGCACCGACCACACATCCATGAATTATTTTTTATTTACCCCGTTATTATACTACCTTATTATGCCCTTATGTACTCCGCACAGTTTACATATGCCCCCACATTATAAACTGAAATACTAGTAAAACTCCAAACAGAACTGCTACCAAGCAACATCCGCACTCACTAGACCCCTAGATAAATGGCCTGATGGGAATAGTTTCCAAAATGCAGTTACTTCTTAGGGGTTTCAACTGTACTGGTCCCTCTGGCTTTGCAAATGCGACATGGCACCCAAAAACCAAACCAGCAAAATAGGTATTCCATCTAGTGCTTCTGCCATTGTGAGCCCTGCCGTGTGCCCAAACAGCAGTTTATGACCACGTATGGGATATTGCCGTACTCGGGAGAAATTGCTTTATAAGTGTTGCGTTGCTTTTTCTCTTTTATCCCTTGTTTATTTTCAAAGCCTAATTCCAATACATTTTGCAAATGGGGTCTGAATGCTCTCTATACTCCTGGTTAGATTCCTTCAGGGGTGTAGTTTCCGTAATGGAATCAGTTTTGGGGGAAAACCATTATAGCAAAATTTGAGCTACAAATGCCAAATGACGCTCCTTCCCTTCTGAGCGCTGCGGTCCATCCAAACAGCAGCTTATCACCACATATGGAGTGTTACCGGACTCGGGAGTGCCTTTTCTCCTCTATTCTTTGTGAAAATCTAGAAAATTTAGATTTTCATTTTTACAGCCTAATTCCAAGAAATTCAGCAAAAAAAAAACCTGTGTGGTTAAAATGCTCACTATACCCTTCGATTAATTCCTTGGGGAGTGTAGTTTCTAAAATGGTGTTTTTTTGGGGTGTTTCCTATGTTTTTGCACCACAAGACCTCTTCAAACCTGACATGAGGGGTGCAGTTTTTAAAATTTGGTGATTTGTGGGGGTTTCTAATATATAGACCCCTCAAAGCCACTTCAGATCTGGACTAGTCTCTAAATAAATAGGTTTTGGAAATGTTCTTAAGAATGTGAGAAAATGCTGTTAAACTTATAAGCCTTGTAACATCCTCGAAAAATAAAAGGATGTTCAAAAAAATTATGCAAAAATAAAGTAGACACATGGGAAATGTGTACTAGTAACTATTTTGTGTGGTATAACTATCTGTCTTACAAGCAAGATGCATTTAAATTTCAAAAAATGCAAATTTTTCTAAATTTTCTCAAAATGTTGGTGTTTTTCACAAAAACAATGTATCGACCAACTTTTACCACGAACATAAAATGCAATCTGTCACGAGAAAACCGTCTCGGAATTGCTTGATTAGATAAAAGCATTTTAAAGTTATTAACACGTAGATTTAAAAAAATGGCTTCCGAATCCGAAGGACATAACTAGGCTGCATCATTATGGGGTTACATATCATAACATGAAGTACAGTAAAAAATAGTGTAGTACCGTGTTAGCCAGAGACAATATGAAATGTTAAATACTTTTGTGTCAAAAAAGACAAAAGTATAATAGGTATGATACCTTTATTGGCTAACCATAAAAGTTCTATATGCAGCTTTCAGAGCGCAGAGGCTCCTTCTTCAGGCAGTTTACAAATGAATGACTTAGAAAAAAGCACAACATTTAGATGTTACACCAAGACAATTAGTACATGAAGTGATATATCATTAAGATAAGCCGGGGCAATAAAAGGTTATAGGGGTGATGACACAAGGCCTCAATCTAACACCAGGATTTATGAGCCACTACATGGACACACATCACGTCCCCCATCAGACTGACTCCAGATGCCTTAACTCCTAAGTCATCACCCCTATAACCTCAGTTTTATTGCCCCGGCTTATCTTAATGATATATCACTTCATGTACTAATTGTCTTGGTGTAACATCTAAATGTTGTGCTTTTTTCTAAGTCATTCATTTGTAAACTGCCTGAAGAAGGAGCCTCTGCGCTCTGAAAGCTGCATATAGAACTTTTATGGTTAGCCAATAAAGGTATCATACCTATTATACTTTTGTCTTTTTTGACACAAAAGTATTTAACATATCATAACATGCAAAGACTCATAATGAAAGCTTGTAACTCCTGCTTCACCCATCCACACATTGCTGAATGACCACTCTTCCTGAATAAGGCAGCAATCTCCTAATTTAGGCCGTGGTACCGGTTTCCCTGCCTACTACTGCTGGGCCGGGTGGGAGGAGTTTTTAGCCGCTGTATGATTCTATTAAGAAAGTGATCGTGAATGCTGAGGACTATGTAATAAATATATATTTTATTAATACGTTTCAAGAGGGATTTTTACATATAATTGTGATGTGTGTGTGTGTATGTGTGCATGTATATATATCACAACAAAAAAGTGAGACAATCCTGTAAATCAATCATAGTGCCCAGTGCTAAATATCCCAATAATAATACCACAGGAAAACAATTAGGATAATGGCAAGCTCAGACTATCCTTTATAAAAATATATATGATTTATTATTTATATTTAAGGGGTAGAAACTTGAAAATTCATTAATACTGTATCCATTCTTCACAGACCTATTCGTGGCAATGCCGCATATTATCCAGAATATGCAAAGATAACAGTAACACAGTATTGTACAATTATACCCTCAAAAGTTTATTTTCTGTGGATTATTTGTTCTGTAAGCACACACATTCAATTAGAATAGTTTGCTGTAAGGTACTGCCCTTATGGGAAGTGTGCTCATGTCTGCTTCTCACCCTTAGCCTCATACACACGACCGTAGCCCTGTGCACGGGCGTGATTTAGGGTCGGCTGGCTGCGGACTGTCAGCTGCGGGCCGCCCGCAAATCGTAGGTCATGCACATGGCCGCCGTCATTGTTTTCAATGAGCCCGGACCGCAGAAGACGGCCGTAATAGGACATGCCCGTTCTTTCTGCGGTGCGGGTTCCCGGGCCATGCAAAGACCGCAAAAACTACGGTCGTGTGCATGGCCCCATAGAAATGAATGGGGCCGCAATTCTTCCGTGGATTTTCGGGGGAATTGCGGCCGCAAAAACACGTTCGTGTGAATGTGGCCTTAGGCCTTATTCACACAAACAGTGTTTCTAAAATGGATGTCACATGGCTGTTAAAAATCAATGTATTTTTATGGGGCCAATCACACTGCTGTTTTTTTAATGGGCAGTGTGAACAGCCCGTTCAAAGTCTGACGGATATGTGAAAACGGGTCGCGCATGGATGAAAATCAGTCATTAAAAACTGACGTTTTTTCATGTGAACTTATTCATTACATCCATTATTTTGAAGCTTTTTTTTTTATAACTTAGGCTCCTTTCACACTACCGTTATAGTACGTTTAGGACTCTTCCGTCAAAGGAAGTGGTGAACGAGAGTCCAAACGGAAAGCATCGCTTCCTTTTAGAATTACCATTGCTTTCAATGATTCTTTTGTTTCAGATGCTTTCCATTTGCGACCGTTCGCTAGGTTTCTGTTTTTGACGGAAGCAATAGTGCAGTCTGCAGCACTTTTGCTTCCATGAAAAAAACTCGAAACCTAGCGAACGGAGGCAAACGGAAAGCAACTGAAACAAAAGAATTACCGTTGAAATCAATGGTAATTATAACTGAAGCGATACTTTCTGTTTGGACTCTCGTTCACCACTTCCTTTGATGTAAGAGTCCTAAACGTACCATAATGGTAGTGTGAATGGATCCTAAGTTCAATGGCCTGGGACCTCACGAATAAAAATCGCATGGTAGTGTCCTGAAAATCGCTCTGCAACGTCTATTATTTCGTATCGGTGGAAAATTTGCAGGCTTTTTCCCCCATAGGGGAATAATATCATTTGCATTGTAACTGCTATTTTCACATTACTTGACTGCCACGTTTAATCCCAGTGTCCCAGTGTGCCTTAATCCCACTTGTTTACACTTGTCTTGGTACCTATCCTGTTTGTGCCTTTTTTTGTAATTAGCACTGCTGAAACATGGTGTAAGAATTTAGGCAATACTGAATAATTGTACCGTTGTTATTTTTTCTATTCTGATCTAAAGGTGCCAATGGAACGGAAGAAAAAATATCTTGCTATACGCAAGGAAGCCAGAGCAGCCGCAAATGAGGATTCAGGTATTGTGAATTTGTGCAAAATATTTTATCCATTTTGTTTGTAGGAAGCTGCATAAAGAGAAACATCAGTAGTAAAAAATCACATCCCATGCCAGTTCCCTTATGCTTGCCCTATAAGCATTGAGATAGGGTTGGGCGATTAATTAAAATCTATTAATTCGCCCTCAAGGCCTCTGAAGATTCTGTTTTCTTTAACAGAATCGTTGAATCGATTCTTTAGTCGCGCTGCCGTGCTGCAGGAAGAAGCTCGCCCCACAACACGTTGTCACTGCCTGGTCTGCCCCATCTGACAAGCTGCTCCCCGTTCTGTCCCCATCGGCTCTCTGTTCTGTCCCTGCTTCCCCCACGGAACTGCTGTTCTGAACTAAAAAAAATGATACAGTACGGAACAGCAGTTGAATTGGGAAGTAGGGACTCCCTAGTATATATATATATATATATATATATATATATATATATATATATATATAGCCACCTGTAGATGTAGCCACCACCCCGCTGTAGATGGCGCCACCACCCCCGTACATATCGCACCAGCACCCCCACTTCTGTCCCCATCGGCTCTCTGTTCTGTCCCTTCTTCCCCTCGGAACTGCTGTTCTGAAATAAACATATATATAAATATATATATATATAAATATATATATATATATATATATATATATATATATAGCCACACCGCCCTTTAGATACCACCACCCCGCTGTAGATGGCGCCACCACCCCCGTACATATCGCACAAGCACCCCCACTTGCAGTTAGCAGCACCCCCACTTGCAGTTAGCAGCACCCCCACTTGCAGATAGCAGCACCCCCACTTGCAGATAGCAGCACCCCCACTTGCAGATAGCAGCACCCACCACTTGCAGATAGCAGCACCCACCACTTGCAGATCGCACCACCACCTCCCTTTTAGTGGCACTATATGTGGGCTTTGTGTCACTTTATGTGGGCACTGTGGCGTTTTCAGGGAATTGGGACAAAAAAACCCTGACAAAGGAAATCCATTTGGAGACACTGATGCTAAATGGACATGAAAAACTGACAATTGATCAGTTTTTAATGGCCATTTTTCTTGCACTGTCGTGTGATTGTAGCCTTAATGACTATGATGCCAGGAGTTCCATTCACATGTACCGTGGTCGGGCCGGGAAATCCGACTGACACACGGACTGTTTTTCACGGTCCAATCACGGTCGTGTGAATCCGGCCTTAATGTTATTTATTTAAAACACATGGTGGGGCCGGTACTGCAGAGGTTCCTGCTCACGCTTCAGACACTATGATGTAATCTCGCCCCAAAGTGCCCACTCGACGCTATCCGCCTGGCCCTGCTGAAATTTACACTGCTCTCACCTGCAATGTCGGAGAGGTGGTGACGGGCAGAGATTGGCTGTTAATGCAAACCGTGCATAATTGATTATAGATTCTGTTAACCTGTTCCCTGCCGGGGAACACAGAAGTTATAATCAATTAAATACACGTTTTTCCAATTGGATTTCTGATAAAAAAATAAAAAAAAAGTATTTGCAGAGGTTAAAAGTTGTGAAGTTACGTACAATTATTATAGCAATATATGTTAAAAAGCTATTTATATAAGGAAAATAATTTAATTATCTCTTGGTATTACTGTTTAATAAATGGGAAAAAAATAAGAAAATCGAGATTCAAATCGGAAATCGCCCTTAGTGTTAAAAAAATAAAATAATAAGATAATGATTTACATTTTTGGCAAAATCGCCCAGCCCTACATTGAGGTAAAAAAAAAAGAAA
This sequence comes from Rhinoderma darwinii, assembly GCF_050947455.1. NCBI lineage: Eukaryota > Metazoa > Chordata > Amphibia > Anura > Rhinodermatidae > Rhinoderma > Rhinoderma darwinii. Next base: position 180,574 of record NW_027461810.1, on the reverse strand, counting down.
CAACTTACATTTATCAAGGAAGCCTGTTCCATTGCTTTAGAGCGGCATCCATATGCTCTTTTAAATCCATATGTACTATAGTGTTAAGTAAAAAAAGTAATTGTTGATGACGCCACCACTTCTCCACAATAGCAATTTTTTTTGTTTCTTATGTGTACAAGTGTCTTTAGAGTCTTTTTAATTTTAGAAGCAATCAGGTGACAGCAAAGAGGATCTCTCACAATGAACCCCTTTACGACAAAGGACGGATATATCCGTCCTGCGCAGGAGTTAGTTCCCGCAAAAGGATGGTTATATCCATCCTCTGATCGCCTGGCTCTTTCCGCAACTGCCTGAATCGAAACGCGCTCCGATTCCGGCAGTTTAACCCATTGGATGCCGCTGTCAATAGCGACAGCAACATCTAATGTGTTTGACAGAGGGAGGGAGCTCCCTCTGTCACCCCATCGGCGCCCCCGCAAAGAAATTGCGGGGCGCCGTCGGGTCTCCATGGCAGCCGGGGGCCTAACAAAGGCCCCCAGGTCTGCCTTCAGTAAATGCCTATTAGGTCATGCCGGAGTCATGGCCTAATAGATTGCCTGTCAGTTTTTCACTGACAAGCAATAATGCTTTGGTATACTAAGTATACCAAATAATTATATAAGCGATCAGCAGATCGCATGGTAAAGTCCCCTGGTGGGACAAAAAAAAAAAATGTAAAGCCGTTAAATAAAATTTGTGAAAAATGTTTACAGTCAAAATGAAAAAACTTTTATTTAGTAAAAGTGTCAAAACAAATAACACATACACATATATGGTATCCCCGCGATCATAACGACTTGAACAATAAAATTAACACATTATTTATGCCGCCGGATGAACGGCGTCCAAAAAAACCCACAAAAAACTAGAAAATTCTCTCTCTTCTCCCATTCCCCCCCATAAAAAATTAAATAAAAGTTAATCTATAAGTCCTATGTACCCCAAAATAGTACTAATGTAAACTACACCTTGGCCCGCAAAAATCATGCCCACATACGACCACATTGACGGAAAAATAAAATATTTACGGCTCTTGGAATGCGGCGATGCAAAAACAAGTACTGTATTTTTCGGGCTATAAGACGCGGTTTTTAGCAAGAATGAATCTTGCTAAAAAGTACCTGCGTCTTATAGTCCGCAGTCAAGGGCACCGGCATCGCCAGGCCCATGACTGCGTCATTACTTAACCCCTTCCCGACCCATGACGTGCCGGCACGTCAAGGAGCTGGAGGGGGGTGATGTATGGAGCGGGCTTGCGCGCTGAGCCCGCTCCATACACTGCAGATGTCAGCTTCTGACACGCTGCACTAACGGCCAGGAACAGAAATTTCGCTGTTCCTGGCAGTTTAGGGCTTGTGCTATAAAACACATGTATCCCCTATGCACTTGATGGGGGATACATGTGTGATCGATAAGGAGAACGGGGATTGAAAGTTACCAAGAGCGCTGCATGAGAAGCTGTGACTTCCGTGTTCTGTGTCCGGCAGCTTCATAGAGCTTCTATGGAGCTGCGGAACAGATAAGCCGGACACAGAACCCGGAAGTCCAGGCTTCTCATGTAGCACTTTGGGTGGTCCCCTGTTCTCCTTATCGCGGGGGGTCCCAGCGGTCGGACCCCCAGAGATCTCACATGTAGCCCCTATCCTGTGGATAGAGGATAAATGTGTTTTATGGCAAACCCCTTTAACTAGTTAAATGTCGTGGTCAATAGCGACAGCAGCATTTATAGGGGTTTTTCTATGAAGGACATTTATGACATATCCACAGGATATGTCATAAATGTCAGATAGATGCAGGTCCCACCTCTGGGACCCGCACCTATCTCTAGGATGAGGCCCCCTAAACCCCGTTCTAGCTTTCTGTGCTCTCCCGGCCACTTGATCACATGTGGAGTTACTGAAACCGCGTAACTCGCTGAGCTACACTGTTTCCGTAACTCCCATAAAACTGAAGAGTAGTTAAGGAAACAGCGTAGCTCGCATGCTACGCTCCTTCCGTAACTGCCATTCGCTACTATGGGAGTTAGGGAAACAGCGTAGTTTCAGTAACTCCACATGTAACCACGTAGCCGCTGGTTCAAGTCCCCTAGGGGAACAAATAAAATGTGTAAAAAAAAAAAAATGTTAGATACATTTTCAGGAGTGTAAAAAAAATCCTTTTCCCATTTTTCTCCAAGCACAATGTAAAAAAATAAAATAATTTGGTATTGCTGTGTCCGTAAAAGTCCGATCTATTACAATATACCATTATTTAACTCGCATGGTGAGTTTAAAAATGTAAAACCTCAAAATTGTTTTTTGGTCACCTTAGTGCTTAAAATATGAAATAAAAAAAATCATATGTACCAAAAAATGGTGCCAATAAAACTAAAGCTCGTCCCGCAAAAAATAAGCTCACACCGCTCAATCGATGAAAAAAATATAAAAACATTTTGCCTCTCAGAATGTGGTGAAGCAGAATAACTTATTTTTTAACAAATAATTTTCTTCTTATTTTCTGTTGTCTAAAACCTGGGTGCGTCTTATGGTCAGGTGCGTCTTATAGTCTGAAAAATATGGTAATTTTTTTCTAAAAGGGTTTTTATTGTGCAAACATAGGAAAACATATAAAACCTATACATATTTGATATCCCCGTAATTGTGCCGACCCATAGAATAAAGTTAATATGTTATTTATGCTGCATAGTAAACGGCGTAAGTTTATAACGTGAAAATAAATGCTGGAATAGCTGCTTATTTTCAATTCTCTCCTAAAATAAAGTTAATAAAAGTTAATCGATATATTATCTAAAAATGGTAAAATTAGAAAATACAACTGCAGGACAACAGCTAGGAATTACTTTTCCCCATTTTGACACTGCTCTTTTACTGGATCACCTTTTTCCCCCCATTGAAGATTTATTCCTTTTCTTTTTATACAATATTTTGATCAGACTTTGGGACATTAACATGAAAAACACACGTTTAATGTGTATGTTTCTATAAATAATTTTCATATTCGTAATGAGACTTTTTTTTTCCTTGTTTTGCTTCTGTTAAAGATGAGCCCCAGTATTTATCTTCACAGTCTTACATGGCAGATAGCAGTCTGAGTGAAGAAATGAGCCAGTTTGACTTCTCAACTGGAGTCCAGAGTTTTTCTTACAGTTCCCAGGACCCATTGAAGTCTCAAAGGAGCAGAAGAATAAGGGTACTTAAGAAGATACTGTTGTGTGACTTAAATGATATGTTATTTCATATTCGACCCTCTTAATTTCTTTAACGGCTATGTACACCTATAAACCCTATTTTTTATATACAACCGTATTTTTCATGATTTAAAGCAACTTTTAAATTATTTTTTTAATTTATTTTTTATTGCTTTTTACTATACAGCTTCTATGTTTCTTATATACATAGAAATCGACTGGGAGAAAGATACAGCTTCTGTCAGTTCAGCTGAACTGACTGCTCGGCTGAGAGTGGGTCCTGCGTGTCTCAGACACGCAGGATCCAGCTGTTATAGGTCATCTCTAAGTTAATCAACTTAGATGTGATCATTAGAGACATGCAGGACCAGCTTTCAGCTGAGCCGTCAGTCCACCTGAACTGACACAATCGGATTTGACAGAATGATACAACTTTTAAGTATACAGAATATATGGAAGCTATCTCTTAAATTTTATTTTTATTTTATTTTTATAAAAGTCAATTTAAAAGTTGCATAAAGCATTGTTTTATTTAAAAAAAACAGTTATGTAGCATTGGGGCTTGTCTGCATCCTGCTGAGTACTGGTGTTTGGACTAGCTCTTGTATAAGTAAATATGGCTTTTTTTGTGACTTTAACTTAAGTGTGGGGAATGTCCAACCCGCAGGCCATATAAGGCCCGCATAATCATCTGGTCTGGCCCGGCCCTGCCGGCACGCACCGATCCCAATCAGACCACTGCCGCCGTGTCATTCACTTTATGGCTCAGTCCGCCCTTCTCCTGCTCCTAACTATGAGTGATGTCACACATTTAGGAAAAGGAGGTGGGCGGACGGAGCCAAGTAGTGTCATTCACTACTAGTTAATTAGGTGGCCTGAGTGAGGTCAGTGCATGCTGGCCCGGAAGTGGGCCAGTCACCTGACCTCACGTCACTGACGTGAGGTCAGATGACTGGACTGGTCCACTCCAGGGCTTGCACGCACTGACCTCACTCAGACCGCCACCGCCTCATTCACTAGTAGTGAATAAAACTACTTGGCTCCTTCCGCCTTCCTGCTCCTAAAATATAGAAATTTAGCTGAGGCCTCATGTAGAGTTAGGACTTAAATGCGTTCGCCACGAACAGTCGCCTACTCAGACCGCCGCACACACTGGATAGTTATTAAAACTTAAGTGGTGTGACATCCTACAAGTGGCAACTACAAAGAAATATAAACGTTAATGCAGAGTATCGATCTTTCTAATCGAAATGGACAAATTATTTATTTTTTGTTGATCTCAAGGGCAAACCTGTGTGCCTAGTTTGTGGCGATGCACTATGAGTATAGGAGGCTAAGTTTTTAAGTTGCTAATTTTGTATGGCCTGCAAATGATGTTATAAATATCTAAATGGCCTTTGAAAGAAAAAAAGGTTCCACACCCATGATTTAAAGAGGCTCTGTCACCACATTATAAGTGCCCTATCTTCTACATAATGTGATCGGCGCTGTAATGTAGATCACAGCAGTGTTTTTTATTCAGAAAGACAAGTTCTAACCTATTTTAGATTTATGCTAATGAATTTCTTAATGCCCAAATGGGCGTTTTTTAGCTTTTGACCAAGTGGGCGTTGTAAAGAGACGTGTATGACGCTGACCAATCAGCGTCATACACTTCTCTCCATTCATTTACTCAGCACATTGTGATCTTGCTATATCATGATATGCTGTCACTTACTCACACATTAACGTTACTGAAGTGTCTTGAGAATGAATAGACATCGCTTCCAGCCAGGACGCGATGTCTATTCACAATCCCGACACTTCGGTAACGTTTGTGTGTGACTTAACGACAGCAAGCGTGATCTGGGCATTAAGAAAGTCATTAGCATAAATCTAAAATAGATCATAACTCCGTCAAAATTTATAGTTTTTCTTAATAAAAAACACCGCTGTAATCTACATTACAGCGCCGATCACATTAAGCAGAAGATAGGGCACTTATAATGTGGTGACAGAGCCTCTTTAAGTAGATCTAATTCCTTTTCAGTGATTTCAAAGGTGTTCATAGCCTTTAAGGATGTATTGGTACCTGGCAGTCAGTCTTTCTCCAGCCTAAAATGACTGCTAACATACAGCACTAGATTGCAGTGAAGTGCACAACAATTGTAGTTAAAACTCTAGATCAAAGGAGTTTTCAAACACTATGCCCTCATGCACAAGAACGTGTTTTTGCTGCCCCATTCACACGACTGTGGTTTCCACGGTCCGTGCATTGCCCGGGGGCCTGGACCACAAAAAGATAGGACATATCCTATATAGGCCACATTTTTGCTTTCCAGCAAGGCCCGTGATTTGCGGGTAGCCCGCGGATGACACTCCACTGACGTCCGCGCCGCAAATCACAATACTTACACACCACTATGGTCGTGTGCATGAGGCCTAAGGGCCAAGCTGCTCTAAATTACTAAAAATAAAATGTGATATACGTACCGTTTGCATCCTGTGCTGGTCCCATGACTCCACACCATTTTGCTCTCACTGCCGTTTAAAGTGCACCTCATGATATATAATGCAGGAGAAACATCTGATGTACATTTGCATAGTATAGGGGTCCACTCTGTCCCTTTTCTCCCGGCTGCACGTTTAACTTTGATTTTTAATTTTGAACATGATGTAATTAGAGGTACACTGCAGACATCAATGCAGATTCTAGGTAAAGTTGAAGAGTGTAAAGCCCCTCTGAAAAACAATGAAAAATGAGTACATAGCCTCTACAGGCTGAGCTATAGTAAAAATAGACATTTATTATAGGCTGGTTCTTCTCCACCTTGGTAAAACGTAACACATCAACACCTTCTCTTAAACGTAGTGTACTGTAATTCATTTTTATATGAATAATGTATTCTAATTCACCACTGTTATGACAGGATCACAGCTCTGATGTCCAGACACCGCAAGTTGTTATGGAGTTTGAAATGGATGAACTTAATCAGCATGAGTGTATGGCGCCTATGGCTGGACTGATTAAACATATGCAACAAAATGATATAACACCCAAAGTAGAGGAGGTATGGAGTAATGTTGGAAAGTTTTAGAGCTAGTCTTTTAAAGCGGTCTCACAGAAAAATTGGCAGTGTTGCCATTAGCTACTACTCTGAAGTTGTTTTATTTTTCTAAAGCATTTAAGAAAGTGAAAACTAAACTCTGTTTGCTACATGCAGAAAAAATGTATTTCCTCTGAGCCTATTTTGGCACTTATAAACTATTTTTATGATCTGTCTTCTGTTTGTATTTAGGGTAAAGCACAGGACTTGCCACCATGGATGACCTTTTTACATTCTAAACTAGGAAATTCCTCCACACCATTGAACATTCGTCTTTTTATTTCCAAACTTGTTGTTAACTCTGAAGAAGTAAGTTCTAAATTATTTTTTTTCTGTTATACGTTATTTAAACAATGTCTCATATTTAGTCCCTGCTGTCCAATACATGATTGCATTTCCTTGCAGTCACTAGTTCTGAATTTCACAAAAAGTGTGAGTGTTGCCCATAGCGACCAATCGGATCTCTTTTCCTCCAGAGCTGTTTATTTTAAAGGGTCTCAGATACGTTTGGTCTGGATAAACCTGTTTTGGGGAAGGAAGAGAATTCTAAACTGACTCCAGACTGAGTAACATCTAGAATTCATATTTTTGTGAATTTTTTTTGCCAGGCTTTGTAAAAAAAAAAAAGAAGCCAATCTTCCCCCAAGTGGACATCTGGCGTGATTGCTGATGTTCTTTATTTCTAGAATTCCGTTTTGGGGGTTAAAAATAAAACCCTTTTGATTTTTTAGGAAACATATTTTTTCTATGTCGTCCCCCATGACGGCACTATGTGGAGGTTGTTCCCCTTGAGCTCTTTAGGGACAGGAAGCAGAACATCAATAGACTTATATGAGGCTCCCCATACAACCTCCCACCAGTGTTTTTCCTGTCCCTACAGAAGGCAGGGGCAGGAGCTCTCCTGGTGGTGCTATCAAGAGGGAAGAGTAAAGAAAAAAAGATTTATCTGGCCTGGAGGTCTTTCTATTGAGGTGCTTGAGGGCTTAAGATTCCAGGCCATCTCCTGTCCTCCTGCGGCCATCTCCTGGACAGGCGTAGGCGCTATGAGAAACGCCGGTGGACTTCCGGTCCACACTTGCGCTGCACCATCTTGCTTTCTAACTTCCAGAAGTTACATTGACGTATACGGTGTTGCCCCGGAAGTCATGTGATGATGCTGGAACGTCATAGGATGCGGCCAATCATGCGATACAGCCGGCGTTCAGTATAGGAAATGCCAGAAGGGAAAGCAATCCAAACCATTTAAATATTGGCGGTCACGTCCAGAACGGCTTCCTGATCTCAGGTCTGTCTTTTTTTGACATCCTGTCCCCTCCATATCCTGAGACCTCTGGAACTCCATCATTCCCAGTACAGTGAGTACCACATATAGGATTGACAAAACAGATGGAATATGTCTTGTCTAGAGATTTCGTTGGATTTCCCTTAGTGATGGTTGCTCCTTTCCTTTTCCCTTAGGGGGAAAACAGTGGATCTAAAAAAGCTTAGCAAAAGAGTGCGTACATGTGTGGTCTTCTTTTACAAAGCTTTCTTACTTTTGTAAAAAGAAACTATGTAAAGAATGTATATCTCATGTCCTGAAAGAAGAGCAACACATTGTTGGATGAACTCAGCACTATGGTATGAGAAGAAATTTAATTTTCTTAGACTATGTTGAAAACTCCCAGTCCAAACCCCACTGCGTCTCCTTCTACATTGACGCTTCCTCAATCTGCGAGTGCAGGATTTCGGCTCGGCAAACCGTTAATATCCCAGATTATTTTTTTTTACTCATCTGATGACATGAAATCATTGCTAAGGGCTGTAAGAACTACCATGCAAGTGGAAGAGGTTCAAGAGCCTCATACTATTCAGGATGAAATGTTCGCGGGATTTAGGCATAAAAATCAATTTCATTTTTTTCCCAGTTAATTCCAATATTAGGGAAATTATATTGGAGGAGTGGGAAGAACCTGAAAAAGGACTGGGTATTTCAAAATAATTTAGAAGCCATTTACGCTTTGATACGAATGACTCTAAGGTGTATAATGAAATTCCTAAAGTAGATGTTCAGGTTGCTAAAACTACTAAAAGGACAGAACTTCCTTTTGAAGATTTTTCTCAACTTTCTTACCCTATGGATCGTAAAGCTGATTCCCTACTTAAAAAAAAATCTTGGGAGGCTTCAATGAAGATTTTGAAAACAAATATTGCTGCCACCTCTGTAGCGAAGTCAATGTATGTTTGCATCTGCAGAATCTGTACGATTTGCGGCCCTCTCTGTCTTGTAGGGCTCTGTGGATGAAGGCATGGAAGAGTCTAAAAATTGTGCGCACTAAATTTCACAGGGTAATATGTATTTGGACCCTCCCTGGATGACATACTAGAGAAGGTTGCTGATAAGAAGAAAGATTTTCTTGATTAAAAACCTGCGCCAAAAAAGCAGTCCTTTAAAGACCCAATATAGGGATTTCAAAGGGAAAACGGGATGCTGATCTTACCCAAAAGGATGGAAATTAAGGCACTTAATCCAACATCAACCATAAATCTAATCAACAATGATGCCATGGTTAGCGGGAGACTAAAAATCTTTTTACCATGCGTGGACAAAAATAACCCAAAATGGGTGGGTACTCAACATCGTTCACTCAGGACTAAACATAGTGTTCACATCTCTCCCCCCAGAAAAATTCATTCTTACAACCCAAACCTCGCCTATACTTCAAGAAAAGATACTACATGGAATAATGTCCATGTTAGATTCAGGGGTTATCATTCCGGTGTCTCAAAAAGGACAGGGTCATTTATTTTCTGGTTAAAAAAAACAACAACAATGAATCTTACCGTATATAATAAACCTAAAATTTCTCAACAAGTGGATCACATACAGTAAATTCAAAATAGAAACATTAAAGTCCACCACTCAGTTAATTCCTCAGGGGGCGAGATGTGTTATGTGGACTGAAGGGATGCCTATTATCATATTCACATTCATGCAGTGTATCAAAATTCTTAAGGTTTTCAGTATTGGACAAATCCCATCAAATTCATCACTTCCAGTTTGTGGCTCTATCTTTTGGAATCTCCTGTGACACAAGGATCTTCACAAAAGTAATAGTAGAGCTGGTAGCATGTTTAAGAAAACCGAGCATCTTAATAATACCTTAAGAAGACTATTTTTGTTAGTCGCAAACTCAAGACAAGAATTTCTTCAGGATCAAGGTTTTTACGATTCAGTTGTTAATCGAGCTAGGCTGGCTTATAAAAAAAGAAAAATCTGAATTAGTCCCAGAAAGACTGCGGAAAATTTTAAGAGCAATATTAGATTCCAGACCACAAACTTCTTTTCTTCTATAAGAAAACATTTTTAAAAATATCAAAGGCAAGATTCAAAAGTTCCAAAAGAAAACATTCTGTTCCATCAGAAACACAAGTATACTAGGTATGCTCACAGCGTGTATCCAATCAGTCTAGAGTCCCATTTTACACGAGCAGTCTACAATCCTGGATTCTGTCTTACTGGGACAAAAGTTTTTCTCTAGAAAACAAAATAAAAATACTTATATCATCAAAAGCACTCTCAACTGGTAGTTGGTGGAAGAAAAATTCCTATCCGGGGTTCTTTGGCATCCAAATCCGCTAATTCTGGTTCAGACAGATGCCAGCAAAAGAGGTTGTGTGTGTGTGGGGGGGGGGGTTACCTATCTGGAAAGCTTTTCCAAGGACCTTGGCCTCCCCAAATAGTCAAAATTTTCAAATTATCGCGAATTAAGAGCAGTATGGAAAACCCTCAGACAGGCGAGTTATTTTTGTTTCAGAACCACGTAAAGGTGTTTTCAGACATCGTGACCACGGTGGCTTATTTGAAGCATTAAGGTTAAGGGGGCACACAATCCAAAAATCAACAGAATTTAGCAGACCAAATCTTCAGCTGGGCAGAAAACAATGTTTTATCTCTGTTGCCAGTTAATCTCAAAGGATCAGAAAATACAATATCAGACGAGGAGAGGATAGATCCAGGAGAATGGTCTCATTATCTGAAACATATGAATTAAAAAATGTGGTCTTCCGAAAAGCAAACTTTTTGCTTCAGGAAAGTACTACAAATGGCTAAGATTTTTTTCTCTCAATTCCAGAGACAACTGAATGCCCAGTCTTAAAATTGGGGTCAGGAACTAGTCTACGCCTGTCTTCCTTTTCCCTGAATTCCAAAAGTATTACAGAAAATTCAACAGCAGTGCCATGTTGGGCGAAAATAAGCTTCTCCAAATATCACTGCAAGAGCCGCAGAAGTTTCCCTTCAGGAAAGATCTTCTGCATCAAGGGACACTATTTTATCCGAATCCAGAACATTTTCAACTCTCGACTTGGATCCTGAGAGGGAAATTCTAAAACAGCGTGGCCTATCTGATAAGGTTATGTCCACTATTAAAGCCAGTAGGAAGAAAAACACGTCTGCTATATACCTTGAAATCTGGAAAAGATTTTGCTCTTGGTGTGGAGACGGGACACCAGTACAATCTATCCCAAATGTGGGCCAGATTTTCGATTTCCTACAACAGGGGTTTGAATTCGGTCTGAGTCCTAGTATTTTACGGGTACAAATTTCAGCACTGAGTTCCTTTTTTGATTTCTCTCTAGCAAATCTTAGATGGGTGAAAAGGTTTTTTTAGTGGAGTCAATAGACTAAAGCGTTCAATTTGTTCTCTTTCTCCTCAATGGGACTTAAATTTCGTACTTCAAAGGCTATCAAAACCTCCCTTTGAACGCATTGATGATTCAAGTCTAAAATTGCTAACTATCAAAACTGTATTTCTGGTAGCCATTACTAAAGCCAGATGATGAGAGGAAATTCAGGCATTATCGATCAGAGAACCATTTCTAAGAGTGTTAGATGACAGAATTATTTTGAGGCTGGATAGTTGGGCAACATTCACACTTTGTTAGAACACTTATGCATGAGAGCCAATATGTTTTTATATTTCAATGTAAAATATGCATATGAGAACAAACATTAAACTGCATACTTTTCATGTTCCTGTGTGAAAGCATGCTCTTCTATTTTAGGTTTTCCGTCCTTATGCAGTTTTTTGGATTGGCCCATTATTACAGCTGATTGTGTCAGGAAATAATGGTGGAACAGGCATTCATTACATGGTTGTAGAGACTGTTGTGACACTACTTTCTTGGTCGAGTGTTGCTACACCTATTGTAAGTAGCAATTGAGGCATAGTAAGAAAAGAAAATAATTCTAAAAGTGAAATGTTATGTATTAACTGCTGCATAGATGATCATTTAACCTAACAGTATGTTTGTTTCTCAGGGGCTTGCAAAGGATGAAATCCTGGCTAACAGACTGCTTGACTTTATGATGAGGAATTCCTTTAATGAAAAGAGAGCAGTATATAGACATAATCTTGAGATCATTAAAACTGTTTTGGAGTGCTGGAAGGATTGTCTTTGTATTCCATACAAGTATGCATAGCATTTTAGCATTTGTGGTATACATTTGTTTTGTATCCCTTCACCCCAATGCCCATTAAAATTCTACTGTAATTCCATTTGAAAAAAATATGAGGATAGTCCATTAAAAGTTCCAAACAATGGCATCAATAATATTAGCATCTTGAAAGGCTATGTACACCTTTTTGAATTAAAAAAAAAAAAAAAAAAAGTATATCCATGTGATTGGTGAACTTTCAAAATACTTTTTTTTCTTTTTGAGATATATATGTGTGTATTATATATATATATATATATATACATGTATATATAGTTAGCACCTATAATACCCCTTAGATCGCACTATAGCCATAAGACATAATCTACAATTAGAAAACCTATATACGTCTCATGTACATGTATACACAAGAAAAATTTCTCATACAGACATATGTTAGTCCAAAAATAGTTTTATTGTTCCACAGATGGAATACCCTCCCAAAGATATCTATACAAAAAACATACAAATTTAAAACATACTTAAAATCAGACAAAAATCTGAGATAATCCATTCACCACCATAGCCTATATGTTGTAGCAAAGCATAGTGACAACAGGTAAATAACACTACCAAGTAGGAGTTAAAGTCTACACACTAGTGCAGAGTTATATAGTATCAGTTTACCCACTATCTAAGTGCAGGTATATCGCCGTTGTTATACTAGTTAACATACATCATTGTAAGGCATAGTTGCATATCATTTACCTGAGGCTAACATGATGGCTGTTGACAGTCTCAGAGAAAAGACACCTCGACGCGCGTTTCGCACCCTTCGTCAGGGTATATTTCCGTTAGGAAATTAGGATAGTCCATTAAAAGTTACAAACAATAGCACACACAGTATATATATATATATACATATGTGTGTATATATATATATATATATATATATATATATATATATATATATATATATATATATATAAAAAGGCTTAGATAATTTGCTAGAATGAAAAAATATTAGCTCCTATGTGTAGAGATTTTTCCCTTTCCTTTTCCCATCCCTTGGTTGAACTTCATGGACATGTGTCTTTTTTTCAACAGTACGAACTATGTAACTGGTTAAAAATAAATAAATACGAAGTCTGACCTCAAGCTACAACAGACTATATCGGAGATTAATTAGATGATGGTGGAAATGCGTATTAGAGTATATAGTATATAAATATTATTGTAAATTTTGTATAATTTTCTTTTTCTGGCATTTTATTTATGTTGGAGTATTCCTTGCCTGTGTAATAGTATGTACAGTAAAGAGGCAGAGTTTTAACTAAAACTATCTTTGTGTTTTTTTTTGTCTTAAGGTTAATATATGATTGCTTTTCTGGCACAGACCCCAATACCAAAGACAACTCCGTAGGAATTCAGTTACTGGGTTTGGTGGTTGCTAATAACTTCTCTCCACATGACCCAAAATGTGAAATAGACTCTGACCGGTGAGTGACCTGTTTTAAAGAGCATTTCCACCCAAAATGGATACATTAGTAAATCGAAAGTTCCTTTTACAGAGATATTCGCTTTTTTTTTAAAATCCATTGCTACTACCATTTCTGCCAAATTGACAACAAGGTTCCCCTCCTATATTGGTTGTCCCTTTTGAATTCACTTCTCAGTTCAGATGAGAAACTGACACTTTGTTATTAAAGAGGTTTTTGGCTTTTAGGATTTATTTTTTGTGAGAATGGTTCTTTGACAAGCTACTTATGCTTATGGGGTGTTCCACTGCTGGGACCGCCAATATTAAACTGTAATCTGCGTGGAATCCCATCAGCAAGTGATTAATTTCCCTGCAGCTTCCAACACAGGGGAAATTTAAACCTTACTAAGTTCCCATTTAACGGAATAAAGTCTACGTGAATGCACAGACGTGTCGGGTCTTCTTGGGTGAAAGACAGTCTTTGTAGCTGCTCGCACTCCTAGATAAGAGTACTGAATGGGGTGCTCCCCCTCTATTATCTCACAATTTTTGAATTAGATATTTAAAAATGGATTTTCTAGACAACTCCTTTAACAGTGGTGATTTGCTGTGTCCCTAAAAGCTACAGCAAAAGTGACAATCAGTATGACAGCGGGTGCTTTTTACAAAAATGTGACTAAAAGCAAAAAAATAAAAATAAAGTTAATGAATTATGATTATTACTCTAACTTTACTGTGAAACGGTCTCTTTTTTTATTTTATTTTTTCGTTTTGGATCTAGTGATATCTTTAAGAAATTCCCTATTTTGTGGCAGAACAGTTCAAATTATTATTCATTATAAAGTTTGGTATTAACCGGGCAATCTTCTATTTAGGTATTTTCAAGCTCTTGCCAACAATGTTGCATTCACAAGGTTTAAAGAAGTTTATGCTGCAGCCGCTGAAGTTCTAGGACTTGTTCTTCGATATATTGCAGAAAAAGAGAAAGTATGTCAAGCTACTGTTTTAGAGTTTTATATTACTATTTATTAAAGTAATGCATATTGGTCAGTATTATTTAGATGAATGTAATTGTAGCATTTGCAATCATTTACACATCGATTACTCTAAAAAGAGTAAAATGCACCAATTTCCTACAATATATGTTTTATAAGACTGCCATTTAATTGTAGATTAACTTCATGATACATCTTCTTTGAGAAGCTTTATACTTCTCCCAATATGGGATAAAATCTGTCAGAGCAATATATTTGCTTCTAATTTTAAGTTTGGTCCAAAGGTTGACCCTAAGCAATGATTTTTTTTCTTGCATACTTCTTTCAATCATACATCTTAAATGGATTTTATATTATAGTAAGTAATGGCATGTCACTTGGGTATGCCATCACTTATTGTTAAGGATCCAACCTCTGGTAGCTCTCCAATCACTAGAACAAAGGGGTCGCGGCTCTCCACAGAGAAGATATAAATGGTCAAAAACTGCTTTGTCTTCAAGACAGCGGAAAACTATAGTTAAAAAAAAAAAAAGGAAAGAAAAGTATACAGTGTATATAAATGTCTACGCCCCCTTGTTATGGTTTTTGTCATGTTATAAAGTCAGTCCAAGATTAATAATTTCAGAACTTTTTCCACTTTTAATGTCACCTATAATCTGTACAATTATATTGAAAAACAAACTGAAATCTTTTAGAGTGAAAAAATAAAAATAAAGAACAAAAATAATGTGGTTGCATAAATATGCACACCCGTAAACTAATACTTTGTTGAATTACCCTTTGACTTTATGACATCATTCAGTCTTTTTGGGAAGAAGTCTATCAGCATGGCACATGACTTGACTTGGCAAATGTTGCCCACTCTTCCTTGCAAAAGCGCTCCAAATCTGTCAGATTGCGAGGGCATCTCCAGTGTACCAGGTCACCTGTGTACCTGTGGTCAGGTGACCCCACATATTTTCAATGGAATTCAGGTATCATCAGACCACAACACGGTTTCCCACATGCTTTTGGCAGACTTGATGTAGTTCTTTGCAAAACATAGCCGCGCTTGTATGTTTTTCTTTGTCCGATAAGGCTGCCGTCTTGCCACCCTACCCCACAGCCCAAACATATGAAGAGTACGGGAGATTGTTGTCACGTGAACTACACGACCAGACCTGCCTGAAAGTCCTGTAGCTCCTTTAATGTTCCTGTAGGCCTCTTGGTAGCCTCCTGGACCAAATTGAATCTGGTCTTTTCATCAAGTTTTGAGGGATGTCCTGTTCTTGGTAATCTCACTGTTGTGCCAAATGTAATCCACTTCTTGATGGCAATCTTCACTTTGTTCCATATATATATCTAATGCCTTGAAAATTCTTGGGTACCTTTCTCCTGACTGATGCCTTTCAACAATTAGATCCCTTTTGATGTGTTGTAAGCGCTTTACGGACCATGGCTTTTGCTGTCACATGCAACAAAGAAAATGTCAGGAAAAATCATAATAGAACAGCTGAACCAGGGGCGTAACTAGGAAAGACTGGGCCCCATAGCAAACTTTTGACTGCCCCCCCTCCCCTGGGTGACACACAACTTCCCCTTGTAGATAGTGCCTCCCTGTAGATTACGCCACACATCTCCCCCTGTAGATTACGCCACACACCGCCCCCCTGTAGATAGCACCATACAGCCCCCCCTGTAGATTATGCCATAGACAGCCCCCTGTATATAGCACCATACAGCCCCCTGTATATAGCACCATACAGCCCCCCTGTATATAGCACCATACAGCCCCCCTGTATATAGCACCATACAGCCCCCCTGTATATAGCACCATACAGCCCCCCTGTAGATAGCACCATACAGCCCCCTCCCTGTAGATAGCGCCATACAGCCCCCTCCCTGTATAACGCGCCATACAGCTCCCTCCCTGTATAACGCGCCATACAGCCCCCTCTCTGTATAACGCGCCATACAGCCCCCTCCCTGTATAACGCGCCATACAGCCCCCTCCCTGTATAACGCGCCATACAGCCCCCTCCCTGTATAACGCGCCATACAGCCCCCTCCCTGTATAACGCGCCATACAGCCCCCTCCCTGTATAACGCGCCATACAGCCTCCTCCCTGTATAACGCGCCATACAGCCCCCTCCCTGTATAACGCGCCATACAGCCCCCTCCCTGTATAACGCGCCATACAGCCCCCTCCCTGTATAACGCGCCATACAGCCCCCTCCCTGTATAACGCGCCATACAGCCCCCTCCCTGTATAACGCGCCATACAGCCCCCTCCCTGTATAACGCGCCATACAGCCCCCTCCCTGTATAACGCGCCATACAGCCCCCTCCCTGTATAACGCGCCATACAGCCCCCTGTATAACGCGCCATACAGCCCCCTGTATAACGCGCCATACAGCCCCCTGTATAACGCGCCATGCAGCCCCCTGTATAACGCGCCATGCAGCCCCCTGTATAACGCGCCATGCAGCCCCCTGTATGTAGCGCCACGCAGCCCCCTGTATGTAGCGCCACGCAGCCCCCTGTATGTAGCGCCACGCAGCCCCCTGTATGTAGCGCCACACAGAGCCCCTGTATGTAGCGCCACACAGAGCCCCTGTATGTAGCGCCACACAGAGCCCCTGTATGTAGCGCCACACAGAGCCCCTGTACGTAGCGCCACACAGAGCCCCTGTATGTAGCGCCACACAGAGCCACGTCATAAAACCCCCCCTGTAGATGGCGCCATACAGCCCCGACCCCCCCACCCCCACCTCTCCCCGCAAAAAAAAAAAGGCATGTAGCCTATGGTTTGTCCCTCATTCTGCGGGCCTCTTATCAGCCGCTATGGCTGCTACATCGGTAGTTACGCCACTAAGCTGAACTTTATATGGGGTTACTCAGAATCACCTTAAATAATGGCAGCTGTGTACTGACTACTATTTAACATGATTTTAAATGTGATTCGCTAATTCTGAACACAACCACATCCCCAATTATAAGAGGTTGTTCACACTTATGCAACCACATTATTGTAGTTTTGTTTTTATTTTTCCCCGCTAAATGATTTCAGTTTGTTTTTCAATGGAATTGTACAGATTGTGGGTCACATTAAAGGTGGAAAAAGTTCTAAGACTATTCATCTTGTACTGACTTTTCGACATGACAAAAACCTGGCATTTTAACGGGGATGTGTAGACTTTTTATATCCACTGTGTGTGTGTGTGTGTGTGTGTGTGTGTGTATATATATATATATATATATATGTGTGTGTATATCTAGATAGATACAGATATAGATAGATAGATAGATAGATATATATATATCCATCTCGATGTATTATGTGTATATATACACGTAGATATAGATATATATATATGTATATATCTGTGTGTGTGTATGTGTGTGTGTGTGTGTATATATATATATGTGTGTGTGTGTGTATATATATGTGTGTGTGTGTATATATATATAATTCATTAATGTGTGTGTATGTGTGTATATATATATATATATATATATATATATATATATATATATATATATAGTGTGTGTGTGTGTGGTAGTTTTTTGTGGTAGGTGGGGTCCCACCAGCGGTCATTCTTCCCTCAGATTTTATTAGTTGTCTGTCCCTCTCCTGGACCCCAGTAGCCAGCCTGCCTAAGGTTGCCTGATTATATTCTTCCTCAAGGGCCAAGCAAGGTGTTATCAGTGTCTAAGGCCACCATTGCTATTTGGATCCGGTCTGTGATTTCGAAAGCCTTTGGGTCCAACTGTATGTTAGGCAGATTGCATGGCTGTTTTCCTTTTCATTTTATAGTGCGGTGTCCCCAACGATATTAACGATATTAAGTCAAATAGATTTTTGTAATCACTCTAAAATCCCATTCTCATTTAATTTATTGGGGTACACAGATCCCGCCGCCTTTTTTGTTTTATAAGCCTTTTGTTTTGGTTGATTGGTCCTTTTTCCTCCTGGGATCGTGGACATGTTGTTTGTTTTTGTGTTCTCTTACTGTTTCGGTACAAATTGATTAAGCCAGTGTCTATGGGAAGGGTATGGCCTGCCTGGGCAAAGACAATACTCTTTCCTACCTAGTTTTAGCTCCCTAGTGGCAAGGGCTCTACCCATGGTGCTGCGTCTTCCAATGATTTCAACGAGAAAGGGATTTTACGGTATGTAAAAAAAATCCAATTTTCCTACTCATATTTTACTACTTTTGTAAACTTTTTTTCCATTTTTTTTATTTCAATATAAGGACATAGAAGGACCCGTGTTTGCTCATGTAGAAAAAAATTTAAAAACTCTTCGAACCAGTAATAAAGAGGACAAATTCATCATGTGCTTGAATAAAATAGTGAAAAATTTTCCACGGTTTGCTGACAGGTAAGGTGAACTATATCAGTTATACCTATAATGCATTGCTGGATGCATGTTTTAGCCTTCTTTTTCATTCTTCTTTGCAGGTTTATGAACATTGTTCTCTACCAACTACCAAAGCTTCATGGAGTACTCAAAACCCAGTGCCTTGAAG
This sequence comes from Rhinoderma darwinii, assembly GCF_050947455.1. Classification (NCBI taxonomy): domain Eukaryota; kingdom Metazoa; phylum Chordata; class Amphibia; order Anura; family Rhinodermatidae; genus Rhinoderma; species Rhinoderma darwinii. Next base: position 161,873 of record NW_027461810.1, on the reverse strand, counting down.
TTATAATGTCCAGGGCTGAGGAAATACCAGATCTTTTTGTAGAGCTGAAAAATAGGGATTTCAAACAGATTATGAGCAACCGGTAAGAAAAGATCTATTTATTATTTCCCCTTGATGTTTAACGCTCATAATCTCACTACAACCTGACTCTTTAGGGCCTGTTCACCTCACCGTTCGCTTTCCATTCCGGGGTTCCGTCGGAGGTTTACGTCGGGTGAACCCCACAACGGAAAGTGAAAGTGAAACTACAGCTTCCGTTTCAGTCACCATTGATCTCAATGGTGACGGAAATATCGCTAATGGTTTCTGTTCGTCACCATTACGGCAGGTTTCCGGTTTTCCGACAGAATCAATAGCGGAGTCGACAACGCTATTGATTTAGTTGGAAAATCGGAAACCTGCGAACGGTGATGTGAACAGGCCCTTACCAGCATGTGTTATGAGTGACAGTGTAGTCATATTCTAAGCTCCAACTGTCAGAAAAAAAGCTGAACTTGCACTAAACATCTTTTCTCCTATCCATCGTTGCCTTTAAAGTAGCTGTGCACCTAGGACAACTCCTTGTCTTAAAGGTGTTTTCTGGGGTTAAAAAAACACTTTACTGGCCGATCCTTAAAATAGTCCATCAATGTGTGATCATTGGGGGTCCTATCCCTGGGATCTCACCAATCAGTACAACTTTTTGATCACTTTGTATTAAATTTTTTTTTAAAAACTAATGTGACCAAAAAGCAGTGATTTAGGCGTTCTAAATTCTTTATTTTTTTTACAGCGTTCACCGCTTTAGTTAAATAATGGTATATTGTAATAGTTCGGACTTTTACGGATTCAGCGATACCAATTTTGTTTATCTTTTTACATTACTTTAGAGGAAAAATGGGAAAAGGTTTTTTTTTTTTTTGGACTTTAAATATATTATATATTTTTTTCACTGATAATAACTTTATTTACTTTTTTTTTTACACATTTTATTAGTCCCTCTAAGGGACATGAACCAGCGATCGTTAGAACGTAATGTATTGCAGTATAATGTCATTTTTACAGGCTCCTGTAACCGCGCGATCGCTGTTCTTGTCTGTTAGTCCCGTGTGTCTGCTGTAATACACAGCTGACACCTGCAGCATATGCAGCGGGCTCAGTGCATGAGCCCACTCCATATATAACCCCCCGCACCCTTGACATGCTATTAAGTCGTGGTGCGCAAAGGGTTTTATGAGCAGCGGATGGTGAAAAGTGAAAATTAACATTTTCCACTGATATTTTAGTGCACAATATGTTGTGCCCAGTTTCTGCCACTGAAGACAAATACCTCATACAATGTTGAGCTGGTTCTCCCGGGTATAAAATGTTGTGTATATGTGGACGTAAGCTTGTGTTTGAGCACGCTGTAGGGCTCAGAAGCGAGGGAGCGCCATTTGGCTTTTGGAGTGCAGATTTTGCTTGGTAATAGTTCTGTTTGGGGTTTTGCTGGTGTTTCAGTTCATAATGTGGGGGCGTATGTAAGCTGGGCAGAGTACATCATGGCATAAGAGGGCATAATAATACGGTAAATAAATAATAATCCATAGATATGTGGCCAGTGTCGCACTGATAAATGGTGCCCAATCTTATCCGCTTTTGGAACGCTCTGCACAATTTCTGTCGAGAGCCAGAACATTATTTTTTCTCCCCTGGAGCTGTGTGAGGGCTTATTTGTTGCGTTACAATCTGTCGTTTAAATTCGTACAATTTTAGGGTACATGTGATTTTTTTTGGATCACTTTTTATTCGACTTTTTTTGGCAAGCAAGGTAACAAAAAACATAAATTCTGACAGTTTTTTTTTTTTTTTTACAGTGTTCACCGTGAGCTATAAATGACATTTTACTTTATTCTGCGGGTCGATGCGATTACAGTGATACCATATGTATATCTTTTTTTATGTTTTGCGGAACGAGTTGTAGTTTTTATTGGTACTATTTTGGGGTACATGCGACTATTTGATCACTTTTTATTCTATATTTTGGGAGGGTTGGTGACCAAAAAAATAGTGATTCTGGCATAGTTTTCGAAGTATGTTTTTTTTGCGGTGTTCACCATGTGGGAAAAATAATATTATATATTTAGAGTTTTGGTCGTTACGAACGAGGTGATACCAAAAATGTGTACTTTTTTTAACGTTTCAGGTTTTTTTTCCTATAACAAAAGACTTATTTTAGGAAATGAAGCCTTTTTTGTTTAGGTAACTTATAACTTATTTTTAGACTTTTGTAAAACATTTTTTTACTTTTTACTAGAAGACCTGCAGCACTGATAGCTGCTATAATACAGTACACTACCTAGGTAGTGTAATGTATTATAAACGGTCAGTGTGACGCTGAGAGTCACACTGACAGAAAGCCTATGAGGACCAGCCTCCGGTTTTGCCATGACAACCGACGGCAGCACCTGCAATCGGTCCCCGGAAAAGTTTGTTGTAGCAACAAACTTTCCAGTTTATCGCAACAAACTTTCCAGTTTGCAGCAATAACAAACTTTCCCTTCATTCACATGATCGGGACCTGAACCAATCAGGTCCCGATCACGTCTCTAGGACCAGAGGCAGAGGTGAACAGCGCGATCTGGGTTTCAGCGCTACTCTGAAACAACCGATTGCTCTTTTAACACCCACCGTGAATTCACGTTGGTGCTGCACAGAGCCCAGCAAGCCCCGACGTGAATTTACTGTGGGCGGCCGGGAAGCGGTTAAAAGGACATTATCGACAAAAAATTGTTGTGGTTCTTTTAAAAGATTATCTGTGCATAGGGCTGGGCAATTATGACCTTAAATCAAAATCACGATTATAACCTCGATTACGATTAATGAACGATTATTTATTCCACATCCCTTTTTGTATGCCACGACGCCTATTTGCATGCTCCACAAAGTATAATGTCCCCCATATCTGCCCTCCACACAGTATAATTCCCCATAACTGCTCTCCACACGGTGTAATGCCCCATAACTGCCCTCCTCACAATATAATGACCCATAAATAGTATAATGCCTCTATAACTTCCACGCAGTATAATGTCCCCATAACTGCCCTATATATGCACCCCACACAGTATAAAGTCCCCCCATAATTGATAAAACCCAAATTCGCATGATGATGTCTATTAATTGCACTGATTTTCGATTTTGATTATTTTTCGATTAATTGCCCAGCCCTACCTGTAGATAGGGTTATCACGATACCAGAATTTGGACTTCGATACCGATACTTAGAGTAGTATTGTGATACTCAATGCCAAAATGATACTTTGCCAATAATAAAAAAAAAAAACACAAACATGTCCTTCCATTTTCTGATGTGAGGCACAGGTTGTTATGAATTTTGTACCTCCATGTGCCTCACAAAAATAGTAATTAACCCCATCATGTACCTCACACATTAACCCAATGTTGCCCATTATGACTGTGAGCAAGGTACTTGATGGGATCACTTACTATAATGATTATAATGGACAACATTGTGTTAATCTGTGAGGGAAATGATGGGGTTAATTACTATTAGGGCATTTTCACATGACCTTGTTTGGTTCGTAATATACGGATCATATGTCGCCTGCATTTCCCGGACCGTACACCGTTTAAGGAGCCGGGCTGCTAGCATGAGTTATCTATGATGCTAGGAGTCAGTGCCTCCCCGTGGGAAGACTTTCCTGTACTGTAATCCTAGGCAATGACTCCTATCACCATAAATAACTGATGCTAGGAGCCCGGCTTCTTAAACAGTGTTAAGTCCGGGAAATGCAGGCGACATGCAATCCGTATATCATGGACTAAACACAGCCATGTGAATAAACCCTAATAGTAATTAACCCCATCGTTTCCCTCACAGATTAACGCAATGTTGCCCATTATAATCATTATAGTAAGTGATCCCATCAAGTACCTCGCTCACAGTCGTAATGGGCAACATTGGGTTAATGTGTGAGGTACATGATGAGGTTAATTACTATTGATGAGAGGCACATGGAGGTACTAAATTCATAACACCATGTGCCTCACAATAATATTAAAGGTAATGTGTTGCCAGCAAAACATGTTTTTGTTTTTTTAGTTAAACAATTAGTGTGTAGGTGATTAAACATTGTTCTAATTTTATTTATTTTTTTCACGAGTCAGAAAATATTCTAAATTGGATTCTAATTTATAATATTTTCCATTGCTGGTCACTAGATGGAGCCATTCCCAAAATTGCAGCATTGCATGTGGTAAAGCAACCACATTGCTTTATGCTGCAAAATTGGGTAAAAATCCCTCACTCTAGTGAGCTCTGAGAATCCCCCCCTCCTTTATCCTGGCTAGTGCCGGGATAAACGAGGGGATTGAACGGTCTAACCTCCTACACTGTGTGTCGCCATTTTTTGAGCTAACACACAGTGTAGTAGGTTAACATACAGTAGTAAACATACATAGAAATCCCTTACCTGCTCCAGTCGCCGCCGCTCCCTCCGGTCCATCCGCTCCGTCTGCTGCCGCTGCTCCATGTGCACAAGTCCGGAAGCCGCGACCGGAAGTAGTAATATTACTGTCCGGCCGCGACTTCCGGTCCACAGGAAAATGGCGCCGGACGGCGCGCATTTCAAATTGAACTGTGTGGGAGCGGCGCATGCGCCGTTCCCACACAGCGGCGTACATGATAGTGATGATAGTCCTATGGGACTGGAGCTGCCGTATTCCATGTCTGTATGTGTCGTTAATCGACACATACAGCAATGGAAAAAAAAATGGCAGCCCCCATAGGGAAGAAAAAGTGTAAAAATAAAAAAAAGTAACACACAAATTAATCCAAACGTTTTTAATAAAGCACTAACATCTTTAACATATTAAAAAAAAAATTGTGGTGACACTGTTCCTTTAAGTGACTTCCTCATTTCCCTCACATAATGGCAACATTGGGGCTAATGTGGGTCACATTAACCCCAATGTTCCTCAATGCTGGCTGCAAAAAATACTAGTCCCTACTCTAGTGCCTTTATTTCAAGATTTTGCTCTGTCCTAACTAATACCTGCCTGGGGCTAGTCCGTCACTTCACTGCAGCGCGGTCCTGAATCCACACTAGCGGTGCGAGTGACACAGGCATGTCATCAGGAACCCACTGTCTGTGCTGCTCGGGACATTCCCCTCCCTCCCCCTTCTCACGTACTCAGATTATCATTGGTGCAGATACATCTACTTTATTATTGGTCTTTTTTACTGACAAATATATACTTTTTCATGTTATGGTAGAGTCTCTTGTCCGAGGTTGTCTTTTAAAATATATGTTTTTTAACCATTGTATGTATTGTGGGTAAATAGGGGGGTATTCCCGTAATGGGGCAATAAAGATTGATATTTTTGAAATTTGAAATACGTGGTTGTTATTTTAGTCTGGACATTTTTTGGTCTTATCATTGGTGGCAGTAGAGAAAGGATGGAGGGAGCGTTCCTCCCTCCTACTATGACGCGGCCAGCCTCAATGACTAGCGGAGCGGATACTAGAGGAAGAGAAACTTGCGGGCGCTGTACAGTGCGCGCGCACCATGTTCTCTTCAATAATTTCAATACTAAGCTGTGGCAGCACAGCTCCGTATCGAAATACATAAATTGGCGGTATCTAACAGTTTGCCCCCTCACAGCATCGAAATGGTATCGAGATTTCGATGCATCGTGCATCTCTACCCGTGCATGGAAAATTTGCCTCCCACGAGTGGGGTCGAAGGTGCTTCCCTCAGTCAGTTGTCTGCACCTTCACTTTTCTATCTTAGTAGACACAGTACAATAGCCCTATCCACCTACCTTGATAATTTAATTTTATGATTTGAAATGCTTCTTCTGTCAACGTTTTGCAGTGTTGCCTGTATGTGTGACAAAAATAATCCAATTTTTCCCCCCAAATAATTACTCAATACTCATTGATGTCACTTTCTCATGATAATGTCCCTTTAATTAAAGTTGTTGCCAGTTTCAGCAATTGAATGCTTTTTTTTTTTATATAATTAAAATGTTTATAATTTTCCAGTATAATTTCTGTGTTCCCCACGGTATTCAAAATCTCTGATTGTTGCTATTCAGTAGAAACATTCATTGTTTACTTCCAGTGGAATAAATTCTGTCCATGGTCATGTGATAGACACACAGGTGCTGGGATTGTTAGACGACACATCTCTGATACACATACTTCTAACTGTAGCGGTATGTTCACACGTAGAATAAAGATTTTCTGCAGCGTTTTCCATTGTGGAAAATCTGTAGCATATTACAGTTGCGGCAGAGTAGATGAGACTTTTAAAATCGTGATGTGTAAAAATCCACCAAAAAAACCATACATAAATTGACCTGCGGTGCGTTTTTTTTTTTTTTTAATCCGCAGCATGTCAATGTATGCTTCAACATCGCTGCTTTTCTGTTGCGGGTTTTCCCCCATTGAATTCAATAGGAGGTAAAACACGCAACAAATAGCAAATGTCACGATTTTTGCGACGGAAAAGCTGCGATTCCGCAGCAAAAATCACAACTCAGAAAAAAAACTTTCTTTGGTTTACAATGAATAAAACAGGTTAATACTTAGCACCCCGGCATCGTCATGCTTTCTTCTGTTCTCCGTCGAGGCCGATCTCCTGGAATGACGTTTCATACCATGTGATTGCTGCAGCAGTCACATGCTCAGCAACGTCATTCAAGGAGGCTGGACTTCACTGACAACCGAGGGACGAGTCAACGTGAGAACGGGGTTAGTATGAACTTTTTTTCAAATTTTATTTTATTTTATTTTTTTTTTTTTCAACCACTGTTTTCTGCAGTCAACATTACCCCCGAAAAACTGCAAAATGCTGTTTTACAGGCAGGATTCTCTGCAGGTTCCAAGGCAGATACACTGTACTTTTATGCAGCATATCCACCCTGTGTGAACATGGCCTAACGAGCTGTGCACCTTTGTCATTGTGGGAGAAAAGCACCAGCCATCCGCTTTTCCCCTCTTGATGATGTTCTGCTGCTTTACATGAAGTAGCACCTTGTTGAGAGTGAATGTTGAGGATTATTACCCCTGTTTTACATACTACTGGCATCCAGTGCTGCGGTTTCCAAAATTATATTTGCTAATGTACTCATATTTTCTTTAATTTCAGAGATGATGAAAGACAGAGAGTGTGCCTAGATATAGTATTTAAGTTGTTAGCCAAGCTGAAACCATCTGAGCTACGGGAGCTTTTGCCATCTGTGACTACATTTAGTTCACACAATTTTCCTGCTTGTCGGGAACGTATGTATGATATTCTCATGTGGATCTATGACAACTACAGGTAATATAACCTTACTTTCATCTGCCCTGGTCTACTGTACATTTAACCCTGTTCATATGTTTACAATTTACCTTGCAAAACAAATTATTATGCTTTTAGATTTGTTTTTTTTTATCGAATTCATTTATTTTAAAACAACTGAGAAGCAATTAAATAACAAAGCAGCTTCAGCTTTAGGGCCAGTTCACACAGAGTTTTTTTAACGCGGAAACCGCGCCAAAAAACGTCCGAAAATGCCTCCCATTGATTCCATTGGGAACGGATAAACCGGCTCGCGGGAAAAGGAAGGGACATGCCCTATCTTCGGGCGTTTACGCCTCTGACCTCCCATTGACATCAATGGGAGGCAGAGAAAGCGTATTTCGCAGCGTTTTATGCCCGCGGCACTCAATGGCCGCGGGCCAAATCCGCATGCAGGCAGAGGAAAATCTGCCTCAAGATTCAAAACGGAATGTTGAGGCAGATTTTCCTCCTGCAAAAAACTCTGTGTGATCCCAGCCTTACTGTCAAAGTTTTCTAGTGTTAAAGATTAATTTATTGTCTTTACAGGAACACTTCGGGCAAAGGGGCTGTGCATGACACGGGTTAATAAACACCAGACAGAAAATTCCTGTGCCATGCTCTGCCACCTCAGGCCATAACATAGTGTATTCGTTTTTTCTGGAGTGTTCCTTTAAATTATCTTCATATCCAATAACATCAATACAGTATTTTGTAGTTATATGAATACAGTGTTTATATTAAACATTATTCCTCGTTCATCTTATTGGGGGACACAGATCATGGGGTATATGCTGATGCCACTATGAATAAGAAAGTGTTGGCTCCTCCTACAAAATATACCCCTCCTTCAGGTATTGATCAAGCGAGTTTTAGTTTAGTGTCCATAGGAGGCAAACAACCCTGCTAGTACAGCAGGCTGTCTTCCTTTTTTAAATGTTTTTCTTCTTTCTATTTTTTCCTGCGGGGTAACATGGGCTACGTTTTCCCCCCTACTTTCCCCAACATCTGGCCAGTGATCAGTGTTTTCATTACACTGTTGTCACCCTGCCATGAGGGTTGTTCCCCTTCTCTTCTCCACCAGTGGCCCACCTTATTGAGCTGGCGCACAGAGAGTACTTCACTGCTTGTTTTCATTTCTGCAGGTGTACTTCAGGATGGGTGAGCATTCCAACCCACCCACCCTTTCTTCACATAGCCGTGTGGCGCACCTCTTGACTATCAGAAGTGGCACATGCATCTCACCCCTTACATATCGTGTCTTAGTGCTATTTCCTGGTTGGGGCCTCCGTTTTTGCACTTTCATTTGGACTCGCGCCTCTGCTTCTGCCAAGCCATTGGTGGGTGGCAGTCCCGTAATGGCTGGCAGCCAATTGCGGCGCCTCTGGGGGAGCGGGTCTCCTCCTGCTCTCTGTTTCTCACAGACGTGCAAGGACGCAGCCTCACCGGACCTCTCTGACATTGCTGTTTGCGCTAGGACTCCATGTTTCCTCTCTCCTAGCACCACTTTTATCATGACAGGCACGGCTTATCTTACCACAGTTCAGTACATTAGGGGAGAAGAAACCTAGCATACTCTAGGTAATCATTTTACCACCCCCATCTATGCACGTGTCTAGTGCTGACACCGAACCGCAATGGGCTTTTTTTTTTCTCCAGCGTCGTTGGTGACCTCTCCAGTGTCACCCAGTTCATGATGGCTATCTTGGTTCGTCTTGATGACTAATCTTCTGGGGACTCACAGTCCATGACTTCTTCCTGTGGCAGGTCTGCAAAGTGACTCACATCCGCTCAGTCTTACCTGCCCTCAATATCACCTGCTTTATCAGTCGACTTTTCTGGGGGACCTATTTGCTGTCTCTTTCCCTCACTGGAAACCCTTGTCCAAAGGTGAGCTCTCTGATTCTAATTCAGAACTAGATGACAAGCAGTTTTCCAAGTTTGCCTCTACGGTGGACAGTCTCATCACTACTGCCTGAGACAGCTTACGTTTTACAGATGCCAACCTGTCTCCCCATGTGGAGAGGCTCACCTTTTTCGCCTTAGGCGATTGTACAAACCTTTTCACTAGTGGTAATCTCAAGGAAATTTAAGCATCCTTACAAGAAATGTACCTAGGCCTCTCACCTAGATCTTATATGTCCTTTTCCAGAGGATAGTTTCTCAAAATGGACAAAGTCTATGGCTGTGGATCTCAAGTCTGGCCAAGACCATTACTCTTTCTATCAAAAACAACCTACAAGGCGCAAAAGCGGACATGACTTCCCAATAGAATATGAAGATAACTACCATGGATAGTAAAAAATATACATCTTTATTAATACATAACGATACATGGTATTACAATAGTAAATACAATAAGAATAAAGCGGATCATATATCAAGAGAAATAGCAGTCAGGTCCTTTGAGGCTGCTGGCTCAGTCTTGCAGCCAATGTTTTCTACTGCATAGGTCAGTAAAGAGCCTATTGAATGGGCTTGTTAACTCTGTCACGGTCTCCTTTTAGAGGGACTAACTGAAGTTCTAGTGAATCTGACATACCACCTGTCAGATGCTTCTAAATACCTGTGCAATGCCTTCCTGGATGTGCCTAGCCTTGTGGCTCTTGTGCCTCCTCTATGCCCCGTTCCTCTTGGCGCTACCGACCTCAGGCTGCTCAGCCTGCAGTACTGCATGAAGGTGCACTCGGGTTTTGAGTAGTGCAGATTTCTACATTTTATAAGGACGTCTATCTCTCTCACTTCTCAGGCGCCTTAGTGCGTCAAGTAGTCTCCTCAGGATACAAGATTGAGTTTCTAAGTCTTCTGCCCAACAGGTTCTTCCAGTCCACACCACTCTGACTCAAAAGGCTGTCTATTGCATGAAAAAAAGGCAGATGCCCTGGCAGGAGACAAAGTTTCATAAAGTACCTCTTGCTTCTCCAGTCCAGGAATTTTGAGATTTTTACTCAAACCATTTTATCTACAAAACGCACGGTTTAGCTTGTATCATTATGGACCTAAAACAGCTTAAAGGGAACCTGTCACCAGCATTAAACCAGCAATACCTGGTGGTAGTGGGTGAAAAATAATTTCTATATAACCTATAATTGTCTTCTTAGTTGTCTTTGTACCTTTAGTATTCCCACACTGTATGCTAATGAGCATAAGAGTCATATCTTCATTCATCAAGCCTTTCCGAGTTAACCACGCCTCCTTACTTTTGATTGACCGCTTCTTGCCTCTCCCCAGCACATATGAAATCCTGCACTTGCGCATCGATGTCCTGTTCTGGTGCCTGCGCACAACAGGACCCATAGCAGCGCATGCGCAGCACCATAAAAGGCGCAAAATGTTTGCAGACCGTTATTTACGGTCGGAGGAGGAGTTTAGGAGAGGGGATAATGGCAATGAACTTTTGACAGCAGTGGCCACTGAGGGGTGACTAGAGTTCAATAGGTAAAATGCTGGTGACAGGTTCCCTTTAATGCCTTTGTAAAAGTCTGTCATTTCCGCATGGAGTGGCCTCCATGGAACAGGTGGCTTTCCTTACCTTAGTGGACAACAGGGATGCATACCTGACTAGTTTTGTATGGATTGTCAACCAATAAAAATCCTGTCTTACTCTCTGTTGGAGACTCACTTAACTGAGAATGGTGCTCGACACAGACTTGACTCGGGTGTCTGTTCCTTTGGAGAAGCTGTCCATCCTGCAGCAGAAAGTTTGCACTCTGCGGTTGGGCCACTTTCTTCCCTCTCCGATTTTGTATGTAGGTTCTGGGCACTATAGTGGCTTCCGTTGATGTCATTCCCCTTACTAGTATGACACAAGTCCGCTCTAGAGGGCGATCCTCTACAGGTGGAACCACGCACTTGATTTCCTGAACCACCAAATCCTTCTTTCCTTGACCATCCACCGTTCTCTGGCAATTCCTTGGGGCCCCTCCTTTCTTCTTCACTGCTGGCAGGTCTTCTCCACGAACGCAAGAATTTGGGTTTGGGGAGGGGTCCTCCAAAATCTCATGGCTAGGGCCTCTGGTCCTGCCAGGAAGTCATTCTCCCAATCAACATTCTGGAATGGAGGGCAATCTTCTGTCTCAGTCACTAGACAAATTTTCTTTACGCCTTGGTTTTAGGCAGCTACCGTGTCCAGACAGACAATGTCACGGTAGCTGCCAAACCAAGGTGGGACCCAGAATTCAGCGGCAAGCATCGAAGATTCTGGAATGGGCAGAGCTTTACGTTCCTGCTTTGTGGCAGTCCACGTTCCTGGGGTTGACAATTGGGTCGCATATTATTTAAGTCACAAACTGGTCGACCCAGCAGATCGGGGCCTTGTTTGTACGCTGACGTGGTGGCATTGCTAGTCGACGTTCCCTGCCTCTTTGGCGCAAATTTTTGGGGCCTCTCTTCATTTCAAGTTTACAGTCACTGCGTTTAACAGCATGGCTGTTGAAGCCGCAGTGCTGAGATCTCGAGATTTGTCGCAGCAGACGATTCAAACAATGTTAAAGGACCGAAAAAGCCTTCTACGGCCCGCATATATCGCCAAATTTGGAAGACCTATCTACAGTGATGTGAGGATTGACATCCTCCTCCCTTCTTCTCCTTGCCCAGGCTCCTGGTTTTCCTCCAGGAGGGGTGGGATCATGTGCTTTCCCTCAGCTTTCTAAGGGGATGTTCACACAGTTTTTTGCAGGCAGAAAATTGGAATTTTGAGGCAGATTTTTAACTGCCTGCACACCATTTGCCGCGTTTCTCCCCCGCGGCCACTGAGCGCCGCAGGCTAAATCGCAACGAAAAACGCTTTCTCTGGGAGGTCAGAGACGTAAACGCCCGAAGATGGGGCATGACACTGCTTCCCGCGAGCCGGTTTTGAGGCTTGCGGGAAAAAACGCTGCCTCCCTCCCATTGAACTCTGAGAGGTATTTTTTGTCGTGTCTTTCTGACATGGTTTCGACGTCAAACGTGTTAAAACTCTGTATAACAGGGCCTTAAGGGGCAGGTATTTGCGCTGTCTGTCTTTTTTTTTTTCTTCAACAGACCTCTGGCTTACAAGATTGATGTACAGACTTTTTTGCACATGGTTGCACACGCTGTGCACCCCCTATTGACCCCGACTCTTTCAGGTTCTGTCCTTTGTTCTCTCTGTAGAGGAGTCTGCTCCCTTTAAACCTCTTTGTGAGATTTTGTTGCGATTGCTTACCTGGAAGGTGGTGTTATTTTGGGGCGGTGACCTCCATTCAGAAGGTCTCTGAACTGATGGCCCTCTCGTCATCCTCCATATTTGACTCTCTACCAGGATAAGGCCATGCTTTGCATGGTGCTATTCTTTTTGTCACTGTTGGTCTCCACATTCCACTTTAATGAAAATATAATTTTGAAGTCTTTCTGCCTGTTTCCAGAATACCCTAGGAACGCTCTTGACAATTTAGATATTGTCCGCGCCTTGTGGGCTAATAGTACCTGTCGGTCACTTCCTCATCATACCAAGTCTTTGTTCGTGGTCCCGGAGGGCCCAAGGAAAGGCTTGGCGGCCTCTAAGGCCACAATTGCTCAATGGCTGCAGTTAACTATTCGCGAGGTCTACCGCATCAAAGATAAGGAACCCCTGTTCCGATTTAAGGCCCATTCCACTAGGGCGGTTGGTGCTTCCTGGGCTGTGCACCTTCAAGCTTTGGCTCTTCAACCCTGCAAGGCTTTTTGCACACATTCACCAAATGTTGCAGGGTGCATACCTTGGTATCCTCAGATGCTTCCCTTGGTATCCTCAGATGCTTCCCTTGGTAACAAGGTTTTGCGGGCTGCTTGTCTCCTTTATTTCAGTTTCCACCAATGTGGACTGCTTTTGAGACGTCCCATGGTCTGTGTCCCCCAGTGAACTGAACGAGAAAACAAGATTTTTTGAGTACTCTGCATAAAATCCCTTTCTTGTCCAGTCCATTGGGGGACGCAGCTCCCGCCCTTTTTTGTTCCTGAACCAGACATGGTTTTATTACCTAGTTTTGCTCTTATTGTTCTATTACCTTGTGTTCTTCACCTACTTCTGTTGTACAGAGTGACTAATTTAGAGCCTCAAGAAGGAGTATATACTGTAGGTGAAGCCAAACTTTTTTATTCTTCGTGTCAAAAGCACATACCCTGTGGTCTGGATCACCAAATCTGGATCACCAAACGAGAAAAGTATTTTACCCTGAGTACTCAAAAAAAAATCTGTTTATTTCAGAGATCTGGAGAGCCAATCAGATAGTGATTCACGGGATATTTTTAATATGGCGAAGGAGACATTACTTAATGGGCTGGTGGATGAAAATGCAGAGCTTCAGTAAGTGTTAACTTTCTTTTGCTTTTTTCCTAAAGTTATGTTCACCTTTTGAATACTTTAACAGTTTATATAATTAATTAGTCTATAGTACATATAAAATTAAGTTATTTTGTAAATACATTGCATGGAATGCTTGGAGATTTTAGCACTGCGGTCAGCTAAATTGTAAATGCAGCTCTAGGCCATGATGTATGGTATGACTTAGGATTAGTATAAGGTAAGTATTGCAATGTGATGAATACCTATACTGATATAGACCCTAGAGAAACGTCAAAAATAAGCCTCCGCACATATCAAAAATGGCAAATTAAATACCTATAACTATACGTGAGGACATATCAAACATCCAAAACGTAATAATTACCACAAAGTACACTGTATGTACCATGAAAAAATTGAAATACTTTATTACAATAATCATAAGAACATATTGGCCATCAAGACTTAAAAACAATTAAACAGACAATTAAAAATAGTGTGGAGATACGATGAAGACTACACAGATAACACGCAAATAACATATAGACATCATGTGATACGGCAATGTACAGGTAAATTAGTTTAAAAGAACATACTGTATGTACGCTGGATTATTTAGAGTAGTACAAAAGTATCATTGGGCAAAATGCCATAAATAAACTACACAGAAAACCAGTGGCACAAAAGAATATTCAGAAAAATATAAATATGAGTCCAATATGAAAATGCATAGGTCTAAGAGAAAATCACCCCTGGGACCCGCACCTATCTCTAGAATGGGGCACCCGTCCCAGAGGTGGGTCCCTCATCCATCTGACATGTACGACATATCCTGTGGGAATGCCAAAAAATAAAATTCTGGACAGCAGCACACATCCCCAGCAGTAGCAGCAAAAAGGTGAAGTTTATTGTCAACTGGTCAGCATAGCAAAAGCAACAATTCGACCCGTATTGCATGAAGGGTGTTTCTCAACCCTTCAAGTGACATGGGTCGAAACGTAGCTTTTGCTATGCTGATGCGTTGACAATAAACTTCACCTTTTTGCTGCTTCTTCTGAAGATGTGTGCCGCTGTCCATAATTTAATTTTTTGGTATTTATAACCTCTGATTGGGCTCGTCCGATTTGACAGCGTGTCCCAATCCCTTAACCCCTTCCCGACATTTGACGTATCCATAAGCCAAAGTCGGGTAGAGGAAGTATGGAACGGGCTCGTTTAACTCGTTAAATGCTGCAGTCAATAGCGACCGCAGCATTTAAATAGTTAGAAATAGGGGGGCGACCCCCTCTAACAGCTCATCGCGCCCCCCGCAATGAAATCGCGGGGTGGCGATGGTTGCTATGGCTGCCTGGGGGCCTAATGAAGGCCCCCAACTCCGCCATCTTTGTGCTTATATTAAGCCCTGCCTCCGGCATGGCTTAATAGAAGCCTGGCAGAATCGTTAGTATTGCAGTATATAGTGCAAGCGATCTAACGATCGCTGGTTGAAGTCCCCTTGGTGGACTAATAACAAAAAGTCAAAATTAGTAAAATAAAGTTGTTTTTTTTTATGTAAAAAAAATAATTCAAAGTTCAAAAACCTGGGGGGCGGAGCGTAGCCGTGCAGCGTGATGGCAGCTTGAGATTAGAGCTCCTCAATGATACCAGCCAAAATCCGAGCTTTATCGACCCACATCATTAGAAAATGGTTAAACCGGCAAAGGTGAAACTTAAAGACCACACTGGCACTCCTAAACTGGGGAAAGCACAAGCAGACATGGAGAAATTTCTCCACAAACGGCATGAAGAATCGCCGGCCCGGAAATCTAAGATGGCCCCCGTGCATGCTGCTTCACAGAGCCGAAATGACGATTCGGAAGATAATAGTGGAGGTGAGCAATCCGAGTCGGGAGAGACTTATGATTCAGCACCAGTGTCACGGGGGTTCATGAAGAGGATCTTCTATAAAGCCTTGACTCCTATTACTAAGGAACTTTCAGAGATAAGCACTGATTTACATCAGATAGGAACACGTGTGGAGACGCTTGAATCGGTACAAGCAGGCATGAGAGTTTATCATGACAAAGTGAGGGACATTCTACATTATCAACAAGATCAACTGAATGAGATGTTTATGCGGACAGAAGATCAGAAAAATAGGAGTCGGAGGAAGAACATCAGACTGCGGGGTGTACCTGAGTCATATGCACATGAGATTTTGGGCAAACTTGCTCATGACATATTTTCTTCAGTTCTGGGAGTGAGCAGCCATGATACAGTTAGGATTGAGCACGTCCATAGAGCACTCCGCCCGAAAACTCGCCCTAATGACCCTCCCCGCGACATTATCTATGGTCTGCTGAGTTACACCGACACAGCGGAGATTCTAAAGGTTGCACGGATGAAAGGTACAATTGAATTTGAAGGAACAACAATATACCTCTATCAAGATATAGCGTCATCCACATTACAAAAGCGGAAAGTTTTCCGACCTATCCTTGATGTGCTACGCTTCACCAAGACGCCTTTTCGCTGGCTATATCCATTTGGCCTAGTGATACAAAAAGATGGCCGCCAGGTCACCATCAGGAAACACGAGGATCTGGCCCATGCATGGGAAACCCTGGGTATACCGCCTATGGAAATCTCGCCGTGGATGATGGTACCTCCGGAGCTGAAATTGCCTTCTCTGCTGGAACCTTTGCCGTGGAAAGTGGTGGGGAAACTGAAATCGCCTAAAAATAAAGGGCCGGCGCTAAGATCTGGATCGATGGAAAATTGAAAGGCACTGCCAATATTGCGGGGACTGTTCTCCACACGGCTCCAGTAGCCGGGTCGACGGATGTCATCTCTTCTTTCGTATTGGAACCGTGAGTAGGAGCAAGTCACTGTCGTTGGAGAAGATCAAGACATAGAGCATACTTTGAAGTGACTCTATTGTTGCTATTGTGGGCGATCTTATTGCTTCTTATTGTTTTACACTGTTCTTACTTGGGTTTTGGCTGGCATGCGGGTTATGCCAACTACACAACTGTTGTTAACAGTTAACTCCCCCCCCCCCTCCCCAGGTACATGCTCTATGCGCTGGGGCAGTACATATCATTACTTTGATATCACTCTTTCCTGTATTACAATCTTTCCCTCCTACTGGTGTCTTGAAAGCCATGATGACATATTTGCTGAAGTATATTGTCTTTTGCCATGTCTGATATTAAGATAACATCGTATAATGTAAGAGGCCTGAATACTCCACGTAAACGATACCAGATTGCCCAACAATTGAAAAAAGATAATACTGATATAGCCCTTCTCCAGGAAACACATCCCAAACATAATAAAACACCGGAGCTATCTAGGGCTATCTTCTCCAATGCCTTTCATAGCACCTACTCTACTGCTAGCAGAGGAGTGAGTATTTTGATACGTAAAAATTTGCCTTTTAAATTACTGTCAATGCAGAAACACCCTGAAGGTCGATATCTTTTTATTAAAGCCCACATTGGTACAGATTTGTTTTCTATAGCCAACTTATACGCGCCCAATACGGATCAAATATCGTGGATTATTCAGACCTTAGAGAATTTTAAGTTATTTGCGGAAGGTATTAGAATAATAGGCGGGGACTTTAACATCCCACTCAAACCCATTATTGACTCTACTGGCAAGGTTAAACTGTCCCATAGAGCTGGGGCGAGACTCCACAGGGTGCTTGGGGATGTACAGGTTACAGACGCGTGGAGACTTCTATATCCCACCACAAAGGATTTCTCTTATTACTCTGCAGCACATAATGTATATACTAGATTAGACTATGTTCTGTTGTCAGATAGTCTCCTCCCGATGGTTCTGTCGGCAGGGATAGGAAACCTTCTCCTTTCTGATCATGCACCGCTGTTTGTGTCTCTTAAGCTAAATAGTGTTCCAAGGGGAGACAGACTGTGGAGGTTGAACAATACGGTTTTGGGTAACCCTCAACACTCCTCTGCGATACAAGATAATATTCAGAAGTATTTTGATATAAATTCCTCTCCGGATTTATCGGATACTATTAGATGGGAAGCACATAAAGTAGCAATAAGGGGAGAACTGATATCGCTATGCTCACATATCGAAAAGCAACGGTCAGCAAGACTGAACGATTTGTTCTCGAGAATATCAACGCTTGAGTCTATTCACAAATGTACGAAGGCAGCTGCAGCCCAGACTGAGCTTGGGGAACTAAGGGAAGAGGTTAAAAATGCTCTGAATATAAAAACCGCTAAGACGTTTCACTATACCAAATTTAAACACTACGCGCATGGGGAAAGGGGCAACAGAATCATGGCTGCACTGCTCAAACAACAACATGAGAAGTCTTTTATCCCTGAGATTCTGACATCTTCAGGTGTTAGAGCTACTGAATCGAAGGATATAGCACAGGCCTTTACTCATTTCTATCATGGGCTATATAATCTTAATAGCAACGAGAGTCCGCAGGTTAACTTAGAAGACAGCACTAGGGAGTTTCTGGATAAACTTAGCCTGCCTCTACTCACACAGGAAGATCAACTAGCGCTTACTGCACCCTTCACCACGGAAGAACTTCATAAAATTCTTATAACAATACCATCTGGGACAAGTCCTGGCCCAGATGGTTATACGATTCAGTACTATAAGACATTTAGCGGTATTTTGTTGCCCCATTTCACGTCCATGTGCAATTCATTGATGGGGGGAGCTCAATTGACTCGCCAATCTCTGGAAGCTCACATCACAGTCCTGCCAAAGGACGGGAAAGATCCCGCACTATGTGGTAGCTATAGACCTATATCTTTGCTAAACACAGATCTTAAATGGTGGGCGAAAGCTTTGGCGACTAGACTGGGGAAGCTTCTGCCCAAACTCATTGGCCCAGAACAAACAGGATTTATGGGAGGTCGCCAGGGTAAGGATAACACAACAAGAGTAGTTAGGTTAGTTCAACATGCTCGCTCGACGCACACCCCAATGGTACTTCTTAGCACAGATGCCGAAAAGGCTTTTGACAGGGTGAGCTGGCAATATATGGTCGCTACCTTGTCAAAATTTGGGATCCCTATTGAATTCACACAAGCTATATTGACACTTTATCATAATCCGAGTGCTAATGTTAGAGTGAATGGCATATTGTCGGATTCCTTTCACATCTCAAATGGTACTAGGCAAGGATGCCCTCTATCGCCTTCGCTATTTGTGATGGTGATGGAGACCTTGATTCAAAGGATCCGCCAAGATGATAGTATAGCCGGCCTGAAGATAGGTCAATTCACACATAAAACGGCTACGTTCGCGGATGATCTGTTGCTGTTGGTGACTGAGCCGTCTGTCTCCCTTCGGAACATAACACAAGCTTTTACAGAATTTGGTGCTATATCTAATTTTAAAATGAATTATAGTAAATCTGAGATCCTTAATGTCTCTGTACCTCGACAGGTAGTTGCTGTGGTGGCTGGAACGTCTCAGTTTCGATGGATATCCACATCGATCTCGTACTTAGGCATCACTATTTCTAATTGCCCATCGCAATTGTATACTCTCAACTATATACCCCTAGTGGCGGCTATTAAACGTCAACTAGAATCATTGAAGCTCCCTTTTATGTCATGGATGGGGTGGAAAAATTTCCTAAAGTCTTTTATAGTCCCAAAAATTTTGTACCTGATTCAGACGTTACCACTGTGACTACCAAAATCATTCTTCCTCTCTTTAAAGCGTATTTTCTCGAACTTTCTATGGAGCAAAAACAGACCCAGACAGAGACACATACAACTGATTAACTCGGTTAAGATGGGAGGTATTGGACTGTCTGACATTCACACATATTATATCGCTAATCACTTGAACAGATGGGTTTGGCTGCAACATCCCTCTCAGACTTCTCTCTATACGGAATTCGAAAACACTCTCATGCTTAGTTGGGAACTGAGGGTCCTGTGGAGTCTCGCTAAAAGCTCACACCTTGATCAATACTCTAGCATTCTTTTAAAGGGCACCATATTGGTGTGGCAAGAATTACATAATAGATTGAACTTACTCAGGATGCCTTCACCACATATGCCTCTACGTTTAGTGCCTTGCTATGTATATTGAGATTCTACACTGGTGCCGGATCTGTGGGATATACCGCATCACATCAAAGTCTCCATCCTGATTACTGACAATCCGCAGAGAAGTGTTTCCATGGTCTTTGATAAATTAGGAATAAAGTCTCGAGATTTTCTCTTTAAACACACCTTCATGAAGTGTTGCACGGCTATGCTTAGCTCCTTGCTCACTCCAACCTCTCCTCAGAATTGGATAGATAAGATGCTTTTCAGCTCTATACTTCCGCGTAAGATACTATCGACCTCATATAATAATTTGATCTCTCTGATATACCCACCGATACCAGGCTATATGGAAAAGTGGTTGACAGACCTCCACATCTCATTGACCGAACCCGAAATTAGATTCATACTGTCTAACGCAATGGGTTTCTCTAGGTGTACTAGAATACAGGAAAGCTCCTACAAACTGTTAACTAGGTGGTATAAGACGCCTGTGGTACTACACGCTATTGATCATGAGGTTACGGACCTATGGTGGAGGTGCAACACTTCAAGGGGGACTTATCTACACATTTGGTGGTCATGCCCCCTTATTGTGCCTTTTTGGCAGCAAGTTGAGCAGAAAATTAACAATATATGCTCTACGAACTTACACTTAACACCTGAGTTAATTTTATTGTGGAAACCGACCCCCACTTTTACCCCCAAGAAGCATTGTCTTCCAACCTTGTTGCTTACAGCAGCTAAGTTATTAATACCAGGTTTATGGAGATCCACAGAACCCCCACAGTTGAGCCGCTGGGAGAACAAGGTGTCGGAGTTAGAAAGATTGGAGGAATTAGCACATTGGGAACTGCTAACTAGAAATAAGTATCTTAAAATATGGGGACCATGGAAGGCCCGGGCAACTTTGAATTAGGTGAGAGTAATTGCACTATAGATGTTTCTGCATCATTCACAACTGGTTTAGTATGCATTGTCTTCATTGATATCATCAATGACATTAATGTTAGCTGAATTCAACACCAGACCACTTTCCCCCCCTTCTCTGATTTATTCCCCCCCCCTTCCATACCCATGACCTACCTCCCTACCCCCTTTTTCCCCTCCCCTTCTTGATTCAAAAGATATGTGACTCAATATGTGTTCCACATTCTTAATGGAATTTACATTGCTTGAACTATGTTATTATTCTTATTGCTGTTTGTACCGAAGAACCAAATGTGATTCCTGGTAGATGTGAATTTTATATAACATGTTATCATTTTGAATGTCATATCTTTGTATGTGTTTTTGGAAAACTTAATAAAAACATTTTTTAAATAAAAGTTCAAAAACCTCCCTTTTCCCATTTTCCCCCTAGAGCATAGTAAAAAATAATTGGTATCGCCGCATCCGTAAAAGTCTGAACTATTGCAATATATCATTATTTAACCCGCACGGTGAACGCCGTAAAAAAATTATTGTAAACGCCAGAATCTCTATTTTTTTGGTCACCTCATTTGCCACAAAAAATTTAATAAAAAGTGATCAAAACGTCGCATGTACCCCAAAATTGTATCATTAAAAAAACGACCGCTTATCCCGCAAAACATAAGTCCTCATACCACTTAATCGACGGAAAAATCAAAAAAGTTATGGCTCTCGGAATTTGGCGACACAAAATAAATTACATTTTTTACACTTCGGTTTTTACTTGTAAAAGTAGTAAAATATAGAAAAAACTATATATATTTGGTATCGCCGTAATCGTATTGACCCACAGAAGAAAGTTAACATGTTGTTTTAATTGCACAGTGAATCCCGTAAAAACTACGCGCAAAAAACAATGGAGGAATTGCTGTTTTTTTCGTTTTCTACCCCACAAATAATTTTTCCCCCGTTTCCTAGTATATTATATGGCACAATAAACTGTGCTACGAAAAACTACAACTCGTCCCGCAAAAATCAAGCCCTCATAGGACTATATCAACGGAAAAATAAGTTATGGCTTTTGGAATGTGGGGAGGAAAAAATGAAAATCTGAAAAAGGGCTGCGATGGGAAGGGGTTAAACTTGGTACCTGTGCTGCTCTTTGGATGTGTCATAAATGTCCCTGATGGGAAAATCCATTTAATTTGCTCAAAATTCTTTTGGCTTACTATAGGAAAGCAAGTAATATTAGGGCTCATGCACACAATTGTATTTTCGCTCTGTACGGCCTCTGAGCAGTTCAGCATTCTGTATAAATCTGACAGAAAAGAAAAAGGTTACATGCTCCATTCTATTATTAAAGAGGTATTGTTCCCTTGAGTTATTATTCAGGGACCATACAGTGGCATATGAAGTTCCCATGGCTCCATAGACAGAGCTGCAGGGACTAAGTGTGCTTCCCTACCGGCTCTGTGCGCACACAGCTCCACTGTGTATGAGGCCTGAAACTTATGTAGCTCAGAGACCAAATTATTTATGCATTTACAGTGCAGTCATATAGCAATGGCACATAGTGGGCCTGGTTATATTAGGTATTTGGTGTGCCTAAAGAGGTCGTACAGGATTAACAGAAAGGCTCTGCTACAGAACCCACACCTCAGAAATAGCCCCTCTCTTATCCAAGGGCTGTGTATCATATTGCAACTAAAGTACGACTCACTTTTTTTTTTTTTTCATTCTATATTATTCTTTTCTTCTAGCAAAAAATTGCATATTATAAAACATTCTTATCCGAGAAGAACTAGGAGAGAAGAAAGTCAGGTACAGTGGTTTCTTAGGATACAATGGCCTCAGGTTACAATATATTCAACATACAATGGTCTTTTCTGAGTTTCTGTAACCTGAAATCACATTCAACATACAATGTCGGACAGTCCAGATCTGTGGCACGTGTGATTCGCTGGAAGATCTAGCTAATCAGCATGGGCATTTCACTGGTAAAACAATTATTATTGAAATGAGTGCATTGATTGGCTCTTTAGTAGTGCCTCTTTCCAGTACAAGATGCGCCTTTGGACAGACATTGAGGGCATCTTTTATTATTACTGTACAATGTCTAGTGTACAGGATCCTGTCCTTAACATAGAAAGGGATTTACAGCTTCCAGAAGAAATTTTTCAACTTTTTTTTTTGGAAAGAATTGCTTTAATTTTGTGGTTATTGTTCTTCACTTTCTTTTGACGGCAGGCGGTGCAGGTCTAAAATCTATAGTAACGTCTTTTGCGGTCACTGTAGAAAATACTTTTCAGTGCTCCAGTGAGCGCTCATTCTCTAAGCAGGAACTCTTACTAACGGACTCCTGTTCTTATAGAAGACTGCTGAATACGGCTGGCATCGGAGGGAACTTTGACCCCAGCTGTTTAACCTTTTTATGGTCATGGCATGATCAAAGGGGACTACCCTCTGGAAAACCGGAGATGTGATCGGAGACTGGGGGAACTCTATGCAGTCAGCCCTTGGACCTAGAAAGCAGAGCTGAGCAGAAAAAAGCGGCCCAGTGCTCACCTGAGTGCTTCTGCTACTTCGTTTTAATGTTCAGTGGGGGTCTAAGTGCTCAGAGCCCCACCAATCAAAATTTATGACATGTCAAAAGGTTTAAAAAAAAAAAAAAAAGGTACACTTTAAAAAGTTATCCCACCATGGGATTAAAATAAATATGTAACCGAAATGACATTTTCACAAGTCATTATTTAGCATAACATTTATTTTATTGGCCATACATTACATAAAACCCCAAAAATTTCACATATCCGGTATCTACTTGACCGTAACAACCTGAATAATTAATTTAACAGGTTATTTAGCGTGAAACGTGAAAGCTATGAAAATAAACAAAAAAACAACGATTCCGAAAATCACTTTTTTATATATTCACTTTGCAAAAATAAATGACAGTTTTATATTTGTTCCCCTAAACAGCACTGGGGAAAAAAAAATTCTCCTGCATAAAACCGGGCCTTATATAGCCACATCCATGAAAAATAAAAGTTCTAATTGCTAAAAGGCAGAGAGGCAAGAAGAAAAAAATTTAGCTGGTCAATGGAGTTAATATTGATTTTATGTGGGTTTTTTTTTCTTCTTTTGGGTTGACATTTTTTGGGTTTCAGAGCTAATAACTAGTTTTGTTATAGATTTATGGCCTCAAGTTTGTGTTTTCAACTTACAATAGTCAAACCAGAACAAATTGATGGTGTAAATTGAGGGGCCACTGTAACTTGTTTTTGGCCTTATATATGATAAAAAAAATTCTAACAATTAATTGTTCTTTATCCAAGCATTTACAGTGGTTTTGTCAGATATTTATGCTGCCCTGTCTGAGGGCAGCATAAAGTAATGACAAACACGATGATTTCAGTGGTCTGTCACTTAGGGGTCGTTCACATATATTCATTGTCCCTGTCCGCTTCCCTCCAGCGTGTTGCAGAAAAGCCGGAGGGAAAATGATGCAAGAACGGATCCCATAGATTTCTATGGGATCTGTTCTGGCACCTGTTCTGGCACATGGGACATAAGTTGTGACGCCGGACCTGTGCAAGAGCTGGATCCAAAAACGTTACCTTTTGTGTCCGGCGCCGTGTCCTATTTAATGTACTGTTCCTCAGATCAACGCTGGGTGCTGCCGCATCCACCTTCTGGCAGCACCCGGTGAGGGAATTCTCGGCCAGGGAGCAGGAGTGGAATCACTGGCCAGAGCTCTGCAGATGCTCTGGCCGGGGATTCCACTACTAGTGGGAGCCCCTGATGTCCCTGTCATATATGGACAGTGACGTCAGGGCTCCACCTGGACCGGATTCCCCAGCCAGAGCGCTGCCGACGCTCTGGCTAGGTTTCCCCTTCTTGAGAAGATAGTGCCACCCATGCCCCCCCTCTGTAGATAGTGCCACCCATGCCCCCCCTCTGTAGATAGTGCCACCCATAGATAGTGCCTCCTATAGCTATCACCTTTTGTGGTCCCTCTAGAGGTGGAATCCCTAACCAGAGCATTGGCCACGCTGTGGCCAGGGATTCTGCTCCAGGAGGAGCCCCTGATGTTACTGTCCATATATGGATAGTGACGTCAAGGGCGCCTCCCGGAGCGGAATCCCCGGCCAGAGCATTGCCGACTGTCTGGCCAGGGGTTCCACTCCTAGAGGGCAGTGCGGCACTATCTACAGAGGGCTCTATGGCATTATCTACAGGGGATGTGTGGCACTATCTGCAGAGGGCACACTGGCATTATCTTCATATTAAATTCATCCGTTTTTAAAACGGACAGTGAAAATGGATGCAAAACAGGTCACAACTGTCCATAACGGAACGGATGCAAATGGGCAGCAAAAACTGACTAAAACTGAAGTTTCTAACGGCTGACACCCGGATCCTGATGTGTGAATATAAACATTAGCAATTCCGTTGTAGTATGGGGTGGGTAGGAGATGCTGGGTGGGATTGGGTAGCTGCGAAGGCGCAAACACTAGCTACTCCCTAAAGTTAGGGCTAGTGTTTCGCGCTTTTGTAGGTCAACAAGGCTTCTTCGAAGATCTGATCTGAGTTGAGGTAAGTAGACAGCCGCTGCCTTCTGGGATCTCCCTCTCTTCGGCGCTGCACTGAATATGACACATGTGACATTACAATGTGTGAGTGTCAGACTTCAGTGTAGCGCCGGAGCAGAGAAGGAGAGCCCTGATATGCCAGGACCTATGGAAAGAGATCAACCAAGAGCCCCATTGGAGGACGCAGATTGCTCTGACACCGCAACCCAGTTTCGCAAACTGCAGACGCCGCTCGGAAGCGGCGAGTGAGAGGTCAACCAGGGGGTTCAAGCATCACCACTACGACGCTTCGGGACAGTCCGTGCTACGTACTCTCACCGGCGGCCCAGCTCGCAACCTGCCGAGCAGGAGGACGCCTTCAAACAACCGACCCTTCCGCGGCATCGGAAGAAAGTCGAGGACCTATGGAAAGAGATCAACAAAGAGCCCCGTTGGAGGACGCAGATGGCTCTGACACCGCAACCCAGTTTCGCAAACTGCAGACGCCGCTCGGAAGCGGCGAGTGAGAGGTCAACCAGGGGGTTCAAGCATCACCGCTACGACGCTTCGGGACAGTCCGGGCTTTGTACTCACCGGCGGCCCAGCTCGCATCCTGCCGAGGAGGAGGATGCCTTCAACAGCCGGACCCTTCTGAGCAGCATCGTAAGTCGAAGACCTATGGAAAGAGCACAACATAGAGCCAAGGAGATGGAGCGCGCTTAGCATCCCTATGCCTGACCATTCGGCCGAAACAGTCAGTGCAGATAATTTGGGACACCGCAACGACAACCTCGACAATCCCGGTTAACTGCTCTCACCAGCGGCCCAGCTCGCAAAGTGCCCCGGAGGACGCCTATGAAGACTGGTCGCGCCAGCATCGTAAGTCGAGGACCCAAGGAGAGAGGTCACCCAAGATCCCCGCAGGCGGTGTTAGGTTCTCGCCCCTGATTCCTGCTACACAACACCTAAACTGCGCCAAGCGACTGAGGTGGGAGCTGGAGAGGCGTTACTGCTAACGACCCAACACAGGACAATCCGGGCAACTTGTTCTCACCGGCGATCCAGCTCGCAACCTGCCGAGATGAAGGACGCCTACGAAGACCGGTCGCGGCAGCATCGTAAGTCGAGGACCTAGGGAAAGAGCACAACATAGAGCCAAGGATATGGAGCGCGCTTAGCGTCCCTATGCCTGACCATTCGGCCGAAACCGTCGGTGCAGATAATTTGGGACACCGCAACGACAACCTCGACAATCCGGGTTAACTACTCTCACCGGCGACCCAGCTCGCAAAGTGTCCAGGAGTACGCCTACGAAGACCGGTCGTGGCAGCATCGTAAGTCGAGGACACGTGGAGAGAGGTCAACCAAGAGCCATGGGAAAGTGGCGTCGCTTAGCGTCCCCTTGCCTGTCCCACTGATGGCAGTCCCCACTCAAACGAGCGCGAATGACGGTGTTTCAGATAATACAGGACACCGCTAACGGCAACCTAGACAATCCGGGTTAACTGCTCTCACCGCGGCCCAGCTTGCAAAGTGCCCAGGAGGACGCCTATGAAGATCGGTCGCGGCAGCATCGTAAGTCGAGGACCCGTGGAGAGAGGTCAACCAAGAGCCCTGCAGGAGGTCGCAGCTGGCTGCCAACTTGGTACCGGTACAACCTTGTCACCGCTTGGAAGCGGGCCAGGTCGGCAGGACATGGATTGGCATAACTGCTACGACGCGCCCCTGGACAATCCAGGCTACGCGCTCTCACCGTCGGCCCAGCTCTCAAAGTGCCGAGGAGGACGCCTTTGTCGCCCACGGGGAACCGAAGCCGCTTTGTCGGCTTAGCGGCTCCAAATGGGGAAGCCACCGTGGAGCTGCCTGTGGCTTGGATGCGGGCACCACGCCGACACTTCCTGCCTCGGGCGAGGCGGAAGACAGCTTTGGACTGCTTGGGAGAAACAACCGTGCCCCATGCGCGGGTGCGCCTGGGAGCACCTCGGCAAGAGAGGCCCTTGCGAGCAGCGGACATACTGGGGCGGTCACTGCCTCCCCGTCGCTTAAAGCTTTCTCTCGGGCTCTGGCGACACCAGCGCGCTCTCCGACGCCTTTAGATTGATCGAAGCAGCACTGAGTAAACACACCTCGCGGGAGCGAGAGGTACCGGCACCCGCCTTAGCAGGATCGCCGGTCTTTTTGGGACACCGGCCGTAGGTGGCCGGGGGAGAAACAGACCCGGGCGGTGTGGGAGGAAGACGCGCTCGCCGTAACCGACGGCTCCAAAGCACTGCCGAGCGAGTGGTCCCTCCGCCGCCAGGTCGCGTGGAGCCAGATTGATCTGAGGAGTCTGTGACAAATCCCAAAGACTCAAAGTTCGAAGGAGCACGTGCTCCTCTCACAGCTTAACAGCAGGTGGCCGAGGACGGCGGGGACTTCCAGGAGATCGGCATAAGGGGCCACTACCTACCGGTCACACCATGGAAGTCCTTCTCAGCTTGGAACGGGAGCAGCTCCCGCTAGGACGAGCAGTACGTCCCCCTTCACGGAATTCGGTAGGACTCGCCAAGGTGGCCGAGCTCCTGCAACTGCTGGTCGGCCTGGGACTTCAGAAAGAACCATTGAGCGAGGCCGACGGGGACTTCCAGGAGGAAGGCATAAGGGGGCCGGTGCCTACCACTCACTCCCTGGAAGTCCTTCTCGGCCACGAACGGTTAGGACGTCCCGCTAGGACGAACCGTTCGGACTTGGTACGCGGAGCAATAATGCCCTCTCACAGTATTTCAGGTGGAGGACATATTCACACCCCTAAAAGTGTCACCTGCTCAAATACACCGGGGTAAGGTGCCAAAGTACCCAGGCTCCTGGAACTGCTGCCCGTCCAAGGCCCAAAATAAAACCCTCATAGGGTTTTTCTCCAAAACGTCAATGAAGACCGACCCGCGAGCGTGGCCGACGGGGACTTCCAGGAGGCCGGCATGAGGGGGCCACTGCCTACCGGTCACACCATGGAAGTCCTCGGCTTGGGAAGGGAGTAGCTCCCGCTAGGACGTGCAGCACGTCCTCCTTCAACGTTCCTTCGGGTAGGAGCCGCCATGGTGGACGAGCTCCTGCAACTGCTGGTCGACTTGGGACTTCATAAAAAAACTTCAAAGTCTTTTAAGAAGGTAAGGCGCAGCAGCGGACCGACCAGCGATCGAGGCCGACGTGGACTTCCAGGAGGCCGGCATGAGCCCTGGAAGTCCGCCGTGGCTTCTTACTCGAGGTTGCGGAGCTCACACAGTGCTGCCCTGCCGGGATGCACAGTTACCTCATGGGTCCTCTATCTCTCCCCCCCCCCCCCCCGCCTGCACTCAGCGGCACCCGCCACTCACACGCTGGAGCTAGCTAACAGCCGCCGCCGCCATGCATTACGAGTGGACCGGAAGTACTTCTCGGGCGGGTGGACACAGCGGGACTCGCCGCGGGCGCTGTGGAGCTCGTACATGGCTGCCCCCGTGCATGCACAGCTTCCACATGGCTCCTCTATCCACCCACGGGTGCAATCAGCAGGCACACGCCGCTCATACTCGGAGCTGGCTGCCTGCCGCTGACATGCATCGTTCGCGCACCGGAAGTGCTTCTCAGGAGGGTAGACACAGCGGGACTCGCCGCAGGCGCTGTGGAGTTCATACACGGCTGCCCCCGGGCATGCACAGCTTTCACATGGCTCCTCTATCCCCCCACGGGTGCAATCAGCAGGCACACGCCGCTCATACTCGGAGCTGGCTGCCTGCCGCTGACATGCATCGTTCGTGCACCGGAAGTGCTTCTCGGGACGGTAGACACAGCGGGACTCGGCGTGGGTGCTGTGGAGCTCGTACACGGCTGCCCCCGGGCATGCACAGCTTCCACATGGCTCCTCTATCCACCCACGGGTGCACTCAGCAGGTACACGCTGCTCATTCTCTTTAGCTGAGCGCCGCTGACATGCATCCTTCGCGGACCGGAAGTACATCGCGGTCGGCTTGTGACACAGCTTCGCACGCCGTTAGCGCTGTGGAGCTCATACACGGCTACCCCCGGGCATGCACAGCTTCCACACGGTTCCTCTATCCCCCCACGGGTGCACTCAGCAGGCACACCCCGCTTATACTCCGCTGCTGCTGGCGATAATGATGATGATGCACAGAGGGTTGACTATCGGCGGACAGTGACACTCTCGCCCTTGCCTCGGACAGCAGGCAGACGCCGCTCTGGAGCTGCCCGACAGCCCCGCTGACACGCATCCTCTTCGCCGACCGGAAGTACATCGCAGGTGGCTTGGGACACAGCGGGACTCCCCTCTGGCGCTGTGGAGCTCATACACTGCTGCCCCCGGGCATGCACAGCTTCCACACGGCTCCTCTACCCCGGCTGCAATGGGCAGCACACGCCCCTCATACACTCTGGAGCTGGCTGACAGCAACTACTGCTGATAATGATGATGACGATAATGATGATGATGCGCAAAGGGTTATCTATCGGCGGACAGTCACACTCTTGCCATGGAACTCTGCCCCGGCCTCTGCTGCTGTCATACACTGCTCTCAGCTGCAGCTGCTCACACACACAGTCAAAGTCCCAGCGGACAGGGCAACTATCGCCCTGGAACTCTGCCCCGGCCTCTGCTGCCGTCATACACCGCTCTCAGCTGCAGCTGCTCACGCACAGAGGCAGAGTCCCAGCGGACAGTCACACTCTTGCCTTGGAACTCTGCCCCGGCCTCTGCTGCCGTCATACACCGCTCTCAGCTGCAGCTGCTCATGCACAGAGGCAGAGTCCCAGCGGACAGTCACACTCTGCCCCTGGTCATAGGTTTTGTGAAATGACAAGTACATCTAAGGCTAACTTCACACTACCGTTAATATATGTTTACCGCTCTTCCGTCAGAGGAAGAGAGGATCGAAAGATTAAACGGAAAGCAACGTTTCTGTTAGAATTACCCTTGATTCCAATGGTAATTCTTTTGTTTTAGTTGCTTTCTGTTTGTCTCCGTTTGTTAGGTTTCTGTTTTTTGTTTTTTTTTGACAGAAGCAAAAATGCAGTATTCCTTTTAAGTACAGTTTTCTAATCTGATCCTTAAGGTAATGTATCATCAGAATGTCAAATAATGAAATAAGACATTTATAAAAAAAAAAATTTTTTTTCTTTTTTTTTAAAGTATTATTATCCACATAAAAAGGAAAAACCTGACACGTTTTCTGTATCTCACTTGTCTGCTATGCTGTAAGGAATGGGATAGAATAAGAAGGTTCATCTCATTATCATTAGAGGGCTCTGTTGTGCTGCTGGAGACCTATATAAGGTGGGACAGTAACGCTATACACATAGATAAGGCACTCTGCATCTCCCCTGTCACGCCTTGGTCTCTGGGGAGGGGGCTGTACTCCATCCCTTCCTGGAGACCCTAATAATCTATGATGTTATCAATAAATTGACCCATTTCAGCTGCCATAAAGCACATATACCCTGCTGCACTGTCCATACCCACAATGCAAGAAGAAAGTGTGTCTCCAATATGGCAGCCCCAATAAAAAAACAGCATAATTAAAAAAACAAAACGGAACAAATACATTATTTCTCTTCTACAGACTTACATTTAATTAATGAACCTAAACTAAAATAAATAAGACATTCTATATAAGTGCATAAGTCTGATTCACTTGATTGGGGCTGAGCTACAATACTAGATACAGCCCATGGACAATAGTGTTATTGTTTCTGGGTCAAAAAAAAGCAGATCCTTTCTTTTAATGGTTTACAACCCGTTTAGTATAGTTAAATACAATTTGCAGCTGTTGGGCATGATGGGAGTTGTAGTTTTCCAACAAATGTTGGACAGAGCTTTCCGGCAATTTCATTAGGTTTTGTTCACAGTAACTTAATGGTTTAACTAGAGAAGGAAAAAAAAGACAACACACGGCGCCACATAGTGCGGATTATCCACGAATAACTGGTCAGAGATAAGGTGAATTCTACTCGCCTAGTAGAGTTATGCTGATCAGGCACAATGCTGGTAAAAGGTATAAATCAGACTACACGTTTTTCACCGCTATCTGGGATGTGTTTGAAAACAGACACACCCTGGGTGTGTGTAGGCAGATCACTAATACAGCTGCTGCCCAGATCCAAACCGGTGAACGGAAATTCACCGCCAGGTATAAGGTGAAAAAGGGACCAAAATTTCAGGCACTGCTATAATAAACTTATTTAATATATGACATGGATTACAGGCGACTCGTTTCGACGCAGGACATGCGTTATTATGGCCTGATGAAGACGCATGTCCTGCGTCGAAACGTGTAGCCTGTAATCCATTTCATATATTAAATAAGTTTATTATAGCAGCGCCTGAAATTTTGGTCCCTTTTTCCTCTCTTTTTCACCTTAATGGTTTAACGTCATTCTTAAGGGAGCCATGACCGCTTTGATGGACCTGTTTTAAAATAGATCCTAACAAATCCTGATAGTACTTATTGACTTTTTATGGGTCTTTCATATTTTCTTTGTCTTCGTTTGCTTTTTTCGTTTGGAAGAATGTATCGCTGCAAACGACGACGCAGGTTTTGTGCAATTACTGATTGGATCTGTGGGGTAAATAATTATCTTTAGTATATGCAGTCATGGATTTTAATGCACCTCTCTGTCATTGGTTCTTTTAATACACAGCCGCTGTAGTGCAACAGTCATACAATACTAGTTGTGTGCTAGCAAGTAGAGTTGCTTGTGTCAAATATAATTCAGGTTTCGTAGTGTAAGGCCCTGTTCACATAGATTTTTTTGCCGCGAAAAAAAAAAAACGTTCGGGGGGAAAAAGAAGCGACATGCCCTATCTTGTGGCATTTTCCGTTTTAAATCAATGGGAGACGGAAACAAACGCGTTATTTTCCATCCTTCTGTTGAAGAGATAGCTAAAAAAAAAAAGCGTAAAAAATTGCAGCAAAAAACGCGTGTGGTGCAATATCTCTTACAAAAAACCGGAGCTGATTTTTCCAGGCAGAATTTTCTGCCTGCAAAAAACTCTGTGTGAACATACCCGAAGAGTTACATGATGACTGCTTCTTATGCTTTTTATATGTGAAATATATCAAAATCTCAATTATTTGATCCTCGTTACAATAATAACATAATACTGTTTCTAATTTAATATCTCTGCATTTCATTATAGACTTATTGTCAGGAATTTCTGGAGTGATGAAACACGGCTGCCGTTTGGCACAATGGATCGAATGGTAGCTGTACTGTGTTCCTTATATTCCACCAAAATTGAAAAGCACTTTCTAAGTCTGGCCACAAACCTGCTTCTTGAAATGACAAGCAGGAGCCCAGATTACGTCAGGCATATATTTGAGCATCCACTTTCTGAGTGCATGTTTCAGGTAAAATATTTAGTTGTGCTATTATGTTGAAAGAATTGCATCGATTTCGTGTGTACATCTGTTATGTATGTTTTAACGCTATACTCCTGTTCCCATTAGGATTATACTGTTGATTCCAATTGGCGCTACCGCAGCACTATTCTCACTCCCATGTTTGTGGAGACTCAGGCTTCTCAAGGTATTTACAGGTCTAGGACACAAAGTTTTTTGGAAGGACAAGAACCAGAGGGAGGTCAAGTAAGAGCTACACAGCAGCACTATCAGTTTACACCTACACAAAATATTGGTATGTCTGTGTCTTATTTTGTAATTAAAAATATATTGTATGTAATACTTTTAACTTAATGTATGTTGATGAACTGCTTTTTTTTTTTTCCACTGGGCTGCAGGTGGCAGAAGTTCATTTAATTGGCTAACTGGAAGTACCATGGATACATTAGGCAGTTACTCTGCTGACTCTTCAGATTCCCTCTCTTCGGCATTGCTGTTTACAAGTAAAAGGAGTGAAAAAGCACAGAGGGGATCATTTAAAACTTTAGGACCTCATTTCGGAAAACTGCGACTAGGGCTTCCAGGTGATGAAACTGACCACAAAGCCAAAGGTGAGATGCATAAAAGAATCAATTGCTTTGTAAATTTCAGGGTTCTAATACAAGACAGCAGATTAATGCATTCTGATATTACTGCAATTGTAGGCAGTAAAACAAGAAGATAATAATTAAAGGGGTTAACCCACGAAGGACATTTATCACCTATCCACAGGATACTCCACACCGCCACAGTTCACTAGGACAGGGTTCCGAGCCCCCATTCCTCCTCACTGCATGACCACAGTGAGGAAGAATTTGAATGGAGCGGTGGTTACACATGCACACTTCTGTTTCATTCAATGTCTGTGGGACTTGTCTATAGTCTAGCTCTATTCAGAGTACTCTATTATGATAAAGTTTACAACTGCTCATTCGTTTGTATTCAAGATGCCAATTCTCATGAAACCCTTAAAGTCCAAAAGATACAAAACTGACGTATCATAGCAACATACGGTAGTTCTTTTTACCACATCGTTTTTACTTACATTTGTACATATATTCTTCACTTGTGCATGGATTATAATTTTTTTTCTCGTTATTCATTGGGGGACACAGCAGCATGGGTATGTGCTCCTGCCACTAAGAGGCGACACTAGGTAGGAAAGAGTCTTAGCCTCATTCAGGCAGGCAATGACTTTTTAACAGACCCTGGCTAATTAATTTTTTGGTCTAGTGTCGTAGAAGACCAACATGACAGACGTCTTGTTGTTTCTAAGCATGCAGATACTTTGTCTTCTTTTCAGGAGAATTTGGTCTTATTGTGTTCTGAGTCTCTCTCTCGATGGATCCGCCTATTGCTAGGCTATCAAGGACCACTACTATTCCTCTTCCTGAGGTGGCTCCTCTCAGTAAGCCTATAGACATGTTTTTGTGGCTGTAGGTTCTGCTCTGTGCCTGGCTTTTGCAACCGCCTCGGTGAGCAAGGCCTGCTCCGTGTAGGGGAAGCAGCTGCATTGTGGCATACTAACATGAGCGCCGCAGCACGAGTTAACTAAACAACTTTTTAGTTTATCCATGCTTCAAAGTTTCTTTTTAAGGCCTCCCTTGAGTCAGTCCTTTTCAATGCCAGTGCTTCTGTTAATGCTATTGCCATTCGAAGTTCATTTTGGCTGAGATCTTGAGCCACGGAGCATGCCCTGATTGTTTTTCCCTTTGTGGGTGGCAGACTTTTTGGTAAACATCTGGTTGAGATTATTTCTGAGGCTACAGGTGGTAGGAGCTTCCTTTTACCTCGGAGAGGCTACCTTCTTTCAGATCATACAGGAGAATGAACCAGACCAATGACTCCAGACCGCTCTCTATCAAGCCTAGACTGACTCGGCAGCCACGGCCCAGGCCACAGAGGTCCCCCTTTTTAGCGCACATAACACGAATGAACAATTGTGCCGCAGATTTTCTGAGCAGAGAAAGACCAGATCTGGAAGAGTGGTAGGTACTTGATCAACTGTGCCAGAGTTGGGGCTATCGGATGTTCCGTCTCAACCACAAGGTTCTAGCCTATGTGGCCAAAGCACAGGATCCCAAGGCCATCACTCCATGGAAAGAGTGTTCTCTCTTGTATCTCTTCCCTACACTTCCATTCTTTCCCAAAGTGCTCAAGAGGGAGGGCATTCCTAGATTTGTGGTGGCTCTGGACTTGCTTCGCTGGGCCTGGTACACATACCTAATCTACCTATTCGCAGATGTGCAATGGCGTCTTCTGCTTCTTACTTTCATCTCAGAAGCATTTAACCATGTAGCTGCAGAAACTGAACTTCCAAGGCAATGGGGCCTCTCTGAGCCAGTCATTTAGAAGATGTTGAAGGCCAAAAAAACAACCAAGGCATACCACAGTACGTAGAAGACTTATTTACGCTGGTGTGAACGCAATCATTCCCATCTTAAGAAATGTACCACTCCTAGAGTCCAGTCCTTTATGCAATCAGGCCTTGAACAAGGACTTGGTTTATTATCTTTGTGGCGTCAGATCTCTCCTCTGTCCATTGTTTTTCGGAGAACTTTGACTTTTCGCTCTGAGATGAAGATTTTTTTGCAGGGGGCCATGCAGGGGTTTGGCAGCATCCAGACTGTGATTTTGGATAATCTATTAGTCCAAGGATAAAGTACTTCCTCTTCCGGAATGCCTCTTCTAATGCCAATCCTACAAGGATTGTTGGTCTATTCTGGGCTGTCCGGAATCAAATCTTGGATTATATTGAGTGGACTCATTGTCACCTGTTTTTTTTCACCCTCTGAAATTGAGAAACGTGGTGACCCCTATATTGCCATGTCAGACACCAGAGGAAAATCCTCCCGAGCGGTTCCTTATGTATTTCTCTTTGCCTGTGGCCAAAAATTCTCATGTGGTCAGCCTACCACTTCGTGTGATGCGTCTCGGTCTCTGGGCCAAGCACCTGTGGTTGCCCATCCTGTGACCCAGCCATCTCATCCACCCGCAGCTATGTCCATGCCTCATGCTGACGCCGAATTGCAGTGGGCTCATTGCTCCTCCAGGGTCGTCGGTGGTCTCTCCAATGTCACTCAGTTCATAATGGGCATCTTGGTTAATTGGCTGACCAAACTCCCCCTGCTCTCCGCTTTCGTATAAAGGCTCTTGGCACTATGGTGGCCTACATTGAGGCAATCCCCTTTGCCCAGCTTCACAGTAGTACGCTTCAAAGGCAATCCTCTCATAATGCAACCGCTCTCCAGAATCCCTGGACCGCCAAATCCCACTTACCTTTCAAGTCTGTCGGTCTCTTCTCTAGTGGCTTTCCTCCCCGGCAATCCCTCAGGGCTGCTCCTTTCTCCTGATACGTTGGCGGGTCCTCTCAACGGATGCCAGCCTACAGGGTTGCGGAGGTGCTTTACAGAATTTCACGACCCAGGGCCTCTGGTCCCCCCAGGAGTACAGTTTCCCCATAAAAATCTTAGAAATAAGAGCGATCTTCCTCTGTCTCAGTCACTGGAAGTTTCTTCTGACCGGCAGTCCAGACAGACAATGTCACGGAAGCAGCTTACCTCAATTACCAATGTGGGACCCGGATTTCGGCAGCATTGGCGGAAGCCTCCAATATTCTGGAGTTGGCGGAGCTTCAAATTCATTTTCTATCTGCACTTTCCCCAGTGTTGACAATTGGGTCACGGATTATCTGAATCACGAACGGGTCGACCCAGAGGAGTGAGCCCTCTATCACGAGTAAATCTGTTTCATGTGGGCCATGCTGGACGTGGACTTTCTAGTGTATTGCCTCCTTTGCCAAGTCCCCCTCTTAGTTTTCTCCGCTGTCTCTTCTTCCTAAACTCCTCTTAACGAAGATATTGTTTTGCCATCCTTCTGTATGTCTCCAATGCATTCTAGAAAAAAACGTCACAATTTGGATATGTAACGCACCTTGTGGGTCTACTTCTTGGATGCTATCTCCATTGGACTCTTGGATTTCTTCTTTGTAGTATCGAAAGGTACCAGGAAGGGCTTGGCAGCCATGAAGGCTGCAGTTGCTTGAAAGATGCTGTTGGCTTTTCGCAAGGTGTTGCGGAACGCCAGCACAACCTACTTAGCCCCGGCAGCCATAACCGTGGGACATACCTCCAGGAGATGCCAGCACACACGGCTGCAGTTCCCCATTTCCGCCTGTGGGCTCTGCGTGCGCTTCTCATTGCCTTAAAGAGCCAGTGTGCGCACCAAAGTAAATGTTTTCCTTGGTCACAAGGTGTTGCTTGCATCTGTGATGTAGATGATTGTCTTTTCTGTCGGTTCCCACCCACCTATTTTGGGACGTCCCGTGGTCTGTGTACGCCAATGAGACAAACGAGAATTATTATTTTTTGAGTACACACTATAAAATCTTTTTCATTCAGTCCATTGGGGGGGACAGCTTCCACCCTTTTTTCGTTATAAAGTTGATCTGACATGGTTTTCTTTTCTGGGTTCTGATCTTGTTCTATTACCTTGTTTTCTGCTACTTGTACTACTTTTGTACAGACCGACTAGCTCACTACCTGTAGGAGTAGTCAACACTTTTTTATTTTTTGTGTCACGCCTCCTAGTGGCATCAGCATATACCCATGGTCTGTGTTTTCTAATAGATTGGACGAGAAAAGGATTTTACAGTGAGTACTCAATAAAATTCTGTTTTTCTACATAAACTTTTGTAGTACCACTATAAAAATAACACAATATATTATGACGCAGGAATTGGAGAAAGGTCAGACATTTTGAGATTGCGCAGACGTTTCTTAAAAGATCAAGAGAAGCTCAGTGTCATCTATGCAAGAAAAGGAGTAGCGGAACAGAAAAGAGAAAAGGTTTGTTTTCTTCTCTTTTCTTTATCCTGAGGTAGAGGGCTGGAGTTCCACACTCAGGTACATGAGATGTTAATCATAGAGGTCTAAT